>NC_133973.1:119524417-119873584 GCF_047716275.1 Strix uralensis | reverse complement strand
TCCAGCTTTTCATCCACCAGTACCCCCAAGAATTTCTCCTCAATGCTGCTCTCAATTCCTTCATCCCCCAGTTTGCATTGATACCGGGTGTGTCCCTGACCCAGGTGAAAGACCCTGAATTTGGCCTTGTTGAGATTCACATGAACCCACTTCTTGAGCTTGTCCAGGTCCCTCTGGATGGCGTCCCATCTCTCAGGCATATCAACGGCATTACACAGCTTGGTGTTGTCTACAAACTTGCTGAGGGTGTGCTCAATCCCACTGTCTATGTCACTGATGAAGATATTAAACAGTACAGACCCCTGAGGGACACTACTTGTGGTCAGTCTCCATCTGGACATTGAGCCATTAACCACTACCTTGTGGATGCAATCATCCAACCAATTCCTCATCCACTGAACAGTCCATCCATCAAATCCATCTCTCCAACTTAGAAAGAACATGTTGTGGGGGACCATGTCAAAGGTTATAGAAGTCCAGCTGGACAACAGCTGTAGTTCTTCCCTTGTCCATTGATGTAATCACTCCATGACAGAAGGCCACTAGGTTGGTGAAGCCTGTCCCATCTTCTCCCCTTCCTTGCAACAAACCCCAATAAAATAACTAGGTTTCTCAGATTTGAGAGCATCCATCCCTTACGATATGAGAGCCTATGCATTCCTAACAGAAAGCTAAGTGTGGGGACTGTATTAAGGCTATAAATATCTTGGAGTGATGGGCCTGGACTAACAACCCATTTTACAATGGGACCTGTTCTGTACCTGCATCGTGTGGGTCTCCCGACTGTGAGGCAGAGCTGGGATTTTGTTCACAGAGACCCATTTGCAGAGTAGTGGCTTTTATGGCCTTTTTGAAGGTGAGAAAAGTGAAGAATTTACATAGTAAAAATTCTTGGCAAAGTTGGAGCCTCCATTTTCTGCATAATAAACCAATTACTATACTGTTGAATTTACACACCTCAGACAAGTATACTGTAAACTCATATCCCCAGGTAAAAAAATGCAAAAAATTCAGACTTCAGTTTTGCCAAACATTTTATTGGACAATTTTTTTTTTTTTTTTTTTAAATCTAGACAGGATGTGTAAGTACTGAAAACTTTTTCTTAGTTCTTACACAATAAAAGAATATTTTCAAAGTCTCTACTTTATAAAATAACAGATCTCTGTAATAGAAATTAAAACTGTAAATGGACACTTGGTAGGGATCAATTTTTTCCATCAGTGTGGGAACATCTGGTATGTTTCTAATTTATTTAGAAAATAAGCACATGGGCTCCAGCCCAGTAAGGAATTTAAGCACATAAGCAATGTCATTGGTCTTCTCTGGGACTATTTACATACACATTCAAGCTAAGCTCAAGCCCAGGTGCTCTTCTGATCCAGATTCCTCATGCTGTCTCTCCATGAAAAGTATGATGCCATTTAGATGCTGCACATTTCTGCAAGTATTTGAATATTTAGCAGAGGGATAACAATGCCATAGAAGTATTCAGATGGGCCTGAGCAATGAAGAGCATCTTTCAATGCCAACCATCTATGGAGACCAAGTCCTGCTTGAAAATGTGATTTCGGGTCATGAATTTCCTTGGCTGCCTGGTCACCTCAGGTTCCTTGAGTCAAAGGCACTCTTGGACATGGTGTCAGACATCCCTTTCCCAAAAAGATGTGCCAATAAAGCACCTGCGTGCAGCCCTGCCTCCTTCCTACCACAACCACCAAGCCAGCCCCCCAGCTCTGCTAGGGGAACTTTCAACTGTGCTTTCAAAGGTGTTTCAGATAAAACCAGTTTGTTCAGGTAAAATATTTTAAGCTGGCTGCTTGCGTTAACAGAGCTGCTATTGCCTGCTGTGAGGTCAGGGGTCCACGTGAGCTGCTTCCCATAGCAAATGGCGACTGACCCCTTGGTGGCTCCAGCTGGGTCTGGAGGGATCATCTCTCTCCTGCCTTTAGTCCTTTCAAAGCATTTCACACTACATCTTTTGTGCAGGCTGTCCATGGGGCACTTGACATTTAAAAAACCCCTTCTTGTTCAAAACTGTTTGCTGACTGTGTTGTAAGGTAGTTGCACACACACACAGGGCTTGCACATATGTGAACAGTATGGGCAGCATGTACTGTTCCACTCTGGATGGTCAGGATTAACGTCCACTAGTGAAATACTTACCCACTCATGGAAAATGCGTCTCTCTGGTAGCTGACATTAGCAAGTCATTCTGCCCCAGAGCTGGCCTCAGGCCCCGGTTTCCCCAGGTGCTGGCACCGGCACCCTCCAGGCTCTGAGGTTCATGGTCCCACTCCAGTTGCCAGCACTCGGCTCTCATGCTGCTGCCCACTAGTCTGGCTTGAAGGTTGCTGGTGGTCCCTCACAGGGCTCAGAATAGAGGGTGTGCCCATACAGAAGGTGGATGGAAAGAATGTAAGAGTAATTACTACTAGTAGTAAATAATTAATTACATCATTACAGATGAATATTTAGTAAGACTGTAGGGCTGGCTGTGGTGATCAGGTGCAGGGCTCGGTCAGAGAAGCATACTGGCCAGCCAGCTATTACCCAGACCAGCCCCTTTTATCCTCTTTTCCCTCTGTTTTCTCACACTGGTTCCTCCCCAGTCCATCTTGATCCCTCACTTTCCCTGCCTTTGATCCTTCCCTTAAACATCCCATAACAAGTCGCACATTCCCACAATCCCCTTAAAACACCTCATAAGAAGTTGTACAATGTCCCCTAATGCTTTTCCCCTGCAGCCCCCCGTGAATCCCACACCCCTGCAGACACTCACCCCTGCCAGCCTGGGGAGGGGGTGGCCCCACTGGCTCCTCAGTGGGGAACCCAGGAACCATGAGCTGACTGCTGTCCTCTGACTGTCCAAAAGAGCAGGCTGGGGCTCCTCTGGTGAAGGTGGGGTGACTGGGATGCCTCACCCAGTGTTGCCTTCTGATCCCTGGGGGTTCTGTTGAGTTCAGGCTTTAACCATCGGTGGATGCCCTCCACAGGTCACTCTTGCTTCATCAGCCCTTACCATGGGGGTTCACTGTCTACACCCTCCACTGGGACCGTGTAGCCTCAGCTGTGCACATCGGCAGCGTGGTCCTGTTCCTTCTCTCCCCGCTGGCAGACCACCCACCATCCACTGCCTGTCCCAGCCCCCAGCACAGCAGGAAACCCTGCAGAAGCTCTCCATATCCAGGAGGAGGAAGAAGAGGAGGAGGAGGAGAAGAAGGAGGAGCAGGACAACTTCGTCTTCAATGGTCACATCAGAAATACAGCTGCATCTGAGAGCAAATTTGTAGCAGGTTGATGGAAATACTTTGTGACAAGAGAATCAAGTGCAGAGAAATTATTTCTGTATTGAAAACACCTCTCCCATGTAGGGTCACAGAATGGCTAAAATCTGAAATATTTAACCTAATGCAACTGACAGCAGCTACCAGAGTACTTGTCCTCGAGGAACTGCTGACATTTGCAGTGAAGCCACTACAAAACCCAGACAAACTAAGGCCTCGAGCAAACCTAGTATCAAGGAAAAATCATTACAGAGTGCATTGTGCATATTTGTGAAACACAAGTGATGCCCAAAACCTTTAGGCCTTGTGTGGCAACCATGTCCTATCAGAAATATCCAACACCTTTAACCAAAGAGTTTTCCCCTTTGGACACTAACAGGTCAATTAGTTTAGCTTGACAGTGGCCTCAATACAGAGACGTTGGTAACTAATCTTGAAAGCAAGTGAAATCATGCAAGTGCTTCTGTGAATGAGAGAGCTGGCTCGCTTCCCTTGATGTTTATGTAGGGCTCTGCTTAGCCGACAGACATCATGCTCCACTGCCTCTTACACTTGACAGGAGCAAAGGACTCTTCCAAGGGGAAGTGGCCTTGCACAAATGCCAAAGACAAGGCTCAACACAGATGCTCACTCAGCCTCTTCTCACATCAGTCCTTGGTGAGGGAAAAGCCCCCAGAGTGACTGGTGCTTTGGGTCCTCCTCTAGATGATTCCTCAAAATGCTGCGAGTGCATGAGGGTGTCCAGTGGCATCACTGAAGCTATCTCCTTATGCGTATTCGGGTATTTTGGACCCAGGATATGGGGAGATGTTAAATACTGAGGGAAAACATGTATCATAGTCTCTGCTCCTAATATAAAAGATTAATGGGATAACCTAAAGATTGGGTGTAAGACTGCAGCTTTTGCTGGTTTCTTAGACTTTTTCTGGGTTCTTTAAAAAATCATCATCATCGGTTCCAAAATATTTTATTTAGCTGTCTGAGTCAGCCACTTTTGCTAAATTTCCCTGGCTGTGATGAACAGCAGTGACTTGCTGGGGTATTGTTACCTCTCCTCCAGACATGAGCTACATGAATGTGCAAGCCCCTATCAGGAGGTTGGACCAGAGACCTCCTGAGGCCCCTTCTAGCCTGAATTATCCCATGCCCCTGTGTTTTTATGAATGAAAATGAGAGGAGGTTGATAGGTCCAGCTCACGGAGGTTGTCTTGGCTGTGCTGTAGAGGCACAAGTCAGCCTGCAAGACTTGTGAACCAAGTCTGTTTGCATGGGTCATGGAAGCCTCACTGTATGTACATATGTGTGAGTGCATGTGTGTGTGTGGTCCCCCAAAACACTGGCCACCTCCCAATCTCCCATGTCTGGTTAGGCATGGGTGAATAGTTATGTTTGAGATGGGAGGAAATACCCTCAAGCAGGAACCTCTGCTCTCTCTTTGCTCCAGGCGCAGGCATGGGAGGGGGACATGGACATGGTAGAAAGTTAAAAAACAGCTCTGTGTTGCCAAGCAACTTGGTTAGTAAGTTCCCCATCTAACACAGATGTCACCATGGTCATAATAAATTCAGGGCTTCAGCGGGTTTCACCCTTGTGTAGCAGCACCGTTGTCCAGGTCCCACACATGCAGCACCCCACCATGTGCTAGGCTCTGTGCAAAACATCAGCAACCACCAGACTGTCCCAGCAAACTAGGATGTTTAGAGAAAAGATTAGTGGTGTGAAACAAGGGGCAGAGGAAGCAAATAAGTTTGCCAAATGTCATACAGCAGATCAGGAGTGGAGATGGAAATAAGATGTTGACCACCAAGTCCTGGAGCCAGATATGTCTCCAGGAAAAGGAAAGAGCTGGAGCAGCAGGTATTAACAGAAATCTGGTGATTTGGAGGCATGGACAGAGGAACACCTTCAGTTTAAAGGTCAAGCTTCAGCCCCAGGACCTATAATCTATTTTGCTTGCACTCTACAAACTAGTTTAAGCAGAGAATAGATGGGACATGCCTTCCTGTTTCCTGTGTGCTGGAGAGATAAAGCTTGCAGGGATGAAGCAATAGCATTTATGAGACCAATGGAGAAAAATGGAAAAGCACACAAAAAAAACGCCGAAAACCCAAGCAATGATGTTTCAGGCACATAAGCCCTTTACCAGAGTTAAAAAAAAAAAGGCAAAAACTTTCAATGCAGGTTGAGAACAAATTGCTCTAAATTTACATTATATGAATTTCTGAAATTACATGAAAGGAATGATGGCTAGTACTTGTGAAACAGAGGCAGGATGCTCATTAACGATGAGATCATGAACCCCTGTGGGACAGAAAGGCCAAGTGAAAGAGGTAATTTGTCAGTTTTCTTTATTTTGTGTGCTTGACAGCAGTGAATGAGTAGTCATTGCTACATTTCTTCCCTAAGTCAGTCATCTTTTTTCTGTTATTTTTCATAGAATCATAGAATGGTTTGTGTTGGAAGGAACCTTAAATATCCTCTAGTTCCAACCCCCCTGCCATGGGCAGGGACACCTTCCACTAGACCAGGTTGCTCAAAGCCCCGTCCAGCCTGGCCTTGAACACTTCCAGGGAGGGGGCATCCACAGCTTCTCTGGGCAACGTGTTCCAGTGTCTCATCACCACCACAGGAAAGAATTTCTTCTTTATATCTAATCTAGATCTACCCTCTTTCAGTTCAAAACCATTACCCCTTGTCCTATCACTACACTCCCTGATAAAGAGTCCCTCCCCATCTTTCTTGTAAGCCCCCTTTAAGTACTGGAAGGCCGCTATAATAAGGTCTCCCTGGACCCTTCTTTTCTCCAGGCTGAATAAGCCCAACTGTCTCAGCCTGTCCTCATAGGGAAGGTGCTTCAGCCCCCCAGTCACCTTCGTGGCCTCCTCTGGACTCACTTGAGTAGGTCCATGTCCTTCTTATGTTGGGGGCCCCAGAGCTGAACACAGTACTCCAGGTGGGGTCTCACCAGACTGGAGTAGAGGGGCAGAATCAGCTCCCTTGACCTGCTGGTCACTCTTCCTTTGATGCAGCCCAGGATACGGTTGCCTTTCTGGGCTGTGAGCACACTTTGCTGGCTCGTAGTCAGTTTTCCATCCACTAATGCCTCCATGTCTTTCTCCGCAGGGCTGCTCTCAATACACTCCTCGCACAGCCTGTATTTGTGCTTGGGATTGCCTCAAGCCATGTGCAGACCTTGCACTTGGCCTTGTTGAACTTCATGAGGTTTGCACGGGCTCACTCTCAAGCCTGTCAAGGTCGCTCTGGATGGCACATCCCTTCCCTCCAACGTGTCTACAAAACCACACAGCTTGGTGTTGTTGGAAAACTTGCTGAGGGTGCACTCAAACCCACTGTCCATGTCTCCGACAAAGATGTTAAACAGCACTGGTCCCAGGAGTGACCCCTGAGGAACACCACTCGTCACTGCTCTCCACTTGGACATTGAGCCATTGACTGCAACTCTTTGAGTGTGACCATCCAGCCAATTCCTTATCCACTGAGTGGTCCATCCATCAAATCCATGTCTCTCCAATTTAGAAACAAGGATGTCATGCAGGACAGTGTCAAATGCCTTGCACAAGTCCAGATAGATGACGTCAGTTACTCTTTCCATGTCCACCAAAGCTGTAACCCCGTCACAGGCAGCCACCAAATTTGCCAGGCACAATTTGCACTTAGTGAAGCCATGCCGGCTGTCACCAATCATCTCCTTATTTTCCATTTGCCTTAGCATAGTTTCCAGGAGGATCTGCTCCATGATCTTGCCCAGCACAGAGGTGAGACTGACTGGCCCATAGTTCACCAGGTCTTCCTTTTTTCCTTCTTTAAAAATAGAAGTTATGTTTCCCCTTTTCCAATCAGTGGGAACTTCACTGGACTGCCATGACTTCTCAAATATGATGGATGAATAGTGGCTTAGCCACTTCATCCACCGGTTCCTGCAGCACCCACAGATGCATCTCATCGGGTCCCATGAACTTGTGCACCTTCAGGTTCCTTAGATGGTCTCAAACCTGATCTTCTCCTACAGTAGGTGATTCTTCATTCTCCCAGTCCCTGCCTTTGCCTTCTGCAACTTGAGCGGTGTGGCTGGAGCACTTGTCAGTGAAGACTGAGGCAAAAAAGTCATTGAGTACCTCAGCCTTCTCCATGTCCCAGTAACCAGGTGTCCTGTTTCCTTCAGGAGAGGGCCCCCATTTTCCCTAGTCTTCCTTTTATCACCAATTTACCTGTAGAAGCTTTTCTTGTTCCCCTTGTTGTCCCTGGCCAGCTTTAGTTCTGTTGAGGCTTTAGATTTTCTAATCTGAGCCCTGGCTGCTTGGACAATTTCTCTGTATTCCTCCCAGCCTGCATGTCCTTGCTTCCACCCTCTGTAGGCTTCCTTTTTGTGTTTGAGTTTGTCCAGCTCCTTGTTCACCCATAAAGGCCTCCTGGTATTTTTGCCTGACTTCCTCTTTGTTGGGATACATCACTCCTGAGCTTGGAGGAGGTGATCCTTGAATATTAACCAGCTTTCTTGGGCCCCTCTTCCCTCTGGGGCTTTATCCCATGCTACTCTACCAAGCAGATCCCTGAAGAGGCCAAAGTCTGCTCTCCTGAAGCCCAGGGTAGTGATCTTGCTGTGCACCCTCTTCGCTGCCCCAACGATCTTGAACTCCACCATTTCATGGTCACTGCAGCCAAGGCTGCCCTTGAGCTTCACATTCCCCACCAGCCCCTCCTTGTTGGTGAGAACAAGGTCCAGCATAGCACCTCTCTGTGTTGGGTCCTCTGTCACTTGGAGAAGTAAGTTATGATCAACGCATTCCAGAAACCTCCTGGATTGCTTGTGCCCTGCTGTGTTGTCCCTCCAACAGATATTGGGGTGGTTGAAGTCCCCCATGAGGAACAGGGCTTGTGAATGTGAGGCTGCTCCTGTCTGTCTATAGAGGGCCTTATTCACTCGGTCTTCCTGGTCGAGTGGCCTCTAGCAGACCCCCACTATAATGTCACCTGTCCCTGTCTTCCCTTTAATTCTGACCCATAAGTTCTCAGTCACCTCCTCATCCATCCCCAGGCAGAGCTCCATGCACTCCAGCTGGTCACTGACATAGAGGGCAACATCCTCTCCTCATCTCCCCTGCCTGTCCTTCCTAAAGAATCCTTCTGTGAGGTTTTGCTACTCCAGGAAAGAAGAAAACATTTTGGAAATATCTCATCTACCATTTGTCACAAAAACTTGGGCATGTCCTCCAAAGCAGCCACCCCAGCTGAGGGAGACATGGTGTCCTGTGGTGACCAGGACCCTGGGACCTCACCAGGGATTCCAGTGTTTGGGGCACCCAGATGAAGCCAGGGCAGAAGTGGGAGCTCAGCCTTTGGGGCCACCCTTACCCCAGCGCCTTCTCACAGGTCATCAGCAGAGCCATAAAAAAAGTTACAAAAGCTTCTTTTTAATATTCCCTGGACCCAATATCCCAGCTCAGCCTGCTGGGGTGCCCAGGGAAAGAGAGCAGCAAGGACCCCTATCCATTAAATGTTGGCTTCCCAACAATAACATACCTAAAGCTGCTGCTTACTGCATCTTCAGAGTCACATCTGACACTCTGAAAAGGTTCAGTATAATCCATTTTGGATCTTAACAGCATTTAATTGCTTCAGTGAGGAGTTGCAGACGGTGATCTTCTCCATCAGCGCTTTTTTGTGATTGTCACAGAACATGCCTTGTGCAGCAGCGGCGTGTATGTCTTGTAAGACAGAAGTGCATTTTAAATTGTACTTGGTCTACATCCAGCTTGTTCACCATATGTTTAAAGCTGAAAGCACTCTAGCATTAGCTACAGCTCAAAAGCAGACACATAATTTGTTTCACATCGAAGCACTCTTGGATATACTTTTACTTCAGACTAGCAGAGATAAATGACTTGCTGGAAGGTATCATTTGTAGGACAGAACATTTATATTGCAGAGACTAGAGATTTTTCTAAAGCTTTATTATTGTTGCAATGAATCAGCATTTGCTACTTGATGTAATCTTGGCAGCATGGCACTGTGCTTTTTACCATTTCAAAAAGAAATGCAGAGTAGCTGTTTTATTTCAAAACAGCGTCTTTTTTTGTTTTAAAGGAGGTGCATATATCGGACTATTAGATGACAGATCTCAAAATACATACAAAAGATTTTACCTCTGGAAGGTGACTCTTACAGATCGATTCTGCATATTACCATTTTTATTGAAACAGCTGAATATGAGAAAGATGAAAAAGAACAAATTGCGGTGAAGTCTTTGAGCCTGCACACAATTATACATGCTGGTATAGTTCTAAGTGCATGATGGTTTATCACATTATGTGGGCCTCCACAAAGGCAGCTCTGCTTACAGATACATTTGCAGGATTAGAGCCCAAAATAATAACCCTCTGATTCTATATTTTCAAGTAAGGATATTTCTATCTTTGTTAACTGACATCCTCCCCCCCTCCAAATCTGCTGGAGAGTATCCATTCTGTCTGATACAGAGCTAAAAACCTTTTATGCTGATAATACTTGGAAATAGCTTAGTGCACTAAACAGCGTTTACATTTTTCAGAAATACATAGTGACTTAGGAGCATAAACACATTTACGAGAGCACAATCAAGCAGAATGGGATCTGAAACTCCAGTACTGGCCAGTATTAACTGCAGCGGGGGAGGGCTTTTGAAAATGGAAAGCTCCTGAATGAATCAATGCAATTTCAGAAGCACTTATGCATGCATACACACCCAGATGTGTTTAGTTTCTTTCTTGCTTTCTCTATAACCCTACTAATATTAAAGAATAAATCTTGCTCTCAGCCAGTGTTTTGTTCTCCTCCTTTCCTTACTCCCAACACTAATATCTATTACCCAAAAAGATGTCTCTGCACCTCTATATTATTAACTGCATCCCATTAGCTGAAAACACCCTCATCTCTCTAGATGAAGAGCAAAAGGGTAGGAATTCTTGTTTGAATATTACTAAAATTTACCAAAGTCAACAGGATGATGACATACAGCATGAATGATGCCACCCAAAGTGGAGGAAAAATGCTGCAGTCCTTCCTCACGCAAGATCTGCAGTGGCATCACTATGACTTTTGCTTCAGCCATAGCTTGTAGAACTGACACCTAAAAAAAAAATTACACAGAATATAAATTGAATTTATGACATAACAAATAATATTTAATATATAGCATTGAATGCATACACATCAATACCAGTGCTGTAACAACGAAACAGAACTCGTAAAATTAGCAGCAGTTTTTTGCAAGTACAAAAATACACATTTTTTTCAGAACATATATAATAGCAAAATTTATCGGGATATATTATACAAACTCAAAGCATTTAGATAATGCATTACTTTTAATATATTATACGATGTTTTAGATGCTGCATAATAAAATTACATGTGTTCTGCTTGCAATAATACATAATGCCATTTACAGCAATGTTAAGAAACTATTCACAACTTAAACACGAACAGAACAGCCAACGAAGCACAATAAATGAAACACAGAGTTGCAAGGTGTTAGTTACAAGCTTCAGCGTTTCTCTTTTCTTATTTTTGAACTTATTTTTTTCTTTCTTTTGCAGTGTGAAAAAAATAACTACACCTATTGAACATACCTTATAAACATACAGAAAACAATACACTTATCCCTTGGAGGACAATGAAGGTAATACCTATCAGTTTCAGAACAGTAGTATAATACCACAGTTATGGAGTCTATGCTGACTTTGCACGCTACATCAAAACCACAAAGGACTGGGACTCACATCCGCAAGGCTCAACACACGAATAGTCAAGGGGAGAGGCCCAGCAGGCACCCCACTGCCCTGGAAGGCTCAGAGAACAGGGCGCTGCTCTTTGTTACCTCCTGGGACCCTTCCAGATTTTTGGGAGATTACTGTTTGCTTGCTTTTTAGCAATTTTTATTATTCTTACAACGTTTTTTGCAAAGCTTCGTGTGGGAATATTACTCAGACAGTTTTCTAAAAAAAGAAAACATGTGAATCTGGGGACTGCTCAATTAAATTTGAACAACCTGGATATTAAACTTAAAATGAACACACATTAATACCAAAGGCATTTTCTTTATGGTGTTTATTTTAAGCATTAAGATTCCTCTGCAAAAAAGCTTTGGTCAATCTCTTCAAACTTTGGATTGCTGCAATGCTCTTCTAGACCTCCGCTTTGATCTTGGATCATGAAGTCTGTCTCTTCCTGTGACTTTCAGAGGTAATGGCTGAATGTCAGGCTTAATCAAACAGCCGTCAACTCCATCAGTAGGTTGCAGGGGCATTGGCCTGCTGTTGGGCTCCACCAAGCCCCCCTCAGCCAAAGCGTTGGTAGGTTGTGGAGATGGTGGCACCTTGGTGGGTGTAACCAAGCAGTCATCAGCCGCTTCAGCAGCAGTGTCTTCGTGTTTCTTTAGTGACTGAAAAGTGTTATCAAAAGGGGAGGAGGTTTCAGTTGGGGTAAACACAGATTGGTCTGAAAATTGAGAGAAAGCACTGTCCAGAGAGCTCATTGATGACACAGATGGAGATGTCCCAGGAGAAGAGAGGCTGGAAGAGCTAAATCCTGAGCAAATATTTAATCCCTCTGGCGTTGGAGGCAAGGGGCAATGGGACAAGTCTTTCTTTTCAACATTTTGGTTTCTGTTGTCACTTTTACCAATGTTAATCCCTATAATCAAGCTCTGATTGATAAGCTTTTGCCCTTCCATCTGCAATGACCGAAGCTGTCGGAGATAATCTTCATCTTCGTGAGACAGGACAACATCACAGCTGGCTTTTCGTGTTGCCTTCTCATGACCACCACCAACACGGGCGAAGCTGGGGGTGAGGAGGCCAATTGCAGGCTCCGAGGAGCGCCTGTGTCTCCTCAAGCTCTTGAGAGTGCCTGAGGTAGCTGCTGAAGAGAAGCCCAGTGCACTGGAGTGGAGAGACTCATTCTCTGAGTTTTCTTGTGATGAAAACTTATGGTGTACATCAACAGAAATTGTCAACTGTCTCGATTTGGTTTTACTTTGGATTTCATCCACCTCTGTATGCTCAGAATCACCATCACTCAGAGTGAAGACAGACTCCCTGCTCCTGTTATCCTGATCTCGGTTCTTAATCCAGTCGCTAGAAGAAGAGTCAGCTTCATCGTTCGCCTCATTTTCCAGGCTGTCGTAGGAAGAGTCATTCAGATGGAGAGAAGCAGCATCTGCAAAGACAAACCAAGTGTTAACACATCAGTGACCAAGCCATCCTGCTGACAAGCAGCTGCATATTGTTTTTCTGGCAAGTATCCTTTACTTTCAGGAGCATTTGCCCTCTAAAGATTCTTCAAGCAGAAATGCCAATAATTTAAAAAAAAATTGTCTAACTTTGAAACTGAAAGGAATGCTAAGTCACAATTCAGTCAAGAAACATAGGGTAGTGGCAGCAATAAGGGTTAGGGGGTTTTGTGTTTTGTTTTTTTTTAAGTGGCAAACTTTAGTAGTAGGTAATCCAGCTGTAAACAGTAATTTAGATACAGTATATTGAATCAATAATTTATTGAAATTTTCTTTTCATTATTGAATATGAAAAGCAACATTTAACCTTTCTTTCCTTCTTTTAGACAAATGAAGAAAATAGGGCCCACTATGTACTTTTATAGTCTTCCAGAAAATACAATGTTTTTAAGAGCAACACTATGAAGAAATTTCTAGTCTCAAAACAGTCACCTCATTTCCACTGAGCAGTGCACACCTGGGCCCTATTCTGTATATGTGATAATTGGAAATGCATTAAAATCTCTTTTGCTCTGGGCTATGCTAAACTGACTTATCTCACATTTGCAGCAGCAGACGGAGTTCACGCATGGGCAGTCACCATGCTTCAGTGCGTGCCTGAAAACTTACTCAGCTGCCATAACCCATCGCAGGTCTGAGAATTCAGTCCCCACACATCCCAGCACAGCAGATCCCATGCACTTCTCTTGGGAAGGGGGCAGGCCAAATTTCACTGGATTTCACTGAGGCAGAGCATGAGGAGTTTGGGACAGCCACACTGAGTCAGACCAGTATGCTGGAGCAAGTGCCATTACCACTTTTAGTACAGGCCAGCTGTGTCAAAATTTATTTTACAGAAATACTGCTTTAGAAATATTTTAAGGAGAGACCCAAAACTCCAGTCAAAATTGATGCTATCACAGAGCTGGAGAGAAAAAGAGCATTAATGATATTCTGGAATGCTCTGCCAACTAGTCTGTCAGACATTTTCAGTCACCAGTTCCATGATTTTTCTGTGCTAGTAGCAAAATCTGGATGCCCCATTGAAACTCTGGAGATCTCTCTCTTGTCATAATGAAGAACAGATGCTTTCAACCCTAATATAATGGTGTGACAGCTGTATTATAACCATTGTTGATCACTGACTTCCTGATATTCTGGGAAAACATAGGCTGGGGCAAAAATTCTAGATTTGAGATGAAAAATCTTCTCCAGATTATTTTCTTTCTTTTTCTTTGTTCTCCCCACCCCCAGCCCCCACCTCCCCCCTTTTTTAAAATAGTGGCTTAGAGATGACTGGAATAGGAGCAAGGGATTCTTTGGGAGAGCATTTTGTGATATGGGCCAGGTTTATCATAAGTTGAATTAGTGATTATCACCAATACTTTGGGCAAAGGAAAGAGAACAGCAGTACTTGGGAACACCACATGAAGAGGGAACAGCATTTTTCCATAGAATATACTAATCTTTCTCCTGGCTGAGTTTAGCTGTCTAACAGGATCAAAACATCATCTGTATTACCTGAGCTGTTCTCTCTCTTGCATGTCATCAGAATTTCTCCAAAGAGGGACGTAATTTCCTCTCCAAAAATCCTGCAGCAATTCTCAGTGAGGAACTGTACCAGACTAGAAATCTGCAACAAAACAATGGGAGAGAGATGTCTTGTCACATCTTCTATTATTCCACTCAGGGCAAGCTCACCATACAAATGAGGAACAGGAGCAAATTGCCCATCCATGATGTGCCCTCTAACGGATAGGAACTCCTATTCTCATCTCCTGGGCCTGAGTAAAACAGCCAGGCCCAGCTAAAATGTCCCAGTATACAATCCTCATATACATCTTTTCCATTTCTACTCTGTCCTGTTCCAAGGTCACAACAACCAGAGATCTTTTTAATGAGAGAAGCACTTTGTTATTACACTGGGTATTGCTTTATGATCTCCCTCTCCTTCTTCCAGTCAGATTATGTGAATGGGTTAGTAAAGGTTTCTGGAGCCCTGATAAGAGGACAAGTCCTGAGCTGAAGAGGTATTGACTGTTTTTATGTTTGTAACCAACATCCTGGTTGAACAGGATGAAGGGTGGTTTGTTTTTTTACTCCATTGCAGCATTTCTTACCTTTTTTGCAAATTCACTTTCTATATCAGGAGTGGAGGAAACAGGAGGCCAGAGCAGGCTAGGCGCAATGCAGATAGCCAGATTAAATGCATTCATCTGGTTCTCCTCTGATCGCATTTCTATACCATGCAGTACTCCAAAGATGTAACGTAAGAGAACAACATTAGCTCTGGGGAGCTGCTCTATTAACCTGAAAACATACACAAATGTAATTCTTCAACTTAGTGACTGGACAAAATAAAAACATTTTCTGCAGATACACATAAGTCAAGATAATGAAAATACAGAAACAGGGTAACATGCTCCACTAATTAAACCAGGGAGTGTGTCAAAAAAAAGGTGTTCTTGCTCAGCTGCTTTCCCTCACTGTGACACATCTCTGAAGAGTTTTCTGGGAGGACAGAAGACACCTTAACACATAGTTAAAATTACACTCTGTCAAACTAATGAACCAAGTACCATGTATGACATGAAACTGTATTTCACCTAAGGTGCCTGATAATTCACTAGTCACTTAACCAAACAGTTCAGTTGTCTCTCCGTGTCATCTAGTTCCCATAAGTATATATGTATGTAAGTACACGTGAGGTCAGCTAGTGACCAAAGCTCTATTTCCCATGACATAAACTTTGCCCACTTTCGTTTCATATCACCTGCAAGGGTGGAGGCTTCCCTTGTCACTCACTATGCTCCAGTACTTCATTCACAATTCCATCTTAGCTTCAAAATGGTCACTAAAATTTGAGATGAATGAGGGGGAATATATGAGGAACTGATTTCAGCTACCCAGGACCCCAAAGTTCCCTGGGAATAATTTTGGGTTTGGTATCAGGCAGAAATCCTGGTCTTGAACAGCATATTTATAAAAACCACTATTTTTTTTTTTATGAAAGGATATTTCATTTATTTACTGGTATCCACAAAAGCCAGAAAAGCAGGACAAAAGAGAGTCAGAAAATTGTCCCATACAGGCAATCACTTAAGTATATATGTAAGTTTGAATGCTCGGTTATACACAAAGATATTTTTAGCATGTATTTTTTAAAAAATGTAATTTTAAGTTGAATATTTGGGATTCTGCATTCTGAGATATAAATTTATAGGAAAAGAATACAGAGAATATAAGTAACTCTACCTTTGGATGCTTTTTATCTTCTCTTCATTATTTCCTTGATCCATCACAGAGACCCACTTATCACAGAGCTGGGATGACAAAATGCTGCCTGGGATGTTACGAAGAAAATCCTTATCAAAAGAAAAGAAGAACAAAACATGAACAGCTGTTCTGGAGCACGGGAAGGAGTAGGAATAAGATACAGAGATCCAAGAGGATGTATCAGTGGGACAGCACTAACTGACAAGCATCTTGTTCCACACAGCAACCAAAACCAGCAGAAAACCATCTGAGATAAAGAAGTACTTTGGATTGTGCTTAAAGTGAGTATTTTCCTGCCCTTTACTCACCCTTTCCTGTCAAAACAGAGGTATTTGGATGCTTCATCTGCTATTGCTGAACTGAAAAATCTGCAGTGGGACCAATTATTTTGATGTTGCATAATGTCTGTCTTTACTTATCACTTAACTTCATCTGTAGTCCCTATTTCTTCTCCTTAGCTGACAAGCTCCAACACCTCCAAGACCATAAGCACTCCAAGGCACCCCTACCTTCCTTCCCTTTATCAATTTCTTTTGGTTATTGAGTACTAGTCATGGATAGTCTTGCTGCTCCTGTTTCCTAATACCTCAACCACTGGCAGGCAAACTGTTGCAACTTGGGAAGAAGCCCAAATCCTAGGTTCCCAAACAAGCAAGGGTAAGGGAAGCTATGATGCACATGAATACCACATTTGCTCTTAGGTGGTAACTGTTCACTGTTATAAATGCTAAACTATTGCCCCTCAGTGAAACTGTTACCATGGGATGAGTATTGCACAGCAGCACTTCGCATGGTGCAGCTGTCCTGCACTAAACACATGGCCTAAATCCACCAGTAGGAAAGTAATTGTGCAAGTCTCACCCATGAAAACCTCTCACATGGTAGCAAGAGGAATGGCTTTCTGCAATAAAAATATTCCACTGAAGAAGAGCTTGCTTGAGAATGGAGATTACTCTTTCTTTTAAGCAAAAACTACACATAAACAGATGCACTGTACTAAAATGTGAAAAGAAATATGCTATTTCTCCTTGTAGCTGAAATTTTACTGAAGGCTTGGATGTTTTTTGCAGAAGGAACATTGTTTTCAACATACTAGTCTGCAAGAAAAGATGGGAATATTAATCCAAATATTTTTGGCAACATTATACACTCGCTAGGGTGTGTAGTGTAGAGTATTTCGTTAACTTTAAGCAGAGATAAAAAGCGTAACAGGACCAGGTTGTAGCTGAGACCTCAGGAAAGCTGGCAGAAAAACAAGCTGGCTAGTCCTCTTCCCCATCCTAATTTAGTGGCAGCCTCCTTTGGAGATCCTCACAATGTTAACGCGTCAGCCCATTCTTAATTCAGCCCACCAAGTCCTCTTTGGGCCTGTCCCTGGGGAAAAGTCCTACTTGTTTGTGCCCAGGATCTACGCTGCTCTCACCCAAAAAGGGGGAAAGCAATGTTCTTCACATACCTTAAACAAAGATGCCGTCACAAATATGGATTCACAGGCTAGGTCCACTTCAGCACCTGAATCAAGCTTCTCCTTGAGCTCTTTGCAGGTTTTTGCACTTCCAGAGCGTCTGAAAATGCCCTCAGTGGAAGGGCCCTCTTGGTAAAGGAGGGAAAGCATGTCCTAAACAAAATTAAAAGGCAGAGGGACTTTCTCAGAAATATATTTTATTGTCTAGTGCCATTAAAATGTAGTTTTGCCACTTTTTCCACTGCACAACAAAGCTGTGGTCTGGGTCACCGATTTTGGAAAACATCCCCTCAGAAATATTGTGCTGCCACTGCTGAGCACTAACCTCCTGCATGATCTCCTAGGATCTGTGCAAGTTTTAGCCAAGTCATTTAAATATATAAATACTGTGGTATGGGCAAAGGAGAGTGGTCTACCTAATCCAAAGCTCTGCATCTGACAGCGGCCTCAGCCAGACACCACACTGCAGGAAGAGACCCTCACTGCTCATCAGTGTGTTCAATATTATCACCAACCAGAGATGAAGACTTCTGTTCCATGCCTGATGTCTGGAAAAAAAGAGATTTTATCTAAGGTGGCAAGTGCTTTGTTTGTTAATATCTATCTGCACTTCTACAGAGATCAGAGTCAGATTTTTACTCCCTTTGTTTCTTGTGAGTGGTATCGTACTCTGCAGGCAGCTCAGGGCTATTAGCGGGACCACCTCTGGGGCAAGGTGTTCTCGCCTGGAAGGTCACCCAGAGGGGGCTAAAGCCTGGCTTGCGGCTCCTCTGAAGCCAATGATTAAGGATTAAACAGGTAGGCAGCTCATTTCATGAGATATTTAAAAGGAAAGGAGGAACAAGCAGATTGCTGCCTTGCTTTTAGAATAACAGGAGGGCCTGATTTCTTCTGCTAAATAAGACAGGAAAATGAGCAGAAAAGGAAATGCTGAAATCAAAGACCTCTCCTGAGGTAATATGTACATTATATTTTCCAGCTGCTTAATTCTCTGCAGTCTCCTGTGGGTCATCTCTCAGACATGCTGGTCACCTCTCCCCAGGCCTGCTCCAAGCGATGTGGAATTTGTCATGTTTGTCTCTTCCAAGGGGGAAACACATGCAGACAGTCTCTGGGATTATGTGCGTGCACACAGTGATCTGAGGACAGAGTTATCAATAGAGATGGCAAGAAAAGGGACACTGGGGGAGAGTCTGTCATCATTAAACAGAGTTACTGTAACAGTTATGGCTAAGCAGTGGGGTTTGGTCACTTTCTTAGTCTGGGCTGTAAGGTAGGTCTTCCTGACACACAGCAGTGCAAATAAATCTAACAGAAAGTACTATTTTTACTTTCTTCTTTAAAGTTTCTTTCTCAGTCTTGCAGAAGTTGAAAGCCAAGAATTCATGTAAGTGCAGACACTTTGGAGGAGACCCTTCGTGTCAGCACTTCCACTTTCTCTGTGGGGATTTAGAGCTCTGCTGTCAAAACAGGGCTGAGTCCCACAGCACAGGATCTTAGCACATGAACAGACACTTTGAAAATGTATTTTGTATAAAATACCCACAAGATAAAACTGGGAAGCCTCTCTTAAAGTAGTAAACCCAGACAAAATTAAACAAATTAAGGTAATGGCGTAAGACAACTCAGTGTGGCAAAGGCAAAAAGAGAGCCTTTCAGCCATGAAAGCGTTTGAAGCTCTGAAGCAGAGATATCAAACATGCCTACAGCATTCACCCCTGATATTTTCCTTCTCTTGCAGGTAAACCCCATACAGTCCTGCAGATGCAGTATTCTGTTCTCCAGAGATGCTGCATGAAATCAAAAGTAAGTTATATTTTGTGGCATAAACACGTTTAAGATTCAAAGCACAAAGTCCACCAAGCAGTGATTCTATGCTTAATAACTTTGGGGTTTTTTCAGATAAAAAATTACTAATATTTAGGTTTTGGAGAAATTTCTGAAATGCAGCACTAGCTCATCTCTCAAACAGAGAGAATGAGGGACCAGGTTCTTCCAGAATCCATCTCTGGAGGGCTTATTTAAATTACCTAAATGATAAAAATGCACACTTCTCCCTCAAAACAAAATAACGAACCACACTATTAAAAGACCTGAAAAGTCCTGGTATGATTCACTATGCAAGCAGTGATAAAACAGAACATCAAGAACAAGCTTAAGAGAGAAACCATCTCTTCCTGTAAACTGGTATAACGCCACTGAAATCAGGTTCTGGTAAGTTGTTTCAGCCAAAAGTCAGGCTGTTAGGATGAGGGGCCCGGTCCTGCAGGACTCACTCACACTCTGCAAATGTTTCAATTCCTGTATTGACAACAGGGTAGCCCTCAGTCCTGACCAAAAACGCCACATATCTGCCTTAATTATGCCTAGGAATGGGCTCTAGGACAACCTTTTTCATGTTCCTGGACTAGTTTTGAGAGCACCCACAGCACTAGCACTCCCTCAAGACAGGATGAAAAGATGCTCCTGCAGCCTCCACCTTCCCACCTATTTTTGTAGTGGTGCTGTCAGATCAAAAATGAGGACCCAGAGTGCTTCCCTGCCCTGGGATGCCTTCAAGAAAGGCTCCAGAACTGTCTGCTTAAGGGCAGGTAGCATTCGTATGCAGGCATAGACTGTTTATATGGGACAGCAGATGCCACATTTATGGAGTTGGGGA
Source organism: Strix uralensis (assembly GCF_047716275.1). NCBI lineage: Eukaryota > Metazoa > Chordata > Aves > Strigiformes > Strigidae > Strix > Strix uralensis. The sequence goes on along the minus strand of NC_133973.1, from coordinate 119,853,631 downwards.
TTTTACAGAGATTTTGGGAGTAGTTTAAAAAGTATGTGTGAACGTGGTATTTATTTACACTGCTTAAGTGAGGATTAGGGAACCAGCCTTATAGCGTGGGCTATAAAGAAGAAATAGCTCAGAGCAGCAGACTGATCACATACATTTCTCAAGCTGTTTGTTATTAACCAGGCCTGACCACAGTGTATGTTAAAAACCAATGTTCTTGCTGAGCACCATAAATGAGGTTTCCTTCTGGTTTCTCTCCTTGGGTAATTTCAGTGTCCCATTTACAAAGTGTCCCCATGTTCTCATTCATTACACAAAGAAATTCCACCACTTGTAAGAGCCAGCCCTGAGCCTGGGACTCACCAAGAGGGGTTTGGGCAGGTTGTCATCCTCACAGATGGCTGTTAGCAAGAGGCCAAAGAGCTTCCCAGGAGCAGCAGATGTTGAGGAGAGGGGTGCATTGTCCAAGTGAGTGCCTGGGCCACGCCAAAAAGCCCAATTTATGATAGATCTTTTCCTTTTAAATGACTTTTGGCTTAAGTCTGGGAAAAGAGAAAGGTGTTTATTAGAAAAAATGTATTTCAATTCTAATTCCAGTATTTGTTTTGCAGCGGTTGCTATGGTTTCAAAGGAAAAATTGTCATGAACTCAACCAACTCCTTGGCATCCGGCTCAGCCTAATCCACCATGCAGCACACACCTGTGTGTGTGTGTGTGTGGAGAATGTGCTGCCTTACCCTTACCCATGTTCTTAAGAGGATCACCAGGATCTGCACTGCACTGCTGGACCACAGCATCAGCACTTACCGCCAAGTGCAGAATGGCAAATCTCAGGCCGCTGCGATTTCACACAGAGCTGGACTGTGCTAAACAACTCATTTCCCACCCACAGGTGCAAAACCACAGACCTTCTTTGGAAAAAAATAATACATAAACACCACTGCCCTCACCTTGGGTTGCTGTCCAGAGACATCCTAGTTCCCCTGGTAATGCGGGAGAGCACCTGCTCTCCCCACAAGTAACACCAGAGAATCAACTAATGGAGTGAGACATTTTCAGACCAGGAAAAGTCACCACCTTCCCTCTCTTCTCCGCAAAGCAAGTACATCATTAGTGTCCTCACTCCAAACATTTGATGACCATGGCCTAGGGACAGTGCCTGCCCTTTAATCAATGTCTTCCAGATGGCATTTCAGCATGCTGCCAATACACTGAAGGACTGCATTTGTCTTCATTTATTTTAACGTATTTCATAAGATATCTAAATAGCACCACTAATCGAAGCTCTTATTTGCAGTGTATAGAGAAGAAAATACTAGTATTGGGATACAAAAAGGGTTTTTTTCATTTTTCATATGACCTTTCTCAACATCAGCCTGTGTAGTCTTCTTAACAGCACAGGCTGCTGCTAAGGGTGGGTTGAGACTGTTTATGATGAAAGTGCTAACTGGGAAAAACTATTCTGATATATTTTTCCTTTTCTAGATGTTTTCAAAGCCAGTCAGCTTTGATTTACCTGCTTGCCTACACTATGCACCTTTCTATCAGCTAGTTCTTCCACTGGGTCATTTTGCTTTCTGCTGTTGTAGAGGGCAGAGAGTAGAAGCAAGGCTTGCAGAAGTAAGGACTGTGGTATAATACCATTTTTGTCTCCTATACTTTATACTACACTTGTTTTTCAGTCCAGATAGTGATTTTTGTTATAGGCCATTCCATTCTAGGAGATCATGCTCCCTTTGGGAATGGGTGGAAGTGTTTTCATTAGAGGCTTACAGGATGAAAAGTTACAGTTTAACTCAAAACTTGAACATATGAATGTGAAAGCCTGATGAAAAATTCTTTTCATAAAAAATAATGAGGATATATGTTTTAAGTAGTCCAAAGCTTCATGAAATATAAGCTTGGCAGTGTCTAAGGCTTTACTTGACACGTCATGTTTTGGGAGAACATAACTAACCTATAACTTTCAAAACGTGTCTCTCTTTCAGATGAGCTGGATATTAACACATGAATATGGTTTGCTTCACTTGAGTCCTACTCACACAATGGCAAACACATATTGGCATTTTTTTCTGGCAACCCTGTAGATCTCAATGGAAGTAAAAATTAAGAAGAGATACTATTTTGGAGAACAAGGAATAGCAGAAGTGGGAAAAAAAAGGGTCTTAAAATCAGGAACTGTTCTTAGTCTCACACTGTTTGCTCCACTCTTAAAAGCCATGGCTCAAACTGACAGTGTGAGCAAGGGGTAATTGTGATTAACTGCAGCTCTCTCCTGGGACAGGTAGGAAATCTTAATCTGTGTTCTTCAATATACCAGGACAGAAACCAACAACCAATATACAGCAACAAAATGCCATGTCACTTACAAAACTAAACTAACATTCACTGAACAACAGGAAAACATCCTTTTCATATCCCCTATTCTAAGGGGGTTGAGAAGTCTTAAGGTAAAGAGCAGATGAGAATGGGAGGATGTACACTTTGTTTTCTTGAACCTGAGCAAAGTTACAACAGTAGGAGAAGCCCAGCCTCCTCTCGGCCAAGACAGACGCCAATTATTGCTCTGCAGAAGTACTTCCATATAAAAACATCAGGGTCTTGCTCTGGTGGAGTATTCTAGGCCAGAATCAGAAAAAAAGCAATACTTCTTTGGTTGCAGATCTTGCTCAGAGCTCACAGCAGCCATCTATTCTGCTCATATTTTACATGCAGGGAATTTCTATTCATAGGTAGTGTCCTAGCCGTGCGAGTGGCATTTCCTCTTCTTGCAAACTAATCAGAAACTTCGAAAAAAACCCTCAGATCTATTTAACAATGTAGCATCCTTTCTGATCAAACCCCTAACTGTCAAACAGTTTTCAAAGACCTCCTTTCTGTAATGAGACCAACTTGTTGAAATTCTGCCTTCTCTTTTAACAGACAATTAGATAATAATTTGGATTACAGACTAGCTCCTGACAGCAGTCAGTTCTTGCAAGTTAAACTTTAAACAAATCAGTATTTACAATACTTTTTAGATATATGCTCATGAGCATTGCTTAATGGCTCTGTTTAACTGGTAGGTGACCATTCCTGTTACGTGCTGAAAGGCTGCAGGAGAGGCAACAGAAACAGTCTGGTTCTTTCAGACAGTAAATTCTTCTGTACTTTTTTTAAACACCCTGCAAGACAGCTGATGCAACTAGACCACCACAGTTGGTGTCCACACAGCTACTTATTTGACATGATGGCCAGTTGTCAGTCCTGTCGGTCTGTCAACACCTACAATGTTGCCTAACCATGGTGCATGCTGGTACAACTGGGCAGCTACTCCCTGCTGCCTCCAGAAGGGACAGTGTATCCAGCACAGCACTACTGGTGCAGGGAAGTGATGGGAGGGAAGATAGCACGGCATGTGTGGCAGTGAAATGTGGGGTTACAGATGCCGCTCCCTGTAAACTTGACCAGTATGTGGTGGTGTGCCTAGTGTTTACCTAACAACAACACAGATTTTGGCTTGCTGATCTGAAGCTGAGCCCAAAGGCAGATCATAGCCTTGGATTGCACACAGGTACGCTTTGCCATTTTCCAAAACCAAAATAGGTAAGAAGGAGTTAGGAAGAGCACAATGAGCAGCGCTGCATGCAAGATAATTTGGTTTGCAAGCAGCCAGACCTATACATCACTGTAAAAGGTTTTGTCTGATGAAAGTAGGAAAGGTGAATGGACTAAAAGCCTTTCTCCCACATAGCGCAGTCCCTGTGCATGACTTGCAGGCTGCCCCAGGCTTCTGCTGCCTCAAAGCCAGCCTTGCCTCCCCTCCTGCGGCTTCCACAGCACCGCTGACACACATCTGCATTAGAACTTTACAGGCCTGATTTGCATTTCTATTTTCTCTTGCCAGTCAACGTCAGCTGCCAGGCAGGGTCTGTAAACCTAATTACACCCCTTTGCTAGATTGCCTCATTCTTAAAGTATGCCATGAAGTAATATATGATACAAATTACTGGGAAGGGGGGATGAAGGCGTGTGAAAAGGAAATTAATTTATATGAAATGCAATCAATTTCCGGAATAATTTGTAATAGACACTGGTATAGCCTCACTATAGTTAATTTCTAAAAACATTAAAAATGGATTCTATTCTTATATTGTGGGAGATCTTAGCTATTGGGGAATACACAGGATAACAGTGTGCATGTTATTTTTATTACTATATGGTCATTAATGGTGAAGTAGGGCAGAGTTCCTAATTGACCTGAGTATGTCAGTGTGTTAAGCACAATAAAAATACACCATGGGATGCATCCTTGCCCTTAAGAGTTTTTAGACTAATGCCCCAATCCTGTAAAGATCTCCTCTTTTGTTTTACTCATGAGCAGTGAGCAGTCACTGACAACAGAGTGCAAAACAGAGAGCAGGTGCTCACATTTTTGCAGCATCAAGGCCAAAGGCAGAAGAAAATATTACTGTCTTCATTTTACTCAGAGAACTGAAATGAATAAATTGTATTCGTTCACTTCATCTAGGTACTCAGGTACAGGCCCACGCTTTGCCATATGAGGGTCCCAGTGAGGCAGATGTGTAGTCCTAAGTACCTTGTTGAGATAAAGGATGCTGCCAAACGTTACATGGGCATTCTGTGCAGAAGTCAATCCTTGACTCCTGAACCATAAAAGCATTCTGCCTTGCTACGGAGCTCAGCAAGGGTTACAGAGAGAAGCTCAGCTAATAGACTTACAAAAAATTGCAGGGGTGAGATCTTGTCTGTCTTTTTCTGGTTTTTGAACAACCATTTGACAGACAGCTTGTCAAAATGTAACTTACAAAGATGACACATATACAACAGCACATTCAAATCAGGGAGAGCTACATTGCAAAATCCCCAGTGCAGCTGGAAGGTACATCTGCATGCTGCTCTTCGCTTTGCACCCCCCTCCCCATGCTGGTGCATTTGCTCTCTATAGCGGGGCCAGAGAGGCAGAGGGGCTGCGGGTGAATGATGCTGGGGCGAGCGAGGCAACTCACCATTCAGCTGCTGGCACACAGCCAGGCGGCTTGGCTTCAGCACAAACTGGCACTGCAGCTCCTGGGGCAGCTGCTCCGTCAGGAAGGACCCCTGAAGCTGCCGGGGGCAGGCACAGTGCTTTGAGCCATGGGGCATAGCGTCACGAATGTGGCTCATTTTAATTCCAAAGGGATATTCATGTCCTGTTCAAAGAGAAATCATAATAATCTGTGTTGGATTGACTGGAGGCTTGCGAAACTCCATCTGCCTTGGAGGAAAAGCAGATTTTGCATGCTGGTCTGCAGCACTTTCTCTCTCTGTAATCTCAGAATTGGTGCTTTTCTGCATATTTACACAGGCATAAATCATACACTGGCAGATACGGAGTTACTTTATTTGGTGTAGTTAAACAGATGTAAAAGTAAAATCAGACCTATTACAGCTGTAACACATAAAAGCCCATCAGAAAAAAGACAACTATTTCTGAATCCAGCATTCATTCTTTCTACTGCTTTACTTGTGACACTAAAAGTTTAGGTACTGGTTGCTCGTATCGTTCTGATGAGAAATGAGATTTTGGATCCAGTCATCTGTCAAATTTTTGCTGAGCATGCAAAACCAAAAAATCCAGTGTGAAAGTAATCTCTCCCTCTCCATGGTAAGTGCAACAGCCAGCAACTCAGTCAAATGACACACAATTATAGTTCCTGTCTGCGGCTGAAACAGGAAAGAAACGTTAATCACAGGGCTAATGCAAATGAGCTATGCTCGGCACTAACCAGCATCTTTGGGGACTACACAAAGGCAATCCATTTCTGGAAGAGCTTTCAAAAATGCCACCAGAAAGATATTTTCTGGACTTGTCTAAAGACCTGGCAGTTGACATATATTAAATACAGGTACAATGTTAAGATGTTTTAGTTAACTTGCACTTAGATTGATAGTGGAGGAGACATTATTTGAGATTATAGGTAGTGTGAAGCTGAAGCACAGTCAAACTCTGCTTCTGATGTCTACCTATGATAAAAGCTGGCCTTATATAATAAACCTTTGCATAAATATAAAGAACAGCATCAGTTTTATACCTGATTCTTCTTTTCCAAGGATTGTAACTTGAATTTGCTGTGAGAAAGAGTCAGTCAATTAAAAAGGCTTTCTGCATTTCTGAATTCTCTGGTTCTATGTTTAAAACCATGGCTGTGATTTTACCTGAAGAAGCCACACATAATAGTCAGAGAGACAAAGTCTGGTATGTTTCAAAGACAAAGCAGTTTGTACTGTCTATAAGGTGCACAAGTTAGACATTTTATAAATATTAATGTTGTCTGACTCCAGCAAAGCATTTGTAGCTAAGGCTGCTTTAAGAAGGAATGCTAAGATTTACTGGGGTTAGATTTGCAGGAGGAAAATAGAAAATCCACAGATTTTTCTTGTTCTAATCATCTGTGAACTCATACAGCACAAGTAATGCTGGGCTTCTACAGGGAAAGGTTCTTAATAACGGGAAGGGATTTGTTCCCAGTGAATCATGGGTCAAAATCAACTCACTCTACCCAATCACTTCTGAGCTTTGGGTTGATTCCTGGGGAGGAAATGTTTCTAAAAGCATTTTAGAAAGTGAATAAGCAATAATTTGCTCCTAATCAGAGGGGAACTGTCAGCCAGTAAGAGAAATACAGGATTGGAAAGGACTTCTTGAATCAGTTAACTTAAATTGTGGAAGAACAGAACATTTCTCAAAACTCTGTTGAGTTTTGCTGAGGAGGGGAGTAAACAATGCTATGGAAGTGTAGGAAGAGATATGGTATAGCTGGACTGGCCCCAGGAGAGGAGGTGAGTGAGTGGAGAGGCTGACTCTGTAGAAAGACAGGCTCATGCAGCAAAACTGGGGCAGAGATAAATGAACTTTTTCAACCTCTTAGTGACACAAGCAGACAATCAGCATCTAACTAGCTCCCCAAATAGGCAAACTTGCGTGACAGGGAAGTAAGAGAAAAAACATGAAAAACAAAACAAAACAGAAGAGGAAACGTTTCAGTCTTCTCTGTATTTCTTGCTTCCTTCAGCCCTAAAAACTGAGTGAATGTTTCAAGACAAAACCATGCCAAGAACTTACCAATAAGAGGGTAAGGAGCATCTTCTCTTCCTGAAATCACCCAGAGCTTGTAGTCTTTTTCAGAGCCCTTTAAAACCAAAATTAAGAGTAAGTTTACCAGCCATCAAGAACAGGTTTGCCTTAGGTTTCTCACAATATAGAGGTAATCTGCACCTTGCTAGCGGGGTTGAAGGAACCCCCTTTACTTTTGCAGTGTCCAAATTTGCCACCAGCAAAGCTTCTGAATTGTGTCTGTCATGTGCAATGTGGTGTGTGACCAGGGTCCAGCTCTGAGCAGTGAGAGGGGCTGGAGCCCATCATTTCTGAAGGAAAAGGGAGAGATTTGCCCCAATTCTTTCATTGCTCCTGGATGCAGAGGGATGGAGGTCACAGCCTTCCGGGACTCAGGATTCCTTTTGAGGCCAGATCAAGACATTAGCCATGCCAGGCCTGCCTGCCACGTGGCTAAGTCAGTCCCTGGTCCACATGCCTCCCCACTCCCAGGAGGCTGGAAATGAGGCAGCCCCCAACATGGAGGGGACCTCTGGCCCTGGGCGCTGCTCCTGGCCCCCAGTGCCTCTGTTCCTCACTTCTCCCTGCCAGCACTGAGCAGCATCTGGCCCAGAGGAGAGGCAGCTCTGATCCCCCAGAAGGATTACAGATAAGCAGCATGAAGTGGAGGCCTGTTACAGAGCGTGTGGCAGACAGTGGGCTGTTCATGTGAGCTAAGGTGACCCTTCAGCTCCATCCTGAGTACCGGGGTAATCGCATCCTCTGGGACAATGCTCTGGCACACAAACACCCCCAGTCTCACTCCCAAGAGCTCTGCTCCACCATCTCCCCAGCTCCTCTACGTCCCCTGCAAGCGGGAAGAGCTCAAGCTTGCCAGCCAACAGCATCCCATGCCCTGTGCTGGAGAGCAGGGCAGGAGCACCTTTGCCTGAGACCTGAGCCCACAGTGATGATGGCAAGGCAAGGATGGAACCTGAGGGGCTCGTAGGGCTTCTGCTAGCCCTTTTGTGCAGTCTTTTTGTGTGGAAGGGCTTGGGAGCGCTGGATGGTGCCTCTTGTAAAAATTTACAATGTAGAGGATAAATTTACATCAAAGGAGACAATTTCCAGAGGATTGGAGAATGTGAACATCTTTGGGAAAAGCTGCGTAAAACCGATGATTTGAAAGCAAATTCTAACTATTGCCTTTAGCATAAATACACAAGTAAATGTTGCAGTTTAGTTGAAGAAGGAGAATAGTACATTATTTCAGATATGATGGTGAGACAATAGAAATAAAAAGAATGACATTTAATATAAACCACTCTCAGGACAAAAGGTAATAGCAAGTGGATAAATACACTGTATGAAAAGTGTTCTATTAGACCTTAAATCCCTTTTCAGTGACACTGCTAAATCAGAATAATTAAAATCTAAAAGTTTTCTGGCTACAAAAGGTGGTATATCCCTCATGACAGTATATATTTAGCTCTAAAAGTAAATCCTACCTCCTTTTAAACAGATCTGCCTACTATCCTGCATTGTCTGGACCTTCACCAGTCCCTAAAGCTCTTGAGACTCTTTCTGCTTGCTGCATGCACCCCGTGTAATGCTGATACACCCAATAAAGCCTTTGCAGTTTGCTCTCTGACTGACAGAGCTTTCTGGCCCATATTAGCACTGCTGTTAAGTTAGCTAGCAGGGGGCAGAAGGAAAATAAATAGGCTTTGGAGACATCTCTGATGCCTCAGGGCAAGCAGCCAGAAGCAAATAAATACAGCTGAGGAGCACAGGAAAGGGTATTTACTTTTTCTTTTAAATATATATATGAAAGGATTCGTTGCTGTGAAGGGGAAGCAGGGGAAGGGAAAGAGCTAGTAAGTGCAGTTTCAGGAGGCAGACTGCTCATCTCTCGATTCCAAATGTTGTCTTTTATGGGCTTTACGAGGCCATTTGTCAGTATAAATGTGACTGTCCCAGAAAAATCAGCAAGTGTGCTTATGGAGCTGGGAAACCCAAGGTCCTTCTTTCTGCCCCACTTGATAATTTGGAACAGATGATCAATGCCATTTTGCATGAACTAGCTGTCATTTTACCAGAGAAACCACAGAGGAAAAAACCCTGATGTGTTAAACCAGAGTGAACTCAGCCAAAGTAATAGCCCCATTAATCACACAACATATGAAATGTAGTTTTTATAATTGCCATTGAAAAGTTGTAGAGCTCCTTTCAAGTAGTTCTCTCTGGACATAAATAAAAAACCTCGAGACAATGCATAAGGAAAAGCTTCCTCACAGTCAGAACAATTGTAGAAGGGGGTTGGGTGTTTGATACACAGGCTACAGCTTAATTTATTTAGCTCGTTAGATTTTATTGCTAGTCTTATGATATGCTTCTAATGAAAAAGGCTTTATGCTATGAAGATGCAGTGAAAAAATGTAGTATATTACTTGGGCAAATAATTCTGCAGGCAAGATTTTACATCTTTTGGATGGCTTTCATTCTTTTTCCACTCGAGATAAAAATGTAAAGAGGAGGAAAGGGTTGATTGTGATACATACAAAAGAACACAAAGCTGAAACCTAACCAGCTCCTCCTCCAGCTCATCTTAAACAAAACACTCTTACAATACTACCATTTTCCTGTTTTTTCTGTACACAAAATGAGGAAGTGCAAATGACACCCATAAAATGGGTAAAAATGAAGGACATCATAATAAAGACTTGCAGTTGTAATATAGCACAGTCTCTTGATTTTTTTTGCAGACTGGGGGAGACAATCTGCAATTAAAATCCTGATTTTAATTCACATCTTATCCTTTTCACCTTGCAGTCCCTCCATCAACTCAGAGCGACCTTAATTGGACAGACTGCTGGATTCTGAGCTCAGGCCAGAGCCCCAGCCCTGGTGTAAATGGGATGTCTGAGCCATAAAATGTTGGCTAGACAGAAATTACTGTGCCTGGGAAATACCAAACTAGCAGAATAGGCTCCTGGATGCATTAAAAGCCTGTATAAATTAGGGATAATGAATGCTAGGGAAGGAAAATTCTGAGTTTACTCCAACTTCTGCTGGGGGTGTCCAGAAACACCAGGGAAGCACAAGAGTGACATACTTGATTCTTCACACTCAGGGCTGTGGTAAGGAAAGACTTGTCAGATTCCATGCAATGAGATCAGCATATGCATCAAGAGTAAGACACTTTAAAAAATCTTGTTACCCAAACTGTAGACTGACAGGCCAGTTAAAAAGCTGTCATCCAGGAGCTTCTATGACCATCGGTGTTGGTTGGAGCCACATTGTGAAACAATGAGAGAAACGGAATAAGTGAGCCAGAAATCTTGACCCTGGCAGTGATTCATTACTACACCTGAGGCACTACCATGTCTGGTTTAGAGCAAAGGGAGCCAGTTGAGGCAGTACTTGATCTCCTATGAATCTCTGCATCTCCTTGGTGCACTACCCTGCATTATCATAAGTCCTGTAAAAGCCTTTTTCCAAAACAGTTTCAGGACATTAAATTGGGTGCATTCAGATTCTGTGCAATCACTCAGTTACATTCATACCTCATGTAACACTAAAGGTCCATGGATATTTAGAGCATTTTGTTTGGGCGCTTGAGAGCTGGGGACACAGCTGATCATGCATGTTTGCCCATTTTGAAACCAACTAACAAGGAGGTCAGTAGGTCTCCTATTTGCACTGAAATATGCAAAAGGAGCTGTATCAAACTCTCACTTCTTGTGTCAAGATATCTTCTCCTAAGCATCAGCAAAACAGATTTTAAAGTGACTTCAAACATGATGGATCCCTTACAGGGATGAGAGACTTACTCAAAGCTTCTAAGGCACTTGATGATCTCTGGAGCTCTATATATTAACAAGGCACTTTAGCTTCATTTCAACAACACTGAATTGCTATGATAAAGGGTTTCATTAATGTTCATATCCTAAAACTTGGAAAAAGTACAAGAGAAGATTTGATTATTAAAAGTGACTACAAGACTCATTAAAACTGGTGCAAGGACTTACGTTAATTCCTAGCTGCTGCAGGGCCATCAGAATTACGTCATTTGTTGTATCAACGTTGGTTACACTTAGGGTTTTTGACTGTGAACAGAAAAAAGAAGGGGAAAGTGGCATTAAAAATTTGGATTTGCAAAGAGTATCTGAAGTGAAATAGCTCTGCATAATTCACTGTTGGAAAAATTGAGAGTATTCTGTTAAAATTTTACTTGATAAATAAGTTATACTACATAGATAAAGATCCAGCTGCCTGAGACTGAGGTTCGATTCCTCTACTTTGTCACATACTTCCTGTATTTGCTCTCTGCTTCCCCAACAGCTCCATTACAAGGGAGAGTGCCATGATTACTGGGGACAAGACCTCCACATTAAAATATGCAAAAAGACACAGTCACTAACTGCACTGTAGACACTGCATGAGGGAAATGTAATGGCTTGATTAATTTAAAATCATGCAAGTTTCCTTCAAAAAAATGAAACAGTTCAGTGAAATAAGAGGTTCTCAAATCAATTGTTAATTTCTGTCCTTTTCTACTGAAGATCCCCCTGGTAAGAAAATACTGTACAAAGCCTGTTCATCTCTATATCTTTTGCCACATTCTATATATATATTTCTCAAAGCTAGATTTGGCTTAGTACCAGAAGCACTTCCTCTTGGTAATCTTTCATCCACTTAAAATGCTACCTCTCTAGCATCCTCCAGAATCTGTTCATTAGTCGTATGGAAAAGCATGGATCAGCAGAAACACCGCTTTCTAAATAGCTACAGCAACCACCATGAAGCGCCAAGCTTTGTGTCAGAGGAAGTGCTGCTTTGCACAAAGCAGTCTTTCTAGGGTGAGATTTCAGCACCTTCTGCCTGGCACCAGTATTACTCCTGTACAGCTGGGTGATGTACCTCGGCACCATGGGTTGCTCTTATGCAGGGCAGCACATTTCAAATGCACCAAGATTAATGATTCCATCCTCAGCCCCTTCGGGATGTGGCAGCACTGCTGCCATCACCTTGCAGAGGCAAAAACAAGTAGGAGAGCATGTCCAGAGTGGTTTTTGCTTGCACCATCACACCTGTGCTGGCCTCACTTCCAAGCCGACAGGCAGCTCCCACACATCAAGCACAAGTTACTAAGCCCTCTTCGGACACCTGCTAGTTTGGCTCTTCTAACAAGACTACACAGCTTTTGGATTGCAGCTGGTTTGTGGCCAGCCTAAAGCCCTGGCAGAACAAATGTATGTCCGCTGCAGCAAACCACCCAGGCATATCCAATGGCCCAAAGAAGGGAAGGTGGCAGAGCTGGGATGTAAACGTTCACTGCCAATCCTAAAACAGTTTGCTATACCCTGCTACCCTGTGTAGCACATCAATTTTATACTGGCTGTAGGATGTTCAAGTGAAACAAGCCCCTGACATTTTGCATTTAGAAAAGATCTGAGCTGTACATTTCTATAAGTCCCTGATGGTAACAAGCTGCCATGGCAATCAAAGGAAAGTAGTGAGAATACTGTATATATTGCTTCAGGATGTATCTGAACGCTCATACCATAAAAAATTTAACATTTGCCTGAAGCAATAACATCTGGCTCTCAGGAGTAGGTCAGCACATTTGCATAAGTTTTACTCTTGGCTAGAATATTAAAATGGTTTGTGCCTTGTGTTCAGCCTTCCCTACCCTCCAAAAATGAAATAATTCTTGGGCATCTCCAGCTGCTGTAGCACAGGGACCACAGTGCCATAAGAACTATTTGCATCACAAAGTTTCCATCTGCTCCTCCTCTGTTTTATTACTGATAATAGCTAGACTACAGCGTGTCATTTCTAGGACTGTCAGGATCAGGAAACCGTATCTGGCACATGAGCTAATTACAGCTAAGGAGAAAAGACATTTAAAAAAACCCAACAAACCCTGGTACAAGAGTGCAACACCTGAGTGCATGTATGATTTATAGACGTTTACATCTGAGCAGACCTTGACTTGCAGTCCTGCATTTGAACTATCACAATTATTGTTATTGTTTATTAACATTTGTCTTAGCAACCTGGCAATTCTATTATCATTTACCTTCATGACGATTTTCTGAAAAAAAAGGCAGATTCCGTTACACTTATGTCTATGCAAATAGAGAATTCTAAGTGGAGATTAACTGTGCAGCAAAGATCTCCAACGAAGTCTAACTTCCGTGAAAATTTCTTGTGTCCTTGGAAATGCTCTTTAGGCTTCTGAGCATGAAATACAGATCTTACAAGCATAGTTAGAAAGAAAAAACAAATGCGTAAGAAGCAGAGGAAGAATGGATGAATTATCATTGAATGATAGGGTATCCCTAGGGAACTGCCTACATACAAGAATTTAGTTTAAATTGGTCAAAAATAACTTAGTAAAAAAGGTGCAAATCACCCTGTGGATGACTTTTCTTTACCAATTTACCTTGTAAATATAAATTTACCAGCATCAGTTAATTGATGAAAAAACATGTTTAAGGCAATTTTAGGGTGTTCATATACATAGCTTTACTGACTTAGGATCATTATAAACAATGAGACACATTGCAACTTTGCAGAATTGAATGAAGGCAGCTGTGGGTTTAGATCAGTTTTACAAGCAAAAAAAGAGTACATTGTCCTGGCATTTCTGAAGATGCTTATGCATAGGTTCTACTAGAGGTGTTTCTTGGGACTTCACGCTGTACAGTCTTTAGTTTGTGTGTCAGAACCAGTATTTCTTACCAAGCACACTGTCTTTAAAATGGAACTAATGTATTAAACACGGGAGACAAACATTTCAGGGTTGCATATGCCAAGTCTTTCAAAGGGGCTGTATCCCTAAAGGAGGTTGCAAACCAGAGGAACCCTCCCAATACCAAAAGAATTTACAGGTGACAAGCACTGATAGGTGATGTGGATTTAGACCCCCGTTTAGCTCAAGAGCACTTACATATGCACAAGTCCCCACGTCCTTTGCAATTATCTTCAGAGGAATGCTTTTAGGATAGTCTTTTTCCTTCTCTTCTCTTATTCGACTGACAAAACAAGTACAAAACAAGTAAATTTTTAATACTGTAAACATAAATAGCAAGACAGAGATTCAAATAGCAATCAAGCTGTAACTGGATAAGAAGTAGATTGTTTGCAGATGTACTGCAGTAGAAAGATCTCTGAGGACAAGAAAGCATCCAGCAGTATCTGGAAAGGATGCTGACTGTGGATCCCGGTAATGCCCTGTTGCATTAAAATTCACTGTAGAAATCAGAGTAAGCAGCAGCAAAACTGGATTTAGTAAAACAAGCTAAAACTACCCATCACTGTGATACCTTGGTCTGCACTACAGGCTCCTACTGGAATCAGTTACATCCCATTGTACGGACCAGTTCAAAGGACTGAACAGGAGAAGAGTGAATTAAATCATCCCAGAAAGGATGATTTAAACAACCCCAGGAACTCTGAAGAATCAGATAAAGACACAAACCTCAACCAGCAGAACTAGGTGACAAGAAAACAAAACCACCGCTAGTAGTTTTCTGTCCAAACACAGACTGAAATAAGACAGCTCTATTTATGTAAACCCACCATAGCCTCCAGCTTGGGATACAATTTGTAAGACCAAAATACAGCCAGCCATGAGCAGCAGATACGTTAGAGCAGAGGTTCCTGAGCTGGGCTTGTTTAGATGCCATCGTCATGGAAAAAGCCCCAGGCTCAACTAGAGCAGTGGCGGCAGAGGCTCCTACAGATATGTAAGGAAGGGACCATGTGTGATAGGAATCACTCCAGTTTTGTGCCAAGCCATGTTCAGGCCCAGGGAAGTTTTTCCCTCCTTGCACAGCGATCATTGCATGAATGGCACATACCATCTTCTGCAGGGAGAAGACATGAGATGCTTTTTTTTCTTAATATCGCTTTGAAAGAACTTATCTATCATGATGGCATAGGCACCACAGCTTGGGAATCACTGGTCTAGAGGACTGGGACTCTTTTCAGTGTCTTCAAAGACTGTATAATAAAGTACCTTTGCAAAAAAGACAGCCACGTTTCCTTTTGTTCTGCAGACCTGAAAAAATTATAGAAAAACAGGGACAAATCAGCCATCATTCTAATACCAAAATAGCCCTTGAACAAACCATGGTGGAATGGACTGCTTCTTGGTTGCAATTTCCATAAATACCCACAAAAACTAAAAGATTTTTCCAGATTTGAATGAAAAATCTGTTTTCCTGCAAAATCAACTGAAAAGCCTACCACAGAGATCAAAAGACTCTGTTACCAGTTTTTATCAGAAGCTAAAGCTTTAACAGTGAATTCAGTAGGAAATGAGTTGAGTTCTTAAACTAATGTCCAAATAGAAGAGGAAGGTACTTTAAAATAAGAGCTTGATTTAAAAGCTTAAAGATATTTCCTCAGGTATACAGATTTCTTTCCACTTTCACTGTTCTAATTCTCTTCTTATTTATTACTTTGATTATCACAACATCACAAAGTACACACAGCCACAATGAAAAAAGGTCCCATTGTACTTAGTAAGGTTTAACTTTGGACATTTTAAGGCTTATCTCATTTATCTTTATCTCATTTATACACTTTCAAGGATACAAAACTGTCCAGTTAAATGTAGCTAATAATAGGATAGTGCAAGGAATCTAACCTAATTTTGCTTCAGCTTTCTTGATTTAAATCCTGCCCCAGATGGAGTAACTGGCATTGTCACTGTTGCTTTTGCAAACCAAGTTCTTCAAATTTTCAGAGCAGGCATTTAGGGAACTACAAACCTACTGAATGATGTTGTGAGGGGAATGCACTTTATAAACATTAAAAATGTGATTCTGCTTTGGCTGCTTCAATTCTGTCAGATATGCATCTACAGACTCATGTATGGTGTTTTAGATTTTTCTGTGTACTTCCAGACATAAAATAATTTCATTTCTGTAAAATCTGACTCTGTTTTGATTGAATCTATTGCCTTCCTATCCAACTACTTTCTGATAGCTATAAAGGATCACATACTGTCTCTAAGCTTATGTTTACTGGCAAAGGTTCAATTGAAAATCAATAGAAAATTTCAGCTTTGTTTCAGGACTATTAAGTGAAAAAAAACATAAACAGCACAACCAGCTCAATAGAGAGCAGTTTGTGCACAGCATTCTCTTTGGATATGGACAACATGACACACAAATTAAGCTGCATGCGTCAGCTTTTGTTCTCTGTTGGTAAAGAGGAAAATGCATTTGCCAAGACCTAGCCAAATTACTGTGGCTAAGAAGCTGGGATTTCAGGAGGACAGTGCCCTTCCTTATCCAAAGTGACGACAGAGCCCTCCCACTGAGACTAAAATTAGCCTAATCACTGAAATTACCTCTATAGCCCTAATGTGTCCTACAGTCAATGCTGCAAAGAAGACCAAAAATCTTTCTCTCTATTAAAATTCAGAGATTCTGCTTTAAGGGGATTTTTGACATTTTTTCTGGCACAATTAAATTAAAAAGATAAATAGGACAAGGTCAATATTCCACTGTGTTTCCTGCTACTTCCAATACTGTTTAAAAGTGTACCGATATTCTGTTCCAATATTCTGTTTAAAAGTGTACTACGGGACTCTCTTTGATTCTTTCATTAGCTTGGCTGTTTACTATTTGTAGTTCATCTCATTAATTAGCCAAGATGTTTGTCAAGTTATACCAAAAAGAAGAGAATTTCCACTGAGCAAGTTTGCAACACAGACAGTGCTTTGCCAAATCACGTTATTTTCTCAAATTTTTAAGTGATAAGCGAGTTTCACTGCCACATTTGCAGAGAGACAGAAGATGAGGCATGGAGGGTAAGTGGATTGCTCACAGCAGTAGAAGGAATTGGTTTAAGAATCACTAAGTCCCTGCTTCCCACATTCACTGGTGCTGAAATGAATCTGTGATAGTCTCGATACCTGTCAGCCTAAAAACATTTAAGTAACTTGGTAAATAAAACATATGTCAATTCTTACCTGAAATTTGCCACACAGTTTGTGGTGGGCCAGCCCAAAACAAAGGACCTCTCTGGGTCTGTGCTGCCTTCGCAGACTTCTTCTGTACAAAATGCTGTCCACATCTCACAGAGACGTGCTTGGCACTTTAGTTTGAAATGAGAGTGCGACCTGCCAGCAGAAATTCACAGGTATGTCACACACATGAAAACATAGCAAGGCAGGTTAAACAACTCAGTTTCTTCTTCCTTCAGGCACATGTGAAGCTTGCATTGGAGCTGATGGAAGAAACACTTCTGCTTTAGTTAAAGAAAACAATGTTTTATTTGGGTTGCATATAAAAATATATCAATTTCTCATCTAAATGGGATTAACAGATATCTTATATGTGGGATAAATAGGTTGCTTATGGCATCCCCAGACATCCCCCTTCTTGGGGAAAATCTTCTGCACATGTCTAGAGCTCCCCTCCAAATCTCACCATGAGGTAAAGATTGCCACTTGTGCTGGACTCTCCTTTCGGTGACTTAATGCCATTGAGGAGTTTACAGTATAGCTGGATTGCTTAGCCCCAAGGTCAACAACTATGGTGAGTTTAAGTAGTGACAACCAGCCCAGAGCAAATGAACCGATCCTGAAGAAAGAACAAGCAGAAAACTGCCATTTGTGTTAACTACAGCTCAGGTCACATACAGCCTCCATGAATGAGCTGCATGGTAGCTTTTGGAGAATGAGCCAGGACTTCATGCATTCTCAAAATATCTACTCATCCTCAAGGAAGATACATAATTTCCCCAGTTTTTTTAAAATTTGGCCCTTCCTGTATTTTATCCTACTAAACATTTGAGTACAGTAAAGGTCAAATTTACAGAACCTCACATTTTAATTTCAACTCTTTTCTTACACTTAATTTCTCATGATAAGTCTCCTTCCTTTGTACCATTGGTGGGCACCAGTGCTATGTGAGAAATAAGTAAAATCTCACAGTCAGTCCAACTCTGTAGCAATGCAACTAAGGCAGGTTTGCACTAGAGGCCTTGCAGACTGAATTACCTGAGCTATGGTTCTCCTGGGCCAACAGGGAAAGGCTGGAGGAAAAGTATCCCCTCTCTGAAAACATTTTGCCCTTCTAATCCAAGAACTGCAAGCAAGAGCATGTCAGCTCATCACTGTGTTGCAAATGTGGATGGGGCAGTGTCAGGCACCATAGTGATTAGTGCTCTATGAATAAATATGCCAGGTAAGCAGTTTCTTAGGGCTTTGATACACATGGACTACCTTCTCTGAGATTAGTCTCATTTACAAGGTATTTGATTTAGGACAGACTGAACTAATACAGTCTGAAACATGAAAGTACTTGAACCTTGTGGCTTTAAAGGGGACACAGATGAACTTGCAGCACCTTGACTGGTCTGAAGTTTCCAGCTGACATTGTGCTAACAGGTGTAGTGGGGTAGTGCACCACTAATAACCCAGCTGCATTTACAGGGTGGGCAAGAAAGGACCATCAGTGCATATCAGACCTGGAAAAAAGGTGCACTTCAATTAGATCACCATAAAATACTGTAAAATACTCTCAAGTTCATGTATTTTTTAAACTAAAAGCTAAACACCATGGTCAGCCAAACTAAGCTGACCATGCTATATCTTGGTCAGCTGCACATTTCGCCTCTTTTTACTCTGTTGGGTTTTGTTATCCCATCAAAGAGAAACTTAAAGTACAGGAGAACATTTCAACATGCTCATCAATGAATCAGTTTGTGATGCAACAAGTAAGAGCTGTCAAGAATACAGAAATAACTGTAACTGACTGACCACTGAATGAACTGTGAAAATGTAGATTTACAGAAAAATACAGCTGTGAATTCTAATGCAGATGTTAATAAATGGATGTCCAGTCTGACTCCACTGAATCAACCTGTTGACCCTCTCTTTCTCCTCAGTTTCTTTTTCCCATTACCCAATACAGTGAACTCTCTACATGCTGCTTCACTTTTTTAACATTTACAGTTCATAAAGCCAGACCCCTACAGTGCCAGTAGCGGGTGTCAGCAGGGTGTTGGCAGAAGCACAAAGATGGTCTCCAATCATGCTTGATGTATATTCTTACCCCATTTGCCATGCCTAGTCACAGCTTTCAGCTATTATCAGTATTCAAGTGGCCTGGTTTCCAGAGGCGCTGAAACAGTAGCCTCCATTAACATCTAAAGAGCCTGAAGTATAATTTTATCTCTATCTGCCACATACTTCATGCAATCCGTAGGTTCTCAGCATTTGTGAAATGTGGGTCTTCTATTTAAGTGCCAAAGCATTACCTCTAGAAATGACTATATCATCGCTGACTAAGGAAGCAGCATGACTGAACATTTGAAAAATGGGAAGAGTAGCAATCTAATGAAGATGATTTTTTTTTTTTTTTTAAGGAAATAAGTCTCCTTGCAAGTGTTACACTGTAAAAGGCAGATCCAGAGTCCACCAAAATCAACAACAGGTAATTGATGAACCCCAAATTGTGCCACCTCTGCAGAGGAAACTGTTCCTTTTGCTTTCTGTAAGTGGCAACTGGATACCTTGCGGCTGTTAACAGATGGAAGATTAACTTCTCACTAGATTTGCTAATCTCCTTAATAGGACCCTCTGACACCATTAATGGATCTACTCTGAGGTTGCTACTGTAATTCCATGTATACACTGAACCATTAATTTCTATGTGCAGCCACACTGGGAAAATAACCTTAAAATGCATGTGTATATATGCATGTATGTATTACAAAGAAGAAAGAGGAAGCCATTCCCCTCTTCCTCCTATACAAAAACTTACGTGAGAAACCTTGATCATTGAACTGACAGACCCTTGAAATACTTACTCTACCAAATAAAAGCACATGCTCTCTGTAAGAAATCTAATCAATATATAGAAAACAGTATAACATTTTACATACTTTGGTTTAGTGAGAAAAACTTTTTCAATCAATTTATGACTTAATCCTCAATGAAGGCAGTAAAGGACAGGGCAGCAGAGAGAGAAGCACAGCATGTGAGTATTATTATTATATTTTATAAGTTGGCTTAATGCATGATCTGAAAAGATAACAGTCTACATTTCAAAAATTATTAGAAAGTAGCAGAAAATGAACCTACAGACACCTTGTCCAAAGTCATACATAGACCAGTTGTGGAGAGGACTTACCTCCCACAAATTTCCATGGGAGCAATGCCAATTAGCTGCCTTTAAGCAGGAGCTCAGTGCTGTACAGGAGTTTACTCAGCAAGCTCAGAGGACACAAGACACTTGTTGCTCTCTTTAGGAAAAACTTGTGCCTGTTTGCTGATCATACAAAGTCTAATTATACATGAGCTCCCTTTGTACAGTGACTAGCTACCCGCAGCTGAGCCGACACCAGTACAGCACTGAGCTGAACCTAAGATATCTTAGGTGTTCATATGCCCCAAGCTGAAAAACTACTTAACACAGAAGAGTATTACAAATTTTTAGCACCTTTACAAGGAATAATTCTGAAGTTGTCAGATTCAACTGTATCATCAATTCTGTCCTGGTGACCTGCTGCCTTGACTCTGTATCAGCTATTAAAAAGTCAGTAACAATCAATAGTCATGGCCACATAGCAATACACACCACTCAGGTTTTCGCTCTAGGAATCAGCAATGGTATTTTAGTGTGAGATAGACTTAAAAATACTGATTTTTAAGTAGTATTCATTAGTGACAGCTCTGATGCTTTAATTGCTGACAGGGCAGCTGTAGAGAGAACATCCCAATTAGTTCTTTAAATTACATGAAGTAATATCATAATATCACCAAAAATACTATTTTTACCATTTCTAGCAAAGACTTGCCCCCCTCCCTCTTTTTCACATGCAGAAGCACAATTTGTTCTCTTCCATCTTCTTCAAACATTGCAGACTCTTCACCACATTAAATCAAATGCTGTAAGAGACATTATTACTCCCTGGGGACCAGATTTTGGAGTGGTTACACTGAGTAGTACTTTCCTATGCAAAGAGTCGCACTGGGACCCAGCCGAACCTGCAGTAACGTGCAGCTCAGCCTGGGGTTGTAACATTGCTTCTGGTCAGCATGCTGACCAGCAAGGGGGGGATTAACCTCTCCTGACTTTAGTCTTCTACAATTTAGGAGCTAAGCTAGTGGACTATGACTGCTGAATAGCCAGTGGAACGAGTGAGAGACCCCCAAGAGCATGACTCCACTCATCCACTGTCAACACTCTTACAGGGCCAGGTGAGTTCACTGCAGGAAGGTGTTGGTTTTCTGTCAGTGACTGTAAGAGAAGCCTAGAAGCCTAGGTAAATTGCAAATGTTTATCATTTTAAGGCTTAAATTAGGTGAGGTGAATCCCATCCTAAACAAGACACAAACATAAATAAATACAGTAACAATGCTATTACTGCTACTGCTGGTAGGATAGCAAGATTTCCCCTAAATATCCTTATGCTCACCACCCACCCGTAGTGGAACATGTTTGGGGTAAAATATCCTCTGTGTTGTCACACCACATCAAGTGAGATAGTTCAACTGGAAGGGTTACATTTACCATGTGTGATTCAAATGGACAGAGCTCAGATTTCTACAGAAAACACAGATTTATTCTGGCTGTTCCCAGAAGCCTCTGAAACAATTGTTTAAGCGAAAAGACACATTGCAAAAGCTCAGGATTCACATTGAGATTACCCACCCTGTGAAACCACAAACACAGTGCCTAAGAGAATGAAGCTGCATCAGGATTTTTTATTATTATTTCCCCATAACCCATAACAACAAGTGAAAGCAACCTCTAAAATTGCCTTAAACCACAAATGCTGCATGAAGCTGGCATGCTAGATACAGCTTGTAAATGTGATTTAATTGTGAATGGTAGAGTGAATAATCAGAACTCAGCAGCAAGCCCGATTACACATGAACACTATCCAGACTGCTCAGCATCGCTTGCATTCCCCTTACCCTTGCTCCTCCTGGCACAGCACAACCTACAGAGACAGAGACTTCGATGCTGCCTGTAATCTCTATTTTTATACTGCTGCTCATCATTGGTGTGTATCAAAGCAGCTTCCAGGTAACTGTTAAGACCTCTAACCCCTCTGTGACACAGCCCCAGTGTTACGCACACCCCATACTGAAGATGACCTATCTAAAACACAACAGTCAGTTGAAGGCAGTGCAACAGACACCGCTGAGCACTGATGAGTCTTTTCTATAAAACTGTGCTCCCAAAGCAGGGAAGATGATACAACACAAGCAATATATTCAAGAACATCTGATACTTCTTTAAAATGTCGCATTCTTGAATTCCTCTATGGCTATGAGGTTTTCGAAGGTGCCTGGAGAGGTCAGGCACCTAACTTGCACTGACCAAATAGAAAGCTTTCTTATGACTTAGGGAAGATTTGCTACTAAAAAAGCATTATGGAAATCCATGCTATGCTCCACCAAGAAAAAGGGCTGTTCTGTAGGAGCAGTGCCTGAGGTGCCATACTCACTTGGACTTGGCAACAACCAGAAGGTCTGTGAAGAGGAAAAGGTGTCGCTCCTGGGTTTGTAGACCCGTCTTCAGCTGCACGTGGCCGTCCAGAATGAACGTTCGGTTGTGGCACATGAAAGACTGCACAAGTGGACATGCCTCTGGGCTGATGGGGGAGAAGCAGCCTTCCCTGCAAAAGGAAATAAAGAGAATAAAGGAAAGTAAATCAGCCGACTGCCTGTGAGTGAGAACCAGGCAGCAACTTCCCATACCCACTGTCAAAAGGCTATTTATTTGACCACATTTCAGTGAAAGGTGAGAGGGACAATGAAGATAATTCATCAGTCTGATTCTGACAGAAAATCTGCTAGGGACTGTCTTCGCTGAGTCTTTTACAGCCCAAGCACATGGATAGTATTTAGCAAAGGACAATAATTTAAATATAGCCCTCTTCATTTTGTCTATTTGTATTTGTCTCCCTTTGTATTGAAGGGAATACAGAGAAAATACTGTACCTTCTGTAGGTTCTCCATAAAGAGAGAGGAGTCATATACATGATGAATGGATAACTGCACACCCGCCTTTGTCAGAAGAGGACTCATATTCGGGGTTAAAAGCAATTTGAAGAAATTATTCAGAACCACAGGCAAACATAAAGTGTGACTGAACCTTGCTAGAGACAGACCATGTACCAGATGCACCATGAGAAGAGGCTGCTCAGCCTCTCTCTCTCTCCCAGCACACAACCCACAAGCATTGAAGTAAGCTCCTGTCAGAGGGCTTGGCTGTGTGACTGGAGCAGAGCTATGCTAGCCTGTGGCTGTGCTGTGCAGGGGCTGCTGGAAAATCCAAACCCAGGTCTATGGGGGAAAGATCAGGCTCCCTCCTAGAAGACACTGATCTTTTCTGAGGAGGTATCAAGTAGGTTGCAGTCCAAGTTTGCTGATGGTGGAGACATGATTACCTCAACCCCTCCTGGTCTAACTGTTCTACATGAAGTAATTGAATAGTTATTGAAGCAGAAATGAGAGTTTCTCTAGCACAATGGTCAGCTCAGTCACCCAGACAGGATATGTCTAGTTTCTGAGCCTTGCCCTAACAAACGTCTATTTATACAGAGCTGAACTGAATGAATGTGAGGGTCTGAGGGGAGGACACTCCTCCTCTAGGGCTCTCTAGAAGCTGGTTGCAGTTCAAGCTCTCCCTTGGAAAGCCAGAGATATGGCTTCAAATTCTCCCAGGCAGGTGAGAGAACTGAACCTGGGTCTCCTACACCCTGGTGTACTTTAAATAATTAATTTCTGGATTAAAACCAGGATCCATTAGCATCTTTACTCACAATTTTTAAATGCAACTTTTCAATTATTTGCTTTTCCTAGAGGTGCCTCCAATTGAACCATTTCCTTTTGGTTGAATCAATCAGTTAAATTTTTATTCAAATGTATTTACTTATTTTTTCTTGTTAAGAAAAAGAAAAATTAAGCTAACACTTGGCAGGATCCGTTTGGCAAGGAAAGGCTGAAGCGAGCAGCTTCACAATTATAGTTTATTCCTGGTCCTGCTGGAATGGATGACAAACACCTAGTGACTTTGCTGGGAGAAGAAATGGACTTATACAGTGAAAGTCACAAAACAAATGGCAGAGATATGAAAGAAAACAAGAGCGAACGGAGAAAATCTTCAAAGAAGGTCATAAACCTTCTTGTACCTCTCGTAGAGCCTGGATGATTCCCAGCCCTCCTCTCCTTGATGCCTGTGGCTGGATTACTCAGGAAATTATTTAGGAAGTCCTGACAGCTGGGAGAGAAAGGATAAACTCTGAGATTGGCTTACATTAGCAGCACTCACTTTCACTGATCTGGAAGGGGCTGGTGAGGATCTCTACCTGATGGGGAGAGACTTGTTTGGCCTTGGATTCCCCTTTCTGTCTGGGAGCCTGAGTTTTTGGAAGAATTCCTCAACTTGTCTTAAACTGTGTCCTAATCTTGTCTTTCATTACCTACCTGCTCAGCGAAGACAGAAAGAAGAGGAATGACTTTCAGAATTAATAATGCAAAACTAAGTTATTTGATCATTCCTAAGTAGAAGGGGTGTCCAGGAGTGTGGAGGTTAAAGCAGAGAGAGGAGTTTTGGTCCAATACAACAGTGACACATTCTGTGAGGCCAGCAACAGGAGTCAGGGGAACAGCAAGCATCCCTCCTACCCTGGCACTTCCGTGGGACTGGGAATTCACCAATTCACCAGTTTATCAGTGACTGATAGGTTACCGGGACTCAATTTCATAAACTCCCTAGCAGCACTTGGCACAGAAACTTAAGCAGAAATCAGGAATTATGATGAATCCATCTGCGTGAAAGCCATGCATGGCCTTTACCTCAAAGGTTAAGTCAGGGGAATACTCACTTTTATCAGAACCCAGCTGTGGTGGTTTAGGTCCTGCTGGGGTTCGAGACCATGCAGCCGCTGCCCCTCCCCCACAAAGGGAGTGAAATACAAAGCCCCAGGGCTGAGATAAGGAGAGGTTTAATACAACAGTGCAACAGCAACAAAACAAACAACAACAATAACAATAATAATAATAACAATGAACAGAGCAAGATATGTACCAATACAGCAGTGAGAGCAGAGAGATCGCATAACACACGCGTTCACCGATTCTCCCGCGCTCCCGCTTCCACGCATGGAGGCGATGTCAGCATGATATTGAATAACCCGGCTAGAGGGCTAGAGCTTCCCCCCACTGCTGGGGAAACTTAACCCTATCCTAGCTAAACCAGGACACCAGCAAAAACAATACTTAGAGAAAAACCCTTTCATGTTACACTGCTGTAACCAAATCAGCAGAAACATTCATAAAATCATACTGAAGTGCCTGCCCCTACTGACGATCCTGTAGGATCAGGCTCTTGTGTCTCCATATAGACAACTCTATTTGATTATCCTGTTTATACATTTTCTACATCCTGATTTTTAAGCCCAGGAACCTCCCAAATTAAGCCAAGCAAAATCTGTGTCATATAGGTAAGCAAATGAAGGTGTAGTAGGGTTATTAATGCCAGCAGGATCAAGCAAATTGAACTTGGTTTTAGAACAAGAAAATGCAATAACATAAA
The DNA here is from genome assembly GCF_047716275.1 of Strix uralensis. Taxonomy (NCBI): domain Eukaryota; kingdom Metazoa; phylum Chordata; class Aves; order Strigiformes; family Strigidae; genus Strix; species Strix uralensis. The sequence continues at coordinate 119,827,984 of NC_133973.1, read as the reverse complement.
TCAGTTATTTTAATGAAATCTGCCTTTTGACCCAGTGCCTTTCAAGCATATCTATCATCGGAACTCTAATAAGCATTCTCACTACTTTAATAGAGTTTACCTGATAAACCTTATTTAAAAAAAAGTTAAAATATTCTCTTCCTTTGAAACAAAATGGAAAAAATTAAAGCCATTAATTCATCCAGAACTTTCTAAAGCCCCAGGATGAAAGAACATGGAGGAAATTCACCGGCAATGACAAAAATATCTTTTGGAAAGCATGCTTTTGATCCTCTCAATTAATGTTCCATTGTTACAAGACATGAATGAAACCCAAGTTTTGTTACATTGACGAAAATGCAGATCAGCTATACCCTCAGGTGTAGGGATTTATACAAGAGGTATTTTTGGAGTTCAGTTTTTAATGGCTCAATGATTTTTCTGGTCTAATTTTGAAAAAGTGCTAAGCACTTAAATACTGATTCTTTGAAAATTCCTTTTAATAGAATTATGCAAAACTCAGTACTTAAGTCAATGCAATTTCTGATATAATTTAAAAAGTAAAAGTGATGTAGGGTCTTCTCTGCCTTCTCTGTGTTTCCCTAAAATTCATTCTGTGATTAACACATGTAAAAACTCCACAAAGTAACATCTTTCCAGTTTGGCAGAAAAAAAAGCCATCATCTGGGTTTGTTAAGAAGGAACTGTGAATTGATTCCTGAAAGATGAGGATATCCTGCTCAGTCAGCAATCAGCCATGTTTCACTTTGTGTAGAAGCAAGGTTGATACTGATGTTTACATGGCACTGCCATTGTAAAGCTCTAGTCTCAAGTAGACATTTCTTCCTAAAAGTACTGGGGGTCTGAAATTTCCATGTGTGGTTTTAACCAAGGAGTAAATGCTGTAATTTGAGGATATCTACAGAGATATTCTTGAGTTATTCAGGAAAAGACTAAAATCACTGTACTTGTTGAAATTAGTAGAAAGAGGATTGAAAACTTTTCTCCTGGCATTTCCAGAACTTAAAATTTTTACACCTATTATTTTTCAAATTAATCAAAATAGGTATTTTGTGCCTACTCAAAAGACACAATGATTTAAAAGAACTCATCAATTTTGTAGGTGTAATATACAAAGTTGAAATCCAAAATACTCAACCAAACACCGAAAAATACATCTTCGTTGCATTCAGTGTGAAAGCAAACACATCACTGCTCACTTCATCAATCCTGTATTTACCAGAAACCACAAAAGCACAAAAAATACTTCTTCTTTCCCCTGCAGAGCTTCCTTGGGGTTTCTCAGTAAAACTGATACCTGAATGGCATGACCCCCAAAATATTTATTCTTGGTGTAATAGAGATGTCAACTTCATTCTCTATTGGTAGTGAGAACAATGAAAGAAATTATACTTTCTTTCCAAAGGAGAGTTTAAGAGCACATGTTAAGTGGTTACTAAATCCATGATCCAAATGTCATTTCCACCAATAGAAAGCTTTCCCTTGATTTCAGTCAATGATGTCTTCAGCTTATCTATGATTTAGATTAAGCTATAAGATGCCTCAGGGGAACAATGTGTTCCACGGTACCTAAGCTGGAATGACCTATTGCAGGTATCTCAGACATCCCTCTCACAGACTGTTCATGCTCCATCCTAAATCTCACCCCATTGTTTTGGTTATTGTTCTCTGCCAGAACTTATGTCCACTGATATCTCGGCAGCCACAGAAGTTGATTTCCTCTTATGATGCAGCAGCAATGTTTTCCGCACAACTGATACCCACTGAAATAAAATATCACTTTGCTCTTAAACCTCTGAAGTCTTTCACAAGAGGTAGGTGAGAAATGCACCTTTTTATTAGCAGAGCAGTAAAATGGCAGCTATTCAAAAGGCTGAAGTCTGTGTCAGCACAGCCACATGAGAGGCTGCACTTGGTCTGTCAAACACATACATAATACCTTTCCAAACTCCTCTCACAGTGAACAACTTAGCCTATACTCATTTCATACATAGATACCATAAGCAAAAATTCTGCATGCTTGTGCCAGTGCTGAAGTCCAGGTAAGGACGAGAAGCTCTTTCCAGTTTTGTGCCTACACACACAGAGCTTGCAGCTTGCAGCATAAACCTAAGCTTGTTTTGGCTACAGGCTAGAGAGGCCACCAAGCAGATCACCTGCCAACCCTCCTCAGGGTGTTCAGAGACAACGGACTTATTTTGTATATCTCAAAGGCCAGTTTTGGATGGGTTTAAGAAACCAGCAGTTTATCTTTTAGGAAAAACAAAGACAACGAATTTTCAACTTCAGTCTCTCTCAGTAAAGCATTTACTTTACCATCACTGAGGCACAGCATTAGGCTAGAGCAACCCACTGAGAGAAGCAGGAGTTATTCACATCCTTTCAAGGCTGACGAAAACAGCAGCTATCTGCACAGTAAGAAACGTCTACAGCCCAGCCCACATTATGGATTTTTGCCAAAATGGATTTATCAGTCAGGGATGACATGTGATTTGTGACCAGCAAAGATACCCCCAAAAGCATCCCCGATCTAGAAGTCAAGTTCCTTCATTTTCTTAATAGAGCTTACACTGGAAATCAGGTAACAATATTTGCACTTTTTTTTCTGTGCTTCCTACTCAGACCCTTAAGCTCCTAAAAATTCCTGTGAGAAGGAACTTCAATAGCAGTTTAATAGATGCTTGTTTCATATTTCTGCTAATGAGGCAGGCCCTTCTAACTGGAGCTTGGAAGCCAACATGGTTTACCACTGGAAATCCTTTAACACATAAGACATATTACCCATACCGTGGGGCTAGAGGGTATTTTGCATTCAAGGTAATTAACTTAATAACCTATTGAAAACAATTCTTTAACCAACCAAAAGAAAAGAGCTCCAATTCGGTGTGCAAGAGCTACTTGTCTCCCCTGAGATAAGGTGGAAAAAAACCCCAAACCTGTAACACAGTAGTGAGTATTGATCTGCCTTGCAGGGCTGCTTATAGTGCACTCAAGTGCAATATTAACATTTCAGGACTTCAACACATATCTGATTTCATCATAAACGATAGTTTGGACGTGACTTGTACCGTTTCCTAGCCAACTTGACAAAATCAACATAGCAGATCATCATGTTCTATATGCAAAATAGAAAAGTGAAAAACGAAGTGAAAGAAGAGCTTTTCTTGTACACTGAAACCAAATGCCCATGCTTGGGACAGAACACAAGACAATAGAGATGGTCCTGTTCATGCTCCTGATGAATTTAGCCTCCATCACGCTGACAGCTCATTAAAGCACATGGCTGGAAGAGTCACTCCCCATGTGTGGCTGGGGAGAGCAAGGAGGCTATAACTGCTTTACACACAGCAGATCTACTTCTGAAATTTATCATCAAGGGACTTTGTCTTTGAAAAACAGTTGTGAACAAGCAAAGTCCAGTGCAGGTGCTTGATCATTTGCTCAAACCAGCTATAGATGGAAAGGGGCAGAAACTGGGAGATACTACATGGTTCTGCACATTAACATTATCTAGCTGGAGATGTCCTTGAAACATGGCTTCCGGCTTGGCACAAACCCACAAACCATTTATAGACAGAGCAAGGAGCTTAAAACAGGGATGTCAACAGCCATGCTCAGTTCCCAGGACTTGCTCAGCCCAGCCCGCCCTCTCCCCACTACTTGGGGTCTGGCATGGCCACACAAAGACCCACTGGCTTCAGGGCTGAGCACTCGTAGCTCCTTTTGCTGTGAACAAGGCTCCATGCAGACAAGGTTCACCCACACAGAGCAATCTGCAGCTCAGAGCCCTATTTAGACAGACAGATTATATAAAAAAAAAAAAAAATCCTCTGCATTTTTAAAGGTGCTAACTATTCCCTACTGTCACTGCCTTCCAGCTATGACCAGTGCCCTCGGCAAGTCACCCACGTGCTCAGGATCTTCCCACTTTAACTCCTCATGTTTCAGAATATGCATTTCATCTAAATTTACATGGTACTTTAATAAATTGTAATTATACCTGGAGGGTGAAAGTAAGCACAAAAAATATCAGCCTGAAGGGTAGGAGTGTTTTCCAGGAAGGTGGTAGGTAAGATATGGGCCAACACAAAGTTAGTATGCTGTTGTAATCTTACACTGACTATTTATAGAAGGGACTTGGATAGACAAGCATAAAACTCTCTTAATCACATGGGCTGCCAACCCATTTCTGAAAATCTGCTGTCAACTTGATCCCTGCTATGCTAAGGGAGCTTCTTTCTGAGGATGCTGGACATGTTTGCTTGCTGTTATCTATGGCAAATCTTATAGAGCTGAAGCAGTACTTTGTGAAAACAGTGCAGCATTCCAGAAATAGCAAGTCTATTTTCTGCAGCACTCTGTTAAAGTCCCCTAGGCCATTGCCATCACGTACAGTAGCTTTTGTACAATGAAACAAGTGAGATCTGCTTGGTTTTTCAAAGAGCATTAGTTACTAAGTATTAAAATCCATGTTCCTACTTTATAAGTGTGCTTTACTGGTTGCAACTTCTTTTTTATGAGGAATGTATGTGAACAAATACAAGGCAGTCACCTCTCACCCCTGCGTTTTCCCTTATGGACTGCGCCTGTGGATCTCACAGAAAGCCCTCTGCGTTGGAGCACACATCAGCCCCAGCTCACAGCCTCTAGCACAGGGCTATCCTCACTCTGCCCATGTCAGCGGCTGGACCCCAGCAAGCTGCAGCGGGAAGCACTGCACTCAAGATAAAGCAGTGAGTCCCAATAGGGTCGGAGAGCCTTTGGATCCAAATGCACTGCAAGCCCCTCTCCAGCACAAGCAGGGCAAGCACAAGCCTGGATAACAGAAGGAAGATGAATATTAATAGAGATTGGGAGCAAGTTTTGCTCCGATAAATAGATAAATTTACATTTTAGGGCAGAAATCAAGGCTAACACATATCTAGATAATCAGGTACCACTCCTCTGCTTCTAAAACTCAGTGTAAACATTTTAGTTCAAAATACATTGAGAAAATATACCAATTTAAATTATTCTAGGAATCTAAAAGTTGCCTTGTGTCTGAAATCATCTTTGCATGATGTCAAAATCTTATTAAAAGTAATAAAAACTATTATGATGAATAACGCGATTTACACTAAATGTTCCAGGTGTCGAGGCACGTAACTGTAATATTTTTCTGTAGTCTTCCAAAAATCAGTAAACAATTAAGACTTCCAGTAAAATATCACATAGCTGTAGGGTAAAATGCATCATTAAAAAAAATCCTCACACATTTCAGAATGGAAGCTTGGCAGCTTAACTGAAAACAAACTGCACTTAAGTAATTTCTACATAGCCAAAAGGACAATATTCTCTGCAGAGCAAATATGTACTACAGTGCAGTGGCTGGAGACAGGAAACACGCTTGTGGTTTGGTTTGCTTCCAAGGTTTTTTGTTTTATTTTAACAAACAGCTGCAAGGTGTTTACTCTGAAAATTTAGCACAAGGGCAAAATTCTCTATTGGTATAAATTAGCACCACATATTTTGGTCATATTTTGCCTATTTCCACCAGAAAATAATTTAGTGCAAGTTATTTAAATCCTATTGAAAAGCTCTTGCAGTGTGGGTGTCCTCCAGTCCTGCTATACGGCTCTGCTAGCAATCAGCAAGTTCAAGGGCTTTTGGTCCAAGTCCCCCTGGGCAGGGGAGAGGTTTAGGGGAGGACATATTCACATGTAGAAGTCAATAAAACCTTTTTTGGCCTTTGGAAGAATTGATCCTCTGTTCCCCACTGCAGTTCCCACTCATTTTTACTGAGTGACATAGCAGCACCACCTTGAGTTGCTCTCCCATTCCAGTTGCACCAGGGAAATGCCATTCCAGGCATTGTCCACCCAAACAAAGATTTCATTGTTCAGAAGAAAAAAAGTCAGGAAAAAAGTGACCTTTGGGGGGACAAAAAAAGAAAGGAAAAAAAAAGGAAAAAAGTAGGATGAACAGAGGGCAAGAAAAGGCCAGAACTTAACATCCCAGCACTGCAGTTCTGCGCCATGGTTGTGTGGGCTTTTTGGAGCTTCTCATGGCTTACAAGAGGTCTGGAGGCATAGGCTACCTTTGCCACTTCCACCCCAGCTCCTTCCTACCCATTCCAAGGAGGCACACAGGAGAGCACTCTGGGATCTCAGTTTCACCCGTTTTTATTGCCTGTCTGTCACCTCACTCAATTACCAGGTAATTCCAGAAGGGCTGCTCATGGTCTCTCAAAGTCTCACTGCTCAACAGTCATTCCCCTTTAGCCTCTGATTTTCTCATTCTTCGAGAATTCAGCTAGGCTCTTCCCCTCCTCAGCTTGCGCCACCTAGGTAGAGTCTGCAGTTACTCCACAACAAGTTTTAAGAAAAACAAAAGCATTCAAAACAGTGCAAGACTTCAAATATGTGGCCAGGTAAAGTAAACCTGGAATCCATCAGCTGCTGTTTCCTGATTGACCCTTTTTCAGGAGAAAAGTTGCCAATTATAAACAAAGTAATCGCATACAAAGTGACCTATAAATAGCTGCAAGCACTGCCTTTAAAAGATAAGCCCCTTCACCATGCTTTATCCTCCTGCAAGTTGCAACGCTCATTGAAGCCGCTGCTGCCCAGCCTTGCCTGCATCCCCACAACGGTGGGACACTGTGGGGTGAAATCCACAAAGCTCCACCGTAGATGTGAAGGGAGGATCTGCCCAGCCCTTGTATTGGCTTAAGTTCTGAAGGACCACTTCCCTACGAGGGATGACCAATATGGGTGCTGCATGGAATTGTCACTTCACTGCACCTGTCCCAACTGTAACACGAACAAATCTGGCTTTGATTTGCCTCAAGGGCCTCAAACCATTTTTTAATACTAGTACTACAGCACAGGAATTATCCTATTACAGTGAAGAGATTACTTGATATGCCTGCCGCTGCCAGCTATTGCAAATGTAATGACCCAGATTCCTCAGGAACAGCCAGCAGACAAATTAGTTGCAGCCACATGCACCTGTTAGCTCTACTATAACTGCCTACATATTCGACGAGTTTTTCGCCTAGCTACTCAGGCAGGTTAGTCAGAGGTTTCTATTCCACCAGTGATCTCAGCTGGGGAAAAAAGCTGTTAGGGGATTCCCCACATCCTTGCACCTGATGGTGATTACCTAATGGAGAAGCAGGCACAGGCCAGTTGTCTACAAAGAACAGCAGCCTGGAGGAGTGGGAAACACAAGAGTCTTTCACATGATGACATTTTTCCCCATGTTTATTTGAGCCTTTGATATACCAGAAGAGCTTGCCTGTGTCTGATTAGTGATCTCCTTGGAGAAATGAGTGCCTTGACACACCACCCACTGGCAAATCTGTCCTGCTCTTGGACAGAAAAACTGAGGGGTATGGGTGTGAGGTTGCTTAGTCCAAAGGGCTCAGCAACTAAATGTGTTTCCAGAGGAGCTCTGATAAAATGAGATGCCTTGCAAAATATTGCATACAGTTCTACTACCAGAACACGCAGAGGGAAGAGAGGGAAGGAAGGTGAATGAAAGCTCTGATTATTCATTCAGGTGAAGGTCTTTACTGTTTTTTCTGCATTTGCTGAATAATCCTGCCATGAAGACTTAGGACGCACTTAGATGTGCTTAGATATACCTACTCCCTCTGAATACAGTCAGTGTTCAGTGCACAGGCTGCCTATAAAGCGCATGAGGACCCAAACCAGCACAATCATCTCAGTATTTGCAACCACTTTCAGCTAGGGGACAGGACAGGCTGAACATGGATGTGTCAGTGAGTCATATGCAGAAATAATCCTGGGAATGGCCATAGGCCTTTCCCCTCCCAGGTAAGTGCTTTTACCATTCATCTACAGAGCCAAGGTCGCTCCTGTGAACATAGAGTTTTTTGTCCCGGGAGCATTGCATGTCCTTCTACACAGTGGCCCAGCTTCAACTGCGTGAGGGAGAAGTAAAGTCTCCACTCACTCCAAATCTGCTTTAGTAGTTACTTCACTCTTCTTGGAAGCAGAATTGCCTAAGGAGGCAGAGAGCCGAACCTGGGTGATTAATTTCCATTGAAAGCACACCGATTTCGAGGCCAGCAGTTTTGCAAAGAGGTGGTCTGTGGAGACCTGCCTAAGGAAGAGGCTACAAATACCTACCATAGCTTACACTAAGCTTGCTGGATGGCACAAACATTGGTTGCAACACAGACTGTGGTGTCTCCCTGCCAAAATACCCAATGAGCCAGACTCCTTCCCACTTCAGCCCTGATACTGTGTTTTTGGAAACCACTGCCCTAAACAGTTACTAAAAAACACTCCAGAAAAGTGGACTCAGCCAGAGGCTTAGAAGAGAGCAACATTTGCAATAGTTTTTGTGAGGGCCTTGCTCTTGACCAGGTAGGTTAAATACGGTCTGTGGACTAGTGGATGGAGCTTCTGAGGAGCTTCTCATGAAGCAGCATTTAGTTCTTTGACACAGACCTGTTCAGTGCTGCCAGCAGTCATGCTGTACCGGGATGTGCAAAAGCACAACTCTAGGTGTTTGGGGAGCTCTGTGGTCAGTAGGAGAGTACCTAAACAACAGAGGCACTTGGAAGGTCAGGAAACCAGTAAGATGATGTTTTTTAACTCATGGTTTTAGATTCAGGTACCAAAATTATTCCCATGTCTTGCCCTTGAGGCTTATTATCCTTTATTTGATCTGGTCCCCAGTATTCAAACACTTAAGACATAGGCAGAGAAGAAATCTAAAGACAGACTGTTACTCCCGTGAGGTAATCACACTCCATGTGATTAAAAACTCCTCACCAGCAGTTTTGTGCTCCATGAGGAAGAAACTGGACCAGAAGAAGCAATGCCATACCAGCCAGGAGAGTTCAATGCGTATTTAATGCTGGCCCTTGTCAGAGGTGAGAGCACCAGAGGCTGCGCATCAGCCTGCACATCATTAGAGGCTTTCTGCTTGTTTACACAAGATAAATGATCGCAAAGCAGTCTGAGCAAGTCGATCTGTGATTTCCTCAGGTATGCCGCTGCCCAAACTGCTTGGCCAGACTGTCATTTGGCAGAGATTTTATTGTCTAAAATCAGGGATACACAATGGCTGGACAACAGCTGCATTCTGCCAGACCTTAAGGCCTAATCCAAAAAGCCCCCAAAAATGGGCTGGAGCCAAAAGCACATGTGGACAGTGAGACATCTGGATAAGCAGAGCCCTGCGCTCACCCTGATGAGCAGTGCCCCTCTTTGCCTTTGTCTTAAAACTGTCACAACTCTATCCAAAGGGGAATCATCTTAAAGCACTAGTGTTAAACTATTAGTCATTTATTGTAAAATTAATCCCTCATTTAAACTCCAATCCCTCCAAAACCCTGCCTCCAAGCCTTCCTTCTTGTTACCTCTAGTCCTTTTCTTTTAATAAAAAAGGCAGCGTATCTCTGAGAGCTGCAGCTCATTTCGATCTCCAGATGTACAAACATCGCTATAAGCCAGTTTGTACAAACATCGCTATAAGCCAGTTTGTATGTCACAAATGAAGAACTGATGGATTTTATCAAAAACAAACATATGCACACATACACACACGCTCATACACAAAACAAAACAGAAAAAACACAGCAGGAGGACAGGAATGCCAATCTCCGAGTTAAAAGGCCATTTGAGGCCTCAGAAAGTTCACTTTGTTCCTTGTTAACAGTTAATAAAATTTTATCCTCAGCTATTAGTATGTAAAAATAGCTTTTGCATTCAAGCACATGGTTTAAGGAAACAATACTCCAGTGTCATAATTAGCTTAAATCAAGCATGAATTAGAAAGACTATAAAAATGACAACTTGTACAATATCATCACAAGTTGTTTTAATTATGTGCAATTAATTCCATTAAAATGGAAGAGCAATTTGATACAAAATAGTCTTTTTTTAAAAAAAACACACTATTTTTCTACAAATTCATGTATCCTTACCTTACATAGGGAAACATGATACACTGAGAGATCTGGGGAAGTTCTCATACAGAGATTTCTGCCCATTCAGATTAAGCATAAAATGTTAAAACACAAAAACTTTTAATTAAATGGAAAATCTTAAAAAAAAAATCCTGATCAGAAGTTTTGAGGCTGAATTAAATCTAAAAATCAAACCCAGAAGCAAAGAACTTTTCATTCACTTTGTTGCCTGAGTCTTTAGGAACAGGATTTTCCCTCCATCTTGATGATTAGAAATGTGATTTCTAACAAAACTGTTATTTTTGTAACCACATGACTCCTGTAGCTGGAGCTTTATGGAAAAAGTTATGAAATATCACAAGTCAAGATAAAATGTGTACTTAATCGCTCACATCGGGAAAGGGTTTTGTTGGATTTTGCCCTTTTTCTTCCTTTCTTTCATAAAATGGTTCTTCTGTATTCTTGAGTGTATTGGAGTCTCTCAAAGATGAGGAGTGGAGGACAGGGCTGCCACCAGGGTGCTGCCACTTTGATTTTCACCTGGGGGAACCACTCTGATGATAGTGACAGCCCTCGTGCTTCCCAAAAAACCACGAGCCCTGTGGCTTTAGAAGGACTGCCTTGCAAGGGCTCCCCTCCATGGCATGCCTCTTCCTAAGGGTGAATGAAGGCATTTAAGAGCCCTCATCTCTTGTGACCATGTCATTTGGGTGGCCCAGGGCACAGGGGAGGCTTCAGAGATGTTATTGCAGTTGTGCACATGCATGCCTAGTGTTAGCTACCCGGCCCCCCGCCACCTGAGTTGGCCTCTCACAAGCTGTGAGTGGCAGGTGAGGGTCACACCAGGGACCAAGCCCCAGGCAGGGACATGACTTGCCTGATAGACCCTTCTGCCTCAAACACTGTCAATCTTCCCCTACCACCCACGGCACCAGTTTCAGAGTGATTTTTTACCCCATTACCATCTCCCCTCACCTCCCTTTTGCAGCCTGCAAGGGAACCCCCTCCCACCCAAACTGCGACACCTGCATTTGAGATGGAAGGAGGCTGAGACAGTATCTGGCCATGATACCTCCCATCCTGATTTTGAGCCCATCTCTCCCCACACCACCACCACCGGTGTTGTGTAACTGCTTCGGAGGCAAAACCCCACACTGATCATACATGTAAGGCACACACAGAAATGGGCACACATACAATATGGCAGCCTTTCTCTCTCAAAGACCCTCAGATTTAGCCACGAGGGGCTAAATGTCTCACACTATCCCAGCGCTGTGCCCTGCAGCGGTGTGGCCCTAGGCCATGCCCCATGTGCCACCAACAACGGTACCACTGATCAGCCAGGCTGTGGCAGCCCTGGCCAAGGGTCCCACTCCTTGTCTCACAGGTTTTGCTGTGGTGACCGATGGGGACAGACATCCTGGCAGTGGGGTACCCTCAGCTAGGTGGGTGCCATCCCCGCTCCAATAAATGCTGTCATGGTGCCTAGTGGTCTATGTGAGAGCAACAACTGCCCCCACCATGATGGCCAAGGGGACAGTGGCTGCTCCGGGCACACCTGCCCATAAAGCCTCAGCCTGTAAATAAAATGGCTGTGGGGCACAACAGGGTGGCAGGCGCTCCCTCTCGATGCCCCCATACCATACCGAGGTGCTGAGCCTCACCAACCAAATGTGCCTCACAGAGATTATTTTGCTAGGCGAAATTATTCGCTACCATGGAAACGAGTGAAGAATGAGCAAAATGATTACAACCAAAATACCTACTTAACAAGTTAGTTACTTGCAATGAATTTTTATTCCCTTCCTCCCCGCAATCGGATTTGCCTGAAACACCAAATACTCATCTTCCCTGTGAAAAAGAGACAGTTAAGGCCTTCTGGCAATTTACATTTATTAAAAGTCTCTATTTTTGTCTTCATCTAGTCACATAGATTGGATCATCCACACATCTTCTGACTACAATCCTGAAAACACAATGTCCAAGACTTTGGGAACACTCTGTATTTGACTAGCGCCAAGTGGAATGTATTACTAGATTACACATATGATCTTCGTTATCTGGGATATTTAGCATTTGGCACGGGACCCCTGGAAGATAACATGCCAGAAACACTTACTGTGAGTTGGGAGAAGGAAGAGCAGCCTCTCCATGAATGGTGTAACACTGCTTCCATGTACAGAAAGGGAAAAACACATTGGAAACTTGTGAAATCCTCAGTTTTTACCTTTAACTTCTTCAACCATAAAAGCCACATAACAAAATTGGGTTGAGGTGACTTTTTAGGTACTACCTTTTCAGATTCTTTAAAGATTTGTTCATAAAATTATGTTTTTAAACATATTTTACATTATTAAACATAAATTTAAAATTATGTTTAATTTTTTTTTTAAATAGGCCCCACTTCTATCTGACACCAAATAACATCATAAACATACTTCATGCTGTAATAAAGAGTAGTTTCATTACCAATATTTTAACACCTTCAATGTGTAGAGACACATATCTATAAATGGTCATGCAGACTCAGAAACTGTGAAATTATATTAATAAGTTGCAGCATGTAAAAATATCACTTTTAAAGATCTGGTGAGGTGTCCATTAGTTAAGGGGAAGCTGACAGCGACTGCAGCACAGAATTTGGCTGTCCCTATGAAATATCCGAGATGTCAGCAGAAGTCTGCCAATGCAGAGCAGAAACTTGGTAGCTTGGGCTTTGTCACATGCAAAAATTGTTTTGAGGGACAGCAGAACAAAGGCCGAAAATTTGGCTTGAAACAAGTCTTTATTATTCTGTATCAATTATTTTGAGATTACAAGACCTGGTGCTTAAATCCAGGCCTCAGACATTTCTGTTTCAAGCCCATCATTTGTGTTGCGCTGAAATATATCATTAGGTTGTGCACTTCTCATTAAAGGACACCAAGAAAAAGTAAGAGGAAAATTACAACTGCAGAACAGGTCCAGGGCCAAATATAACTAACCCAAATCCTTTGCTGATTTCATACACATTAATGGAGTTAACAATCAATTTTTCCTGCATTTGAGTATCAGCCAAGAAAAACATCAAAAGCTTACTTTTCCAATGTATTTCTAGAATAACTTTGCTCAAAGTGCTTCCAAAGAGGACATCTGATGATGTGAAACAGTCCTTACATGCCTATTCTTCACTATTATGTGAGGAAAGAGAAACTGCAGAAAAAAAGGAAGAGAAGCAAGGAGACGAGGCAAAGAATAGTCTGCACATTTTCATCTCTTGGAAGTAAGGGCCCAAATTCCACTATAATATCTGTACTATTTACTATGTTCCTCTGCTGCCTGCAGTTACAGTCGAGTGAGGCAGGAATGACAGCCGTGCCATACAGCCATCCCAGAATTCTTCTGTAGGCCAAATATCTTGTAACTCCTTTTATATAACTGACATGGCAAGGGAAGATTTGTAAGGAAGGTTTAACTTTCATTAAATCAAATGATACAGCTGGAGAAAAAGAAGACAAGCTTTTAAGCACACAAGACTTTCAGATTTGCTTCTCTTTCAGGACTGAAGAAGAGGACAATAGCACAAACAAGCATCTGCTTTTTCCACCTAGATCGTCTTGCCTCACTTACATCTTCATGACAACACAGCTACAACAACACCACCATTAAAAAACCTTAATCCTCTGAATGTTAAATAGCCATCTCCAGGTGTCACAATGGTTTATTTGAATAAATACCATTAATAAACTTTAAAATGCCCCAAAGTAAGTCTGTCCAAAGTGGGTGCCACCACATTTTATGACAGCGCCCTGTATATAAACCAAGGACACCTGACATATAAAGTGGTATAAAAATACAAACTGACTTTTGCTTCTAAGTATTTCCTGCCCTTTTAAACTTTGCACTTGTTCATTAATTTCAACAAATACTGAGGTGAACCAGCTGCTGAGGTGAGAGGATTCATATAAATCCCTCGCAGACGTTTGCTAACTTCAGATAGGAGCTTTATTATCTACTAGTGATTAATCAACAATTAACCAGTAAGTGTTATGGAGTCCCAGTACTAAGGTTCACTGCCAGAGGAGAATAATGGATTTTTCAGGCTGGCTGTGTCTACAAGAAGGGGAACTAAGAGCTGAGACAGGTCTGAGATAAAACATTTGGAGGAGATTAGAAAACACAAGAAGTCATTTTGTTGCTCTTCAGCTTGCCTTAAGAGAGAGCACTTCACAAGAGTTAAGCATTTACACAACAAACCGAGTGGAAAGTTCAAACTCATCCATCAGTTTGCTGATGAAGAGGAATGTGTTTTGCACAGCCAAACAAGGAAGTCAGGCACAGGTGAGAATTACTGCTCCTGTGAACAATAATAAACATCCAAAGTGTTACCCTCTAACTGATAGATTTTGAAGCTACAAAATCAGCTGCTCTGGCTCTGGGGTACTCAGACTTCACTCAATGCCTCTCATACAGCCACAGACTTCAGTTCAAAACAACAGGAGCCGCTAAATTGTTGAATGCCACAGGCAGAGGACAGACATGACTGAGGCAGCATCCATCAGTTCTGGGTCCATCTGCTTACTGCAAAACAAGGCAACGTTTTCCCCTCTTCAGTCCTCTCCACCACAAAGTTTCTGCCAACTGGCCTTACAAAAAAATCCTTCCACACACCAAATCTGGAAATAATTCTGATCTGGGCTATACAAGCAAGACATATTTACACTTAAGAAAGCGTAAAATTCTTAGGTGTTATCCCACTCAGTGTCTCTCCATCTATGTCCGATTTCTAATACATACAGAGGAGGCAGTAAAACAAAAAAATAAAAGTGGAATTGAAGAAAAATGTTCATGTCTGAACCCGAGTAGGCAAATGACATAAGATTGAAATATAAGTATCAAATATAATTAATCCTCTTCATATTGAGAAGCAAGTCTCAAGACAACTTGAAGGGAAGACATTATGGAGCCATAAGTGTATAAACTGTAGGAAAGCCTGAAGTTCAAGGGCTGAGAGATCCCATCTCATGTCCCCTGGACTCTTCAGTTATTGCTACTCCTCATAGTAATAGTGCGTCTCTAATTTCACAACCTCAGTTATGAACGTGTCATCTATGCCCAAAAGATGGTATCACATATGAGCATAGCTACAAATATAACAAAGAAATAAGAGTAAATGAATAATAAATATGGTAGTACAGACAATCTAAACAAATACAGTATTCTCATGAAGGGGTTACAAAATACCCATTCATCTTATTTTAAAGACCTGGAAACAGAGAGAGGCCACAGAAGAAATTTTACAGACAGAACCAGAACACATGTTGCTGGCTCTCAGTCCTAGACTCAGGCCACTAGACTACACAAAAAGGTGCAAACGCCTTTAGGAATTCATTTCTAAGTTTCCTCTTTTACGTCATAGACAGCAAAAAGACCTGCAAGTAGTTTCAACTCATTTACCTTTCCTATTTTGCAACTCTGAATACTTTCACAGGTTTCTGAAATACTGTGGAATTCTCCATGATGACAAATATGAAACCAGGTATTAGTTAAATCAAACACAAAAAACTTTCCAAAGCTCACATATTGATTACTTAACACGCCACAGAGTAGGAAAAAATATTCCTTACAAAGCCATACTTTAATTTCACTCAATAATGTTTCTCCATAAAGAGCTCTACTCAGCTGGAAGCATTAACAGCCTACCAGATGGTTCCCTTCTCAATAAACACTTATGTTTTGTAAGTTTAAAGTCTAATGAACTGTAGTGCAGGAAGACAAAAGTTATGTATGCAGAATGGTTCACATGGCAGGTCAAGGGCTGGGGCTGAACAGCGGACTAGCTCCATAGAAACTCCCATTTCTATGGTAGCTTTACACTAGAGTAGGGAGGGAGGAGGCACAGCTGATCCTGCCAAAAGATGAAGACAAAAGGTGCTGAATGCTTCACACCCACATACACCCACACAGCCCCACAGCTAATGCTGGACAGGAGGAGGCTGTGACCACCAGATCCTGGCCCACAGCATTGTCCTAAACCAGCAGGTGCTTCCAGAGCCCCAGAGAGCCTGTACCATGCAGCAGTCCATGGAAGAAACTTAGCTCAAATTTGATCATACAATCGCACAATAACCACTCCTGAGTTATGCCTGGCACCGCATAAGTGTACAAGGCAGAAAGTAGGAAACGTTCATCTTCTTCTGCCCCTGCCATCTCCCCAGCAGTCAATCATAGCCAGCCACAAATTAATTAGAAATGAGCAGCCCAAATGTTGCATGTCCAGCTGCAAACTGTGGAGCAGCTCTGCTTGCCCAATTGGGTATAAACAGCTTAGTGTGGCAGCACTGGGGAAACCGCTCTAGAAGATCAGCCAATATCTGGGCTGGGTCTGTCACATCTTTCAATAGGCTTTATAATTGTGCAGCTACCAAGCAGCCTGAATTGTGTTTGACAACCTGGTGTGGACAACAGCTCAAAAACATTTCAAGTTTTGAGCTGAGAAACTGCAAAACAGTACAGCCAGCAAAACTCACTGACTCACCTTGAGACCGATCTAGATCTGTTAAGTGCTTTGACAAAGATCAAAGATGGTGCAGACTGGCGTCTTTGGGCCAAACTCTTCATTTTCTGATTGGAAAAAGAAACAAAATGAAGTCATAGGTGAGATTCAGAACAATAACTGCATGCATACAGACTTGTCGCAGCCAGATTCCAATTTCAGACCATGGGAAAAAGGCTGAGTTATTGCCATCAGCAACCCTGGAGGGGGAAAATGGTTGTGAAATATCACATATTGAGAAAAGCAGGAACACAACCAGAAAGACAGTGATAAAGAAAAGCTCATAATTGGTGTCTATACAGATACCTGAAGTATGCTGCACACATGAAATAAACACCTAGAGCTTGTCCTCAACCACTTTTTGTCCCTTAATAATCTATTGTACTTTAAATTTATCAAATATCTAGATGGTGGTTCAAATTTCAAATGTTTCATACACTGCTGTGTCAGGCCTGACATTTACCATAAGTTAAGGTTTGAATTCTACCCACCTAACCTTATGTGCTACATTGGGCTACCTTTTTTTCCCAAATCTTTAGAGATAAGGGCAATTTCCTTCCCTACTAATCTAGCTGGAGCATTATGTCTTGTCTCTCAGTAGTCAATAATGACATTTTTTTCATTCCTGATTGTGTATGCGACAAAACAGGAAAGTGAGAGGCAGGGCAGTTCTTAGCAGAACTAGTAAGGGAATGGGAAAAAGGAGAGACTCAAAGAGAGAGAATGCAGCAGGAAAAAAAAGACAAAGCATAAGGAAGAGATGAAAAAGTCAGTAGCTATCAAGGGAGCATGGATTCCCATTCAGTGAAGTTGAATACTACAATAAAAATACTGAGCAAATAAACAACACTCTTCCCCAGAGGTAGAAATTTTCAAAAGCACCCACAGGAGACGAAAACACACATTTCCCTGAGCACAAATGTATTCAGCACTGTATCCTCCCCCTCCTGCAGCCAGAAGCAGGACTAAGGAGTCCTGGCCCTAACTTTGGAGCTGCTCTCTAGAACTGGTTGTGCAGCCTGCTGTCAAGGTGCATGACCTCTCCTCTCACTGACCCTCCACCAGAAGGGTGGTTGTTACCTTATTTAGCTCAAATATTTTTTCAGAATAACCTGGCGAACAAAAGGACCGGGGCTGAACTCCTCCCAAGACCCCGGCAGGACAGTATCCAATGCTAGAGCAGTCCCTTACACCAGCCTGGTAACTGCTGAGAGCCCCCAAACAAGTGAACCTTTGACAGTCATGAAGTCTCTGTTCTCAACTAATCGCAAAGCAAGACTTTCTCCCCTTTATACTAAAAATAACCACTGATTACCAGGAATGGATACGTTAGGGAACAACTGATTCTTCTGCCAATGTATGTGCTGGATGTGGCATACATTTTGTTTGGGCAGGTGCACAGTGTGCTCCACTCAAGAGAAATGAAACTCTACAGTACTAAGTGCTTTACTTGCTTTTGACAAGTGCATTTCTTTTACTCATTGCAGTGCATTTGTTATTGTGTCATTTTTCTGGTTCCCCCTTTATTTATGTAGACCACGCTTGTTTGTTTTGTCAGATACTCAGTTACAGCTATTGTTATAATTCAGCTGTGCAATTTCAGTTCACCTTTAAAAATGATCCCCTCTCCCCTCTTTCTTTCATCAGAAAATAACCTTCTCAAGACTGATGAATTAAGCCTGGGAACATTTAACTGTCTTCTATCCGATCAGAAAATAACTGGATAATAACTTAATAGATTACTAACAACATAGATGCCCATTTTTGCTAGTTTTGAGCAAAAAAGAAAGAAAATGCTTGGCTAAATCTTTCTAGTGAGTGAAATCAGTTTGCCTTACTGTTAGCAAATCTGAGAAGCTGTTTGCATTTTTAAAAGTAGCATATCTACAAATATGAAGGGAAAAAGAGATGTTTGTAACAATGCAGTCTAACATACTACAGAAGACAAGCCACAGATTTCCCCCAGACAGCATTTTCTGTAGGAGTTTATATAAAGCATCAACTCCCAACTGGAACCTTACTGCAAGTCTGACTATCGGGCAGGTGGCTTTCGGGGGTGGTTAAAACTAGAGCATCTCAGCTTCTGTGAATGCAGTGGAGGTTTGGTTATGTTTTCAAAGAGATCTTAAATCCTTTGGCTTCTCAGGTCTGAAAAGGAAGCCACTGAAAAAATGCAGCATTTAAAAATCTCTCTCAATTATGGCAATTTTTTTTCATGCTTGGTTTAGCAGCACTGAACAGTGCCTGTGGCAGTGAGATTCCAGTCTTGACTTAGATATTTGAGGACCAAGGTAAAGATTAGGACTACAGCAAGTTTAGTAAGAGTTGACTGGCAGAGAGTCACAGAATAATTCAGGTTGGAGGGGATCCCAGGAGGCCTGTGGTCCAGCCTCTCTGGACCTGCTGAGAGCAGGACCTGTTCAAGCAAGCTGCTCCAGACTGCCTCCAGTCCAGGTCTGTGAACTCTCGTCTGAGGATGAGACTCCACTGCCTCTCTGGGCAGCCTCTAAATACAAGCTATTAAGCAAAGCTTACAAAGAAAAGCCTTAAAGCATAAAAAGATCACTGATGAGATTTGGAAAAGGAAATTTTTCACAGCAGAAGTGAAGTGAGTCAGGTCAGCTGTATGCAAATAAAAACATTACACCGAAATATTGACTACAAACAGAAAGGGGGTTTTTGCTTTTATTTTGCTATGTACATAGTTTGGGAAGAGAAAATAAGTGACCATCATGATAACTTGAATTGATTTACTCTCAGAAGGAGAAGGACAAATTAATTTTTGGCTAAGTTGGACCCATGCCTGCTCTCCTCAATTTCACTGCATTTACATGTGCGAAGATGTCAACCTGGCAATGCGGAGAAGAGATACATCCTGGACAGCTGTAGTGAGAGCAGATGTTTGGGAGCAAAAGGAGATGCAATGACCAATTATCTAAGCATGGACACAGAGAAGCATTTCTCAACATGTGTCCCACATCATAACCTCCCATTTTTTCATGTAAATATTAGAAAGGTCAACACAGAGAGAAATCCTCATACTTGCTGGCTGAGTCACACCCATGTGAAATGTATCATAAAATCTGTATTCATAATAAATGTTTACAGTGTGCCAGATGCAAAGATGATAATCTTCTATCACTCAGGACCAACTGGAGTTATTTTTGCCTTCCTCACATTCGAAAGCTTGAGTTCCTGCCCCCCCCCGCCCCCAATTCAGGTTTAACTTCATACTTTCTGCATTTCTGGTGGTGGTTGTCTGGACTGCTTTTTTACAGAAACAAAAAGGTTTGCTTTTTCTGTTGTTGGACTGGTGGTATGCTTTAGTATTTGGCTAGTTTCTCATCTGGTATAAACAGACATAAGGCTATAGATTGCAAAAGAATAAATTTACACCAGATAATGATCAGACCTACACTCTAAAACACTGTTTTGTAAACTGTGATGGTAGGTGGTTTATGAGCAGATCAGACCACCATGCTGAGGACAGTAACCTTGCAAGCCATCACTGAAAATACGCTGTGTCTCCTCAGGAATTAGAGCCCCTACAGATCACAGGATTACAGTAAAACTTTCACAAGTATCTCACAAGTCATCAGCTGGATGAAAAAATCTATTCCTGACTGTCAGTATTCAACAAATTTTGCGCTGCAGTTGAAGTGGATACTGATATTATATGGAATTTATGTAAATTAATATATTGCCGAATTATATTAATCTCCATTCTGTGAAAAAAGTAACATACAACAGTATCTTCATGATGTCCTCAAAAAAATTGGAACTGAAGATGAAGCACTCTCTTGTACTTTGTGTATATCACTTAACTATATCAAGCTTAGAAAGAGAATGGCAGATCATGAATTAAATAATGTGTGAAAAAAATCATGGTACTTACTATTTGTTTTGTGATCACAAATAACTAAAGTAACAGATATACAGTGTTTATAACATTTTACAAGTATCTAGAGAAGTGAAAATCTATGCAATAAATGGATATCCTGCTGCAGCTACTGCAAAGGTCGGAGCAGGGGGGCTAACACAGGGGCTGTGCTGTGTGGTGTCATTCTCCAGGAGCACGCTGCCCACGCTGCCAGGTTATGGTGCCTGACCGATAGGATGGTCAGAGATGTGCAGGAGGATTCCTCTCACCCAACCTCAGACTTGCACACCTGGGCTATTCTCTCTGTGATCCTTTTATAGTCAACAGAGAGAAAAGGACACATTTAGCGCACAGTTCATCTTGTCCTAGACGTGCTGTTTTCCTCCACTGACTGTAAAAGAAAACTAAGGTGAGCAGGAAAATTGAGTTAATCAGCTCAATCCTCTCCTTGCTATCTGAGCAAAGGATAGGGAACAGACAAATCTGCGAGTTCAGTAACATAGGGCACAATTGCCTTCTGAGAGAGCGGTTTGAGCTTAGGATGAGAGAATTATATTACCTGATGTCTATTTAAGAGATTCATATACAGAATAGTGGAAAAATGTATTCAGTTCCTGTCTGACAGGTGAACGCAGCAGAAATGCCTCCTCAGCCATGTGCAGACACCCTTATAAAAGTCTCCCCTGAGATGAAAGGATTTCAGACTCCTGATTTACAGGCTGGGTCCAGAAGTGGGTCAAGGCTGGGACATCTGCCTGGGTCATTTAACTGGGTGACAGGGACAACACTCAGATGTGCCAATACCTTGAGCTGAGGATTGCACTCAAGTGGCTAAGCTCTCCCTCTCACTGCTTTATTTTTCTAATAAAAGAAAGTCTGATTTTAACAAAGCCTATTCTTTAAAAGTATCTAAGTTAATAACCATGAGGCATTTCACCCATGCAAACTCTATTCTTGTCTGAGCAACAAAACCTACCTGTGGTTTAGCTAGACATGAACCAAAGCACAGAACACAAACCTTTACCAAAAACTGTAAGGCAAAGTTCAACTAACTGCCTGACAATCAAAAAATCAAAACAATCCTCAGCACCTAGCAGTTAATTTTCTAGGACCATTGGGCATCACTCTTTCTCCTGTATCATTGGGCTACGTAGGAGAGGCAATAAATCATTTTTTCTTTCATGCTATTACCCAGTATTTGTTAGACTTAGAGTGTATGGTTGTCTAAAAATACAAGAAATAACAAGAATCTCTTATGCTTTGGTAAAGCAAGAAATGGCCCATACTGACCTATAACATTCCTGAGCCCTTATAAACAGGGTGAGAAGATGACTGCATTTGAACTGCTGGCTCAGGCAGCAGAGATATCTAGGTCCCACGGAGAGCCCATTTACCATAAAGGCAGAGCAGGTGACAAAACTATGTGCTTTTGTTTATGCTGGCAGAATACTTTTACTTACAAGGACTTTCCTAAAAAGAAAGCCATTTTTGGATGGATAACTGAGGAGAAAACAATTGCAGGGTCACAAGAGGAAAGAGCTATCAACACAGTGGAAGCAAAAGCACACCATCATGGAACAGCAGATGCTAGAGAGCACAGCAAAGACAGAGACTAAAGGCCATCTCAGAGTAGAAAGAAAAACGAATGAGAGAAACTAAGAGCAAAAGATGTTCTACCAACTGCCTCCCAAAGCACTGATAGGGATGTGTTCAAAAGATCTCACCCATCTACATAAAAAGATGGAGATGTGGAAGACTACTAAAAATGTGGAGAGAGAGAGCATCAATCTTTGGCCTGTGGGTCCTACTGTCAGCTGCACTGCGCCCACAGTGCTCAGACCAGCGACTCTGGTTGTAGTGGTTTTGATGAAGCCCAAAGTTTCCTTTCAAGCCTGACACAAAGCAGGAAGGTTAGCACATGGACATAATTCTGCCCCGGTTGCTGTACAGCAAGGCTTTCTCAGGAGCCGTTTTCAGATAACAGAGAGAGGAGATTCCCCCACTCCACATGGATATTTCAAGCAGTATGAAGTAAACAGGCAATAATTTGATACATGCAGTTCTTGGGTATTAGATCCTACACGATCTGACAAGTCCCTCGCTTTCCTACTGTCACTATGAGGGACAAAAAAAACCCACAACCCAAGACGAGGAAACTCAAAAACTAGAACATATTGTTTTATGCATAATTTTCAGTTTCTCTCATGGACAGACAGAGAAAGGATTGCTAATGCTAGTTGGTAATTAAAGCAGCATCAGGAGGTACATCACAACAGTAAGTTATCGTAAGCCAGCACAGCCTGCCAAGGTGATTTCAACCTAAGGACCAACTACGCAGATGACTTCATTAAAACAGGGGCTTTTCAGTACTCATCAGAGATAAAATTGCTACAGGATATGTCTGCGGGATGACAGGAATTGTCCATCACTTCACTAAACAGTGCCAGAAGTGTTCCTGGACAGCCAAGATTCCCAGCACTACCAGGTGTGATTTTGGAAGCAACCCACCAGATCTTCAGCCAAGGACCAGAGTAAACAGGACAGAGACTTGCAGGAAAAAGAACTCTCTGCTTAAGGAGCTTTATGTTAAAAAACATATATATAACGGCATGAGATCAAGGTATCATCAAATACAATGGCAAATACAAATTTGATTCATCTTTGCACGGTAAGACAAGTAAAGGGATGAAGATTCTATATGACTACCTCTACTCTTCTGATGCTGTTAATTTACTTGAATTTTATCCATTTAGTACACTCTTAGGGGAACACTATAAGTCTCCTTTCCCTGACAATAAACTGTTGCTGTATTTGTGATAAGAATCACAAAGAAACACATTTTTATGGTGATGGAATACCATATTTCAAGTCTCAAATCATAAATACTATTTTGGTTAGTGTGCAAAATGGTTAATTTTTTGCACACATTGTATGAGTAAATATTAAAAATTGCTGAGCCTCCAAAACATTATAAGTAGTTACTTGAAATCTTCAAGGAGGCAGCAAAAAATCCTAAGAGTGACTCCTTGTGTTACCAAATATTGTCTTGTGTAAAATATTCAGGGTTGGTTGGAATCTAGCCCCTCTAAGAAGAGAGAAGCGAAACACCAGGAACTTATAAATATGGTTAAATGACCACAGCTGCTACTGCTGACACAGTTACACTGGCATGAAAGATGTCTCTGCTGCATAGTTTGTTTTGATAAATTTGTAGAAATAAGCTCTATCAGTATAATCACTCTTTCTCATGTTACTTCAATCCACTTCAGAGTTGCATCAATTTACTGGTATTGGTTACTAAACTAAACAGTCAGTACAAAACTTATCTGTAGGTCAACCACACATAGTCCAGTGACTCCAATAAGTCCAGTAAAGGAGGGAATCTAGTCTAGAATTTTCCAAAAGCATTAACTAAAACACTGCACTTCAATGTCACCTTTTAGCAGGGTGTCTTGAAGGCCTTGTAAGCATTTAACAGAGAGAACCTCCCAGTGTCTGAGAGAACTTTGCATGTCAAGAAAAGGAAAGGAAATGAAATGTTTCCAGGAAAACAGTTGAAATGGTCACACAAAATGAAAAAAGTCCTAGACATCTTCTGTCTCTTGGTCCTATGATGTGATCAAGCATGTGATACTTCGGTTTTGTTTTGACAGCCAAGTGGAAGATGAAGCAGGAGTTCAGACAACGACAGAACAATGTAGCAAATCTCAGCTAATTTGAGAAAGGTAAAGTGGCAATAATAAAAATGGGAGAAAAGTTCAGTGGTCATTTAGCATCCCATATTTGGGAGCATTTGTGCCAGAAAGTAAAATAGTTGATGTTAAAGACATATTTGCAATAAAATTGTTCAACTTGACATGCTGTGTCACCAGTATCAAAACTGACTTCTTGCCAAAACATTCTTCCATTTAACTGTTTGTAACCAATACAAGCAGTGTAATCTCCCCAGTAGCAAGAAAGAGGTTCTGTATTGTAAAAAATACAATGCTTTGGCACTGAGTGGAAGACAAAACAGAGGTATATATAGAGTCCATAGGATCTAAGTAGTAAAAAAACTACTTGAACTGTCACTGAGATCCAGCTCCAGGCAAAATTAGGACTAGCCCACTGGTGCACATGGATAAAGGTAAGAATCTTCTTCCTCAGATAAGCACAAAGAGATGGTGTGCTAGCAGTCTCAAGGAAGCACCACGACCATGGACAAACAGCTGAGCAGTTGGCTGGATGTTGGTGGCTGCCTGCGCTGGCTGTGCACAGTGTAAAGCTGCCATATGCTGCATGGCCCAGCCAGGGTCTCAAGCTGCTTCTCCGCAGGAAGATTTCCATCTGTACCCCCGCTGCATGTGCCTCCATGCTGAGGAATTCCAAAAGGGCTGCCAAGATCCGTAAAAAGTAATATCCCCACTCCCTTGTCAGTGCTGGCAAAAACAAGGTCTGTGTTCCTTTGCCTGTGGGCTCTTTGGAGCAGGAATAGGAAACACAAGTGCTACCATTAATATTTGTCCTCAGAATACTGAATCATGAAGTAGAACTTGTAAGAAAAAAATGTTCATCCTCACAGTACTTGAGCATCCTTTCTCATTTCAGGCGGGTACCTGGCATCAGGGCTCTGCCAGGTTGGAAGGTACATGGTACTCTGTCTTTGGCAAAAATGAAAAGAAATGATAGAAGAAAAATCAAAGCCGCACATTTAGACATCTCAAATTAGATTGCAGTACTTGGAGAGGATGAGTGTCTACTCCATCACTTTGTCCAGCTAGGCAGCAGAAGGTACTCCACCACTTTGTGTAGGCATATCACACTCTCTCTTCAGAAACCGATCAGGTATTAACTGCAGCAAAGTGTGGTAGAAGTCTTGGCCAAACACTCTCCAGGCAACTATTTCACCATTGCTGCTGCCATGAGAAGAGGTCCCCAGGGCTGCGGTCAGGCTGGAGCGCTATGTGCCTTGGTGGGACATGGCACACAAGGACACAGCCCATGGAAATGAAAAGCTTTACTCCCCGGCCCAAAGAGATGCTTTGGCAGGTGGAGAGGGACCAGGAGTCCCCTCCACACCACTGTGCCACGGCCAGCAACCACCACTCAGCAGCAGGACTGGACACAAGCTCAGCCTCTACCACCACGCATCCTAAATTCATGTCACCAGGTGGACAGATTTAGTAAAGGGCACGGTAACCTGGCCAGTCATTCTAATCCTACCAGTCTATTTGGCAGTCAGTAGTATTGTGCACCTCTAAAGACAAGGCAGTGCATAAATTTAAACGTCATTGTGAGGCAAAATTGGTAAGGCAGGAAGGTACCAGCTCTATTTGGACAGAAAATCACTACAGCACTTGCTAAACCAAAGAGGAAAAAAGAGTTCCTGTTTTACACAGTGGGAAGAATGTGGTTATTACAGCTCGTTACAGCTAAATATAAGGCAGAAACAAGTAATTGGCTGTATGCAGAAGTGAGCATTTTGCACTTGATTGTGTCAGATGCTGAAAAGCAATTCGAGACATCAAACAGATTTTACAACCAGTTTTGAAGATGGGATGAGGCTCTTCTGCTATCAGTTGTGATATACTGAGAGAGCGCAAGGCGCTTCTTTGGGAAGCTGCTCTTACATTTCTCTTGTACAAAGCACGTGCGAGAGCAGCCGGCAAACCCCCTCAGTTCTAGCAAATCCTTCCCTCGCTCCCCCAGACACATTTGCAGCAGACCCCTCTTGGACCCTGTGGATAATAATTCTGCAAACCTCCCCCTGCTCTCTCTGATACCCGCCCAGCAAAACGCCCAGACATCCATACGGCAAAGCCCCCCTTTAGGGCTCCCCGGGACATCCATGCAGCGAACCCCCACATCTCCCCAGCACATCCATTCAGCAACACACATACACACACACACCCCCCCCAGCTCACCGGGAAATCCATGCAGCGAAGCCCCTTGGCTCCACCGACCACCACCCAGCAAAGCCCTTCCCGAGCTCCCCGGGACACCGGCGCCGCAGCCCTCCTCACCCACCCCTCACAGCCAGGCAGCAGCCTCCCTTTGCTCCCGGGACAGCCGTGCAACAACCCCCCTCAGGTCCCCTGGGGTTATTCACCCGACTGAGCCCCCTGAGCTCCACCGGGCACCGCCGCACCCCCAGCTCCCCGGGGCACCCGTGCAGCAAGCCCTTCCCGCGGACACCCCCCGCCCCAGCTCCGCCGGCAGCTCCCCCCGGCCCCGGTGCCGGTCTCGGTGCCGGTCCCGACGGCGGCGTGCCGCCCAGCGCGCTGCCCCGGCGGCGGCGGCGCAGGACCCGGGACGATGGAGCCGCGGAGTGCCCGGTGGGGACGCGGTGGCCCGCGGGGGGCTCCGGGACAGGGGCGGGGGCCGCTTTCCCGCCGGGTCTCCCGGGGGCGGCCTCACCTTCTTGCTGTCGGCGGCGGCGAAGACCCTGCTCTCGCCGCTCACCGAGGACGAGCGTCCCGGCCCGAGGTGCTCCTGTTGCGGGGACATCACGTCCATGCAGCCCCGCGCCGCCGCCCTCCCGCCGCGGGGACACCCGCGGGGACACCCGCGCCGCCGCCGCCGCCGCCGCCGCCCGCACCATGGACAGGGCGCGCCGCGCCGCGCCACGCCCCCCGAGACCACGCCCCCGTCTGCGGGACACGCCCCCTCGCACACGCCCCTCACAAGGCCACGCCCCCCCGTTCGCGCCCCGGTCTGCCGAGAAGGGGCATGGAAGGCAGCGGGGGAGGACGGCGACGCGCATGCGCCGCCGCCAGGAAAAGGGGGAGGGGGGGCGCTCGTGCTGGGGAGGGGGCGCGTGCCCTCGCCCTGCGCCTGCGCGCGCTGCAGAGGCGGGGGGCAGCGCCCAGGGGGACCCGCGGCGGGGGGGGTGGGGGCGGGGGCGGTGCCCGCGGGGAGCTGCGGGGCCCCGGGGGCGTTGGGTGGTCGTGGGGGGGGTGCCACGGGGTCACAGGACTGGGGAGGGTGTTGCAGTCCCAGGGCCGGGGGGAGTGTTGCCAGGTCACAGCTTTGGGGAGCTGTTGCACGGTCCCAGGCCTGGGGTGGGTGTCGCACTGCCCCAGAATTATCCTCCCCCCCACCTCCCTTCAGAAGCCGTGGCCCTCTCCAGAGCCCTTCCGAGGGATGGTCCCCATCGGAGGAGCAGACAGCAGGTCGGGTGCAGGGGTAGGTGTGGGGTCTTGTTCCTTTGACAAGGGTCCCTGGCGTGAGGGAGGGGCGGCCGTGGCACCACGGGCTCCGAGTCTGCTGGGGCAGCCCAGGAGAGGCTGAGGGGCTGCCATTGTGCTCCAGAGCGCCGTGAACCAAAGGAGGAGGAACCACTAGTTAAGCTAATGGATGGTGTTGGCTCAAGAACAAATGGGTGTAAGTAAGCTATAAATAAATCTCGTCTGGAGAAGGGACGAAAGCGTACTGATCGTACTGATCGTAAGAAGAGGAGGCTGTGGAGGAGCCCTGCCAGCCAGGAGCAAAAGGCGTAGCTCCATGAAAGGCGGCAGTTTGATACAGCTGTCGTGTTTGCATGTTACCGTATACTCTCATTAAATACGGTGTCTTCAACAGCAAGGGGCTACTCCTGATCGCCCAGGAGGTTCTTTCTAATCCTGTCTTTCTACACTTTGTGAGGGATATTTTTATCGCCAGCCTCTCCAGCAGTCACCAGCTCTACATGCATTTTCTCCCATGTTGATCACAAAAAAGCAGAAAAAGAGAGATCCTGCCATCTCGTGCAGCTTTTCATATCTACCACTTTCCTTCTGTGAGGAGTTTTTACATCCCTGTGATGAACTGGATTGGGAATTGATGCAGCTTTAACAAGGTTACTTTTCATCTGGAGAACCCAGGCTGGTTCTCCTCCTGGAAGCTGAAATGTATGTGCTGCTCGCATAATTTGGTGGCAGCTGCTCTTGCCATCTACGACTGAAATAGTAGTAAATGATGAATTTGGTTCCATGTTATGTAGCCACCTGGATAGGTTATTTAGGCCCAGCATATCCGTGTGATAGTGCTTCAGTGATCTCTTTGTTGAGATGAATGTGGGCACCTGCCCTCTCCTTGCACCCTCATTTCTGTGTGTCAGCGGAATCGTGTAAGTAAAGGAAAGATGAAATATTAAAGCCTGGAACACAGTATGAGTGCTTCTGCCTCCTCAGGTTTTCTGGCTCTGACTGTTAACTTTTCCTCCCTATCCTATGCCTAACCAATTTAAAAAAAAAAAAAAAAAAAAGCCATAGACATCTATGACCACTAGGAGATAGCTCTTGGGTAACACCATGCCTGTGTGTCGTATCTCAGAAGGCCCACCAGACTGCCCCTAATATCCTTGGGAAAGAGAAATGGATGGTTAGGGCAGAGTTTTATATGTATTATGTATGTTAACGTGTCATGAGTTGCACCGTTTCCTCTTCATCGAATTTGTAAGGTCTTTCAGCTGAAGCGTAAAAACCTTGAAATGACGCATTCTTGGTATCTGCACTAATTTACAGATAGATGGCCATACATCACTGAGACAAACCACATATAAAAACCCTTCTGAATTTTTGAAGCAAAAGTCTCTAGAAATCATGATGTCAGCTAGTTTTTGCACCCGGGGGCCTTGGCACAAGCTGCGCATCAGGCCAGGCAGTGATTGCCTGTCCCTGTGTGCTGTGCAGACCTTGTCCCTGTGCTCTCACAGGTTCTCCCATCCCTCCACTTCCATCCCCTTGGTTGCATCCATGTTTCCTCTCCTTCCACCATGGTGTTGGTCCTGCGGGGGGGTTAACAGCAAGTGGAGAAAAAGCAGAGTTGTAGGCTTCCCCTGGCACAGCGCCCACATCTATAAAATCAGGAGGCGAGTCTCCAATTACTACTGCACAGCACCCAACCCAGTGGGATGCCATCCCCAGGCAGGTCTCTGAGCTTCTGTGAGAGGGCTAAGAAAAGATTTATCAGGGTAGAAAGGAAACAGTACAAAATGTCAGTTCAAAGCCTGGAATATATTTAGCAATTTGGCAACCTCCTCCCCAGAAACATTTGCAAGTGATGATATTCTTGGTGACATTTTGGAAATGGGGCTATAAGTATATGTTTATTTTGCAAAGGAAATGTTACATAAGCTTTCCAAAATGCTTGCACATGCTTAGAGGTGTTCTTTTATCTACTACCATGAGCACGTTTCCTATACTCTTCATTGAATATCGACTCTTTCACCTACTCACTGAGATAAATAGCTTAAAATTTGCCATTTGGTGAGCAAGGTTGGAGAAGCTTTCTTCTCCGTGCAGCACAAATACTTTTGCATATGTACAGCCATCAAGTTTTTGTTAGCTGCAGTACTTCTCTGTTGCTAACTTTCCCATACCCTTCCTTAACCTGCTCTGCCAGAAAAGCGGACAGGAAGTTTAGCGCTGGAGATGTGAGCTGGCAGGAGCGACTCTGAGAAAGCGGGGCTCTACAAGCCGCACTTCCCCTCACTGCTGCACAAATGACAGAGGCGTGGAGGGAACACGCGGGGTACAGCAGCGATGTACAGGCAGCCTGGAGCACCCTGCCTGTAAAAAGACCTCTGGGGTGGAGCTGGCAGCGAGCGGGTCCCACACCTTACAGTGATTAATCTCAAAGGGTAAAAAATAAATAAACAAACCCACTAAGAACTGCCAAAAATGGGAAACAGGAAAAATAGGTTTTCCTGAAGGACTGTTCAGAGCTTAACCGACAGTTTTTCTGTCAGATCAGGACTTTGTTTATTGATTTGAGTTTGGATTTTGAGAGACCCTTGAAAAGTAGTGGCGTGGTGGAGGCTGGGGACAGGATGCGATTGCAGCCTGTGCATCATCCCCAGTGCTACCTCTGCCCAACTGTTACCTGCCTCTGTGCAGATACTCCCAAAGGGGAAACCACCCGCTCTCCCTCACTGTTTGTTCGGGGATGCAGAAACTCCTGCTTGGGCTGGTGCAGAGCCAGCCACGGGGATGGGGCTGCTGCTGTCCAAACCACCCCGCTCCCTGTCACCCCGCAGCACAGAGCAGGCACACTCTGACATCAGGCAGGCCACCGGCACCAGCTGGGTGCTTCCTCTCATAGCACTAATGCTATTTGGGTTTTGACATCAGCCTTGGTATTTCCAACCCATGTCTGTCTGAACAATGAAAAGCCAATGTATATAGTTGCACCAAACCATCCTTAAACAGCACCAACTATCTTCACCACCAGCTAAAATCCTGCTTGAGCACTGCCCTAAAAGAAGATGTACAAGGCTCAGAAAATAACATGCACTTTCATAGAAAGATTTTCTTTCTGTTGCCTTGGCCACAGTGTTGTGTGAAGAAAAATACTGGGGAGACAGAGGGGGGTATGGGGACAGAGAAATATATGGGTGTTGTAGGAAAATCATGTTTGTGCACAAGACAGAGGAGAATTATTCATGGGCAAACCCATCCAGATGGAAATATGACCTCTGTAAATCTGCCACATTAGGGAAACCCACAGTGAACTGTTAGCAAATGCTAGATATGCAGGCTGCAGCTACCTCCAGTTTTTATGAGCTTTCCAAACACGTTAGCACTAGCAGACATTCCCTTCCAAGAAAATCATGATATCCGAGGAACTATGTGAGGCTGGAAATGAGTGAGCTGTACTTAACTTGCACTGAATAAATGTGATTCTACCCAGTCTGCCCCGAAAGGGTACATTTGCCTGAACACTGATTTTATGAACCTCGCAAGCGCCTCACGCAATTAAAGCCATGCAGTAGATCCAAATTGGAAACTCCAGAGGCAGTTGTATTTCAATGAGATCTGATGCAATGGCTTTCTGTTTTAATATCCCAGTACCTAGAATTTCATGCTGCTCATGCAGTGTGAGCAGCTAAAAATAGGGCCGTATCTTGGACAGATTGGAGCTACTGAGATGGAGAAAAGCTGAGCTGAAAGAAAAGGTTGGAGAAGGAGAACAGGATGGATGGAATGGATGCTGGAATTCAGCACAGGAGCTTTAGTGGCAGGTATTTACCCTACAGTGTGGATCCTTCATTGCTCATCTTCACAGTATTTGCTGCTGCTCTGTACCAAAAAAGGTTGTGTAAGCTGAGAGCATCCTCCATAGTCTGTGGTCCCTGAGGATCTGGGCAGTAGAAAGCCCAGGTACCAAGCCCTGCACTTCTGTTTTGATAGCAGCTTGCTAAAAAAATTGTTAAATACCATGTGAGTAATTGCTAAGTGGAATTCATGAACATCCTGGGATTCAGGCCACAGCAGTTATTAATGCTTTGTGCAGATAGGTTCACATTAACAGGAAATACCCCATTCTGTCCCTTCCCATACTCTAAAGTTTTCAGGGCCTTTTGCACCAGATGCTCTGCCTCAGAGACTCCATAAGCGCTGAGAAACACCTCACTTTGGTAGTTATGCCCAAGCTTGTCAAATAAACAAAGATCTTCCCACTCTCTCTATCCCAGAAATACAGGGTGGCCCCATGTGAATGTGGAGTCCGAGTCTGGAGCACATGGTGTGTTTCTAGCAGCAGCAACGAGCGTGCACATTGAATGGGGACCCCAGCTGGCAACTCTGCTGTAGAAATGGGGACAGCACAAGTACTGGGAGAGTCTGAGCGTTGGGTGCTCCGCATGGTATCACTGCTATGGCTAGCTAGAGCCATCCTCCTGCGGCCACACGTGACCCAGCCTTGCAGAGGAACCTACCAACAACAATCCCGACTCTTAATATCCCTTTCAGCCTTATTACAAGTGCCATGTGAAATTCAGTCCAGCGCATCAAAGGGAAGTTTGCCTTTGAAGGGCTGCATGCTTCCTGCATGCAAATACTGCTCTGATTTAATTGTTTGATTTTATAATCAGTGTAGTTAAACCAGTACGATGCTTGTGAGCAAATACAGCTAGTGTAAGCACCTCAATGTGCATATGACCTGATATCAGCACTGCCCATAAGCAAGTGACATTCAAATTTCCCTACCAGTCACATTTTCCCCATTTTTCCTATATCTTCTGATTTTTATGCATTATTTCTTTAGTTCATAATAATATGCTCATAAGATTGTTTATTTTTGGTTTTTCTGTGCTGAAGATTTTCTTATGGTCATTGTCCAGAGTTCAACTTTTCAATTGCAAATTGTGAGGTAAAGTTAAAAGTCAGTGACTAGTATTTATCCATGACGGACCTCACATAGAAGCTAAATATTAAACATGAAAGGGTAGCATTTAAGATAAGGCCTAATCTGTTCCTGTTGTGAGCAACATTTCTGAACTAAATCTGAGCACTTGCACCTGGAGCTGTTTAACTTCACTCTCAGCTAGGTGGGTAGTGATGGAAATACATGGAACTGAATCTGCAGCGTAATCCTGAGTACAAAATGCAGGTGCCATTAAGAGAAGGGAGGTTGACTTCAGGAAACATCTACTAAGTGTTCAGGTATGTGCAGGACACACATCTCTTTCAGTACAAGCTTGAGCCTTCTTGCATCTCGCTGTACCCATCACACTCCTTAATTCCTGAAAAACCCACAGTCCACAGCACTCATAGTGATGCTCAGCACTGGGACTGGTTTTTATTCATCAACATATTCTTGAGAAAAGACATCCTGTCACCTAAAATTTGATGAGGGGGTGTTTTCAGATGCTTGTCCCAAAATTACGGTTGAGAAGCATGGTTATCAGCATACAGATCATAAATAACCTGTACTATTTTTTGTGTTATAGCCAGGTGTTGCTGACAGACTCCCTGGAGCTCCACAAAGCACTGGCCACGTAGACAGCCAAATTCCCATTTCAGTGAGTTGGGGCACAGAGTGATAAATTAGGTAACATGAGTCAGGTTGGCATATATGTGCCCAGTGAGAATTATACATTCATAACAGGAATGTTTATAGTAACTAGAATGGGAAGTTATTGGGGTCGCATTAAGAATAGAGCATCTTTGTTTTATGGCTGATGGGACTTAAATTTATTGCAAGCAGAAAGTGGACTGTTGACATTGGCTCTTTAGGAAACGCGAAGGAAGCTCCCATGAACAGGGGACCCTTTCAAGTGTAACATGCACTCATCCATAAAAGTTATCACATTATCATCCTTGCTCTGGATTAATTTCAGGCATCATTTTCTCCCTCTCTCTAATTCACAACCTAGACAGTTTTTACTGTGAGTGTGTTTAAGAACCCAGAGGGCCATATTTTTTGTTACTTTGTCTTTTTTAACATACTGATGGATTGTATTGTACTTCTGATCAGTCCCTGGATTTACTATTTTCCATTCACCATAGAGAACTCCCTTTTCCTAATAGTTTGTGGGACTGTCAAGATGTGAATGACAGACATTAAAAAAATGATGGGCAAGATTTTTAGTTGCCTTTCATAACACGCTGCAAAATTTTTCACTGCAAGAGTGAGATGCTTTCAAAACTGACTCAGATGAATAAAAAATGAGCTAGACATCATCCTGCTGACTGGGGATCCAAGAGGAAACAGCTCTGTTTTCCTTGTACAGAGTGTTGAATTACTCAGTATAACCTGATGCACATATCTTCAGGTTCTGTAAGCCAAGGTGGGAGCCCAAACTTCACTGCACTCCATTGAGTGAGGAATTGGCTCTCCTGCCTGTCTCAGCCTCTAACCAGACTGCTAGCAGTTTACAAATTAAATGGTCTGTTATACGAGTGTGGTGAGTTGACCCTGTCTGGATGCCAGGTGCCCACCAAAGCTGCTCTATCACTCCTCTCCTCAACTGGACAGGGGAGAGAAAATATAACAAAAGGCTGGTGGATCGAAATAAGGACAGGGAGATCACTCAGCAATGGCCGTCATGGGCAAAACAGACTCGACTTGGGGAAATTAGTTTAATTTATTACCAATCAAATCAGCGTAGAATAATGAGAAATAAACCAAAATCTTAAAAACACCTTCCCCCCATCCCTCCCTTCCTCCTGGGCTTAACTTCACTCCCGATTTCTCTACCTCCTCTCTGTCAGCGGTGCAGGAGGATGGGGATTGGAGGTTGTGGTTAGCTCATCTCACATTGTCTCTGATGCTCCTTCCTCCTCAGGGGGAGGACTCCTTACACTCTTCCCATGCTCCAGTGTGGGGTCCCTCCCACAGCAGACAGGCCTCCACAAACTTATCCAACATGAGTCCTGCCCATGGGCTGCAGTTCTTCATGAACTGCTCCCGTGTGGGTCCTTTCCATGGGGTGCAGTCCTTCAGGAACAGACTGCTCCAGTGCAGGCTTCCCACAGGGTCACAGCCTCCTTTGGGCACCCACCTGCTCCAGCATGGGGTCCTTCACAGGCTGCAGGTGGAGATCTGCTCCACCATGGACCTCCATGGGTGAAGGGCACAGCCTGCCTCACCATGGTCTGCACCATGGGCTGCAGGGGAATCTTTGCTCTGGCGCCTGGAGCACCTCCTCCCCCTCCTTCTTCACTGACCTGGGTGTCTGCAGAGTGGTTTCTTTCACATATTCTCACTCCTCTCTCCAGCTGCATTTGCTGTTGCGCAGGTTTTTTTCGCCCTTCTGAAATATGTTATCCCAGAGGTGCTACCACCATTGCTGATGGGCTTGGGCTTGACCAGCAATGGGTTCGTCTTGGAGCCATCTGGCATTGGCTCTGTCGGATGTGGGGGAAGCTTCTAGCAACTTCTCACAGAAGCCACCCCACTACCAAAACCTTGCCACGTAAACCCAATGCAATGAGAGCTGGAATTCCTGGATCTTCTGGCTGATGTGGACAATGAGGACTGTCACCCTCCAAATGGAGTTTGGCTCTTGCTGCAATGCAAGAGGGTTTAATTGCTGAAAAGGGGTGGCCCACAGGAGCAGGGCAGAGGAGTGCCCAAGGACACTGCTAGGCTCCCACCACAGCCCTTCCACCTCTCAAGTGCTACTTCCAGCATCCTAATGTTTTAAGGGTAAAAGAGATGGTTTCAGAGTGTATCCAAGCTGTTCCTGACCCCAACATGTTAATCGTAAGAAGCAGATTTAGGAATGACCTCAGATCACCTAACCTCATTATCAAGCAGCTTTGCCTAGGTCTTTCCTAAAGGCCTCCTGGATAACTTGTTCTTAGAAATGAGCGGTGATGGGGATGTGTGGCCTCTCTTGTAAGTCCCCACAGTCTAGGACAGTTGGGAACTGTTTTCCCTGATGCCTGACTGAAAATGCCGCCTCCTCAGTTAAGCCTATGACAACTTGTCCTAAGCCCAGGGGATATGAAAAGAGTTTATTCTTTCCTCCTTAGAGCTACCTTCTACATATTTGGACACTATGTCCCCACAATCCTCTTTTCTAGACTAAACAATACCAAATCCTTCAGCTTTTCCTTGCAGTTGATGATTCCTGGTCCTCCGACCAGTCTTGTTCTCTGAATTCTTTCCATTTGGTACATTTCCTTTCTAAATCACCATTTCCAAAGCAGGATACGTTTTGTTTGTTAAGGACGATACGCACATGTTTCTCTTCCCTTCACACCCCACCTCCAAAACAAATGTTTCTCTGCTTTTTTATTAACTGAAGACAGGTGTAGCCGTGGGGAGGGGTACGGGGAGGTTGGCGGTCCATCCTTTATATTTTACAAAAACATTTGTTTTTCCCCATGATGTGGAAAGCCATTTAGCGAGGAAAAATGTATTAGTTTCACATGTCCTAAGTGTCATTATAACCGTTGAAGCCAGAAAATATACGTAAAGCTATTAAAATATTTGGATAGTGTAAGTTTAGATAACATTCCAGCAGATACTCCTATCACACTTATTTCTCAGTACGAAAACTGTGACCCAGCATTTCTTCTGAATCAGCAGGATATGGGCCCCGGTTATCAAGCAAAGTTAAATGGTTATTGCTTTTAAATTAACAGAAAGGTGATCGCTACTGAAGCGCATACATTTGGATGGAAACCTAAGCTGTAGGATAACTGTGGGCTTGAATTATTTTAGGATTCAAGCTTGAGAAAAAAAAAGGGGTTGTTACTCTAATAAATCCCATTTCCTTCAAAACAAAAACTTTTTTGTAAACTTTGTTAAAAATTATTTTTTTTTTTAGATCAGAAAGTAGGGAAAAATTAATCTGAAAAAAAGGTTAACCTATTTTGGAAAAAAAAAAAAAAATCCTTCAGGATGCTGGAAGAGTGAAAAAAGTTCATTGCTGTGACTGCACAGGATTTTGGGCAGAGGAGCAGCAAGAGAGGACCCAAAGGGGTGGGAAGGAGATGTGGGGGCAGAGGAGGCACGGAGTTGGCAGCCACAGAGCTGGCAGCCATGGTGCTGCTGAGTCAAGAAATGTCACGTGCAGCAAGAGGGGACAAGGAGGTGGCAGGGGCCTCACAGGCACAGCCCCAAGTGTCAACTCATCAGCAGCATGGGCTTTGCTGGGTTGCTACCACAGAGATTGTTGTGGGTGCACAGTGGGTTGGTGACCCGGACGGAGAAAACAGGGCACCTCTGTGCCACTTTGCCTGGCCCCCCTGGTGAGCTGGGAGCAGCATCACCTTGGCAAAGAAACAACTGGATCTTCCCTCAACCTGAAAATAGCAACATAAATATTGTGTATGCGTTAATTAGCACTGTTACAAGGGTAGAGTGTGGAAAAAAAAACTAATTAATGTGAGGCATGTTCAGATGACTTCACTGAAAGCCATACTTTTTTCTTAAAGGAACACGACTTTTTTTTTTCCCAGATGCTTTTAAATATTGCACTTAGATGATGCAGTTCTCATGTGGGCTTTCTCTCGGGAGGACTCTCAGGCACAGGGTCAGATAGCTGGTCACCATAAAGTATAGCATCAGCAATATAGCATTGCCACACATTACAATACTTTGCATACAGCTTGAATACGAGAACACCTTATAACTATTCTAATGTAATTGGGATGTAAGCTAATGGCAGACCTGAGGAGAAATAAAACATGTAGCATAGATAATCACTATTAGATGTCCCAGGATCATCTTCTCAGGACAACATGCAAGCCTACCAGCTTCACATCTTATGTCTTTGCAGTTGTCAAAACATAGTTGTCTGTGGGGATGTATACTTGGCCACAAAAATAAAAAAAGCAGGCTAAAATTAGTGTCAGGAAGAGCACTAATATTTATTAAAAAGAAACCTGAAATAGTAATCACAGGACTATCATGTTGATTCTGCTGCCATTCAGGGTTCACAACTTAATTCTGCACTAAAGAGGTTTGCTGTTGGCTCGAAGACTCACAGGTCACTGGAAACTGTTGATCTTGTGAGGCCTGTCAAGGAAAATAAGTGAATTATGGGTTTGGGCCAAGTTATGTGCTTGCCAGGCCAATTTCAGTAACCAAGGCAGCAAAAAATCCATTTCAATGAACTGAAATTAAAATGTGTATAGATGAACAGTCTAGGTTTTGCAGGATTTTTAGTGCTTTGCAGTATGACATAATGGCACATATTTTTATGTCCTCAGAACAATTCTGCTGATTTCAAAAGTTTGAACTGACACTTATGTCACATTATCCACTTATTCTACAATATATTCTGGCCTTGTGCTTCATTTAATGCTTTGCAATGTTATTTAGATGCCATAATTTTACAGTTACCTCACTGGATCAATGAGGAAAAGTAAAAAGCTGCCAGAGGAAGGTTATTTCACACACAAAGTCATCATCAGCCCAGGTCTTTCCTAGCTTTCTTTTCCTTCTCCTCCATTCCACCTGAATGCAAACCCATTAAAAATGGTCCAGGAAACCTCCACCTCTACATTCACACGCAAGATGGTCATAAATTGTATTGCTTTAACAGGGGTTTATAATCTGATGCTAATGAAGACTCTAGGGTAGCACCGTGTTTGAGAAGGGACTGGCGCCAGGAAGGAGGTTGATGTATGGTTGCATACCTCCAGTGTTATCAGTGGAAACCCTCTGAATTACATCAGTGCAAGAGCTTTCCTGTTCTCTTTAGTTCAAAAGTTTCTATTGGCAGGATAATAAAAATCCCCCATCGTATCATCTCGTGAATAGTTTACACTGCAAATTCCAGAGCCCTGGCTGCTCCACTGCACGGGTCCCAAAACACAGCAGCCGTGCTGCTTCCCATCTGCTGCCAGGCCCTTTAGACCACTCCAGCAGTGTGAAAGGCTCCTTACCTCACATGAAAGATGCCTTTCATTTAAGACCCCTTTCCAGTGCTGGGTGAATGGGAGGAGGCCGGAGTGCAGATGCGAAGCTGTGCTGCAGCCTTGCAGGCCTTTGCGGGAAAATTTGGTGGATACTTAGCTAGGTGGTGTGGTGGTTTGCAGGGCATAAGAGCTGATCCTGTGCCTCGTAAATCTTAACCTGAGGGATTAATGTCAGCTCTTTAAGTTGTAATATAAAAGCCCATCTCCTAAACCCCAGCTCCTCACACCATCCAGCAGATCAAGGTAACTTGCAGACTCATTAACCTGTTGAATAACCAAGATATGCCAGAATATTGCAGCCCCTGCCTGTCTCTCCCCTCTTTCAAAACCCCTAAAACAGGGAGCTGCTGGTGGTGTCTCACCCCCACAGCCACCCAACAATACCAGCATGCTCCATCCTCATCTCCCCTTGCATCCATCGCCTCTAATTTGGGGTGGCCACCCTGTGTTTCGGAGCAGTCACTGCTCACTATAGACCAAATCTCACTTGATGAGGGGCATGAGTGTTTTCAGCTATGTCTTTATCTGCTGCCTAACCCAACCCAAAAAGGTATTTCTTTAACCTACGTGTCTTAGAGACTGTGGGAATGAAGGTGAGCTTGACTTGCCAGCCTGTAGCTTTGATTGTTTTATTGCTTAATTGGCGTATATGGATTGATGTGTAATTGGCATATGAGCGTTAGCTAATGAATTATGTGCATGGCAATGGGAATAACAATGATTTACTCTTCCGGAGAGTTTCAGCAAAAGACTAGCAATCAGAGCGGGCTGATTACTGAAAGGTCTTTCTTTTACACATGGCTTTGAATACTATAAAGTATGGCAGTAAAATAAATACCATGTTAGGGCATAATAGTATCCAGCTGCTAAATGAAGACCTAAATGACATCGCTGAGGATTTCCATTATAAAACTGATTTTCTTTCTGGCCTATATATTGATTGATATGGAGTGGGTATCATTTTGTCTACTAGTTGTTGCTGTTGTCAATCAGAAGCTTTCTTGGATCAAATGCCACCCAGCTCCCTGCATAAAGCATTGTAAATTTACAGGTCCCAGACTGTAGCATATCAGCCATGGTGCATATTTTCATATTGACCAGTAAAGTTGCGATGTTCATTTCTGAGTGGTACCAAAGAGTTATTGGAGTAAAAGCTCACATTCTCACAATACTCCTAGAAAATTTCACAGGATGGTGACAAATACAAAATGAAAAACAAAGTGCAGCTCAGTAGAATAACTGTGGCTGATATAAAGTCACTGGTGTCTTAGCTGCCCTGCACGAGGGATGACAGGAATGGTGGTATCCAGAAACCTCCAAGAACTTTGCTTTTGCTTGATTTCGAAGTTAAAGTTTTCTTTCTGCATAATCACGTTTTCCTCTTTGTTTTTACAGTTACCTACAGCAAGGAATATTTTCCCAGGCATAAAAAAATGTATTTTCCCTTGTTTCAACCCAATTTATTTTTTGTTCATCTTTCTGAATAGCTGCTAACATTAGTCATTTGTTCTCAGTGGTGCTCACCTCCTGCCTGTGCCTGGAGGACTTTGAGGATAGCTGGCAGCAGAAAGCAGTCTGTAGGCCAGATACTTCATTGTGGGCAGTATATTGCCCCAATCTGTAGGGGCTACCAGTCTTGGCTGTTAGACCCAGTTTTTCTGCAAGAATGAATCAAAGGCTGGTCACTCTGGCCCCTCATGAGGCTTCTCTACTCGATGTTTTGTTATCCTTCATAGAACTGTGTTTGTAGATCTCCAGCCAGTTTTCAATCCATGTGACAGTGTTCATTTCCAGGCCAGTTTTGATTATTATTCTTTGGTGTGAGATACCCTATCATTTGCTTTACTAAAATCCCAGAATATTTCCTTTACGTCATTGCCTTTGTCCAGTAATGGTAAAACTCCATCATAAAATGTAATCAAGTCTGTCTGGCAAGATCTTTTATTTAGAAACACATGTGGCTTATTGCACATAATTCTGCTGCCCTCTTGATATTCCATGATTATATTTTCAATCTTAATGTTCTATTAATGTGGAGGGAAGGGGGAGGCACACATTTGTTTCATACCTGACCAATCATTTTTTATGCTTTTACACATGTTCTGTAATGTAGAGCACATATGCAAGGGAGCTATGTTGTTTTTCCATGTGGTTTAGGCTGTTTGTTTATTTTATCGTTAATTCTCAGTGAGAGAAGGTCATCCTTTCCCCCAGATGTTTATTACTTTCACAAATCAAAAAAGATTTCTCTCATAACTTGTATCGCAGATCTAATACTTATAAAATGCACAAGCAATGCCAGCACAGTAATGGTTTCAAGAGCTTTCTATACGCAGAGCTGTGGTTTACCACCACACCATGGCTTACCACAATTTAATAGAGAGACATAGCTTTTAATCAGTAAACAAAGTCCTGGCCAATTTGAAAACACAGTGCTCGGGGGGAAGATTTGGAAGGCATTTGCTGCACTGGTTTCTTTCAGTTTTTATATTTACTTACATTTTTTTTAAGTATTATCACAGACTCCCAGCAAGGAGAAAAAGGGTGACAATCAAGAAACGTTTGGATGTTGACCAATTGGAAAAGACTAGTCCAAATTTGTCCATTATATTTTCAACCTTAACCTTTATACCCCTCTGATCCTTTTTTAGGTATATATACATTTCTGAAAATGCAGCGTGCATAAGCATGGAGGTTTCTGAGGTTTAAATATATTATCTCCACTCAAGAATTTTCCCTCTGCAGTGTTTTTGATCACTTTGGGTGTACTCATCTACTTCTGCATAGTTTACTACTGACTGCAAGGAGAGCAGGCTTGGAAATAAACTCATATATACACTATAGGGAACCGACAGGGACAAGTAAATACATTATATTTTCATATATCTATGAGCCTGGGGGGCTGTATATATGTATACACATTTTGCCCTTGGAAATCTTACAAACATGTTTGATTGAGGAGATGAAAGATGTATATTCAGTATATAATGTAAAAATGAACTGGTTGTTTGGAAGGGGGTGGCTCATATTTCTGATATGTCTGAAGTTGAATTTCTTCAAATAGAATCTCTATTTTTGCCTTGATAACATGAAAACACTGGTGGGACTTGCTAGAGAGATATATTTTACTAGCTGAAAGCTGAGTAGGCATCTCTGAGCAGCTGGTGGTAAGGACAGGAGATAGGTTGAATTAAATCACCATAATGAACAGGGCTTGATTTAAGGAGAAAGACATTTTTTTAATGACATCAAATTCCACTTGTGACTTTTTCCTCAGCAGAGACAAGCTGTAACTACTTTACGTTGAGCAAGATATAAATCTTTTGATCTGGTACTATAATAGCCAAGATGTCAGAGATAATGTTACTTGATTTAGAGTTTGTGGCATCCACTTGACAAGGAGAGGTGAACCTGCGCAGTAGAGCACCACAGCAATAATCACACCAAACATCAGAGCAGAAACAGTGTGTTTCTTTTCCTCATTGTGGGCTTTTCACTACAGACAAGTCCGTGCTAAACCAGTATTTTACGTCAGTTGTCCTGCGGGCAAGGACAGCAGCTGTCTGCAATTCAGCATTTTTGTAAGTTTGGCCCAGAAATATTTTCAACTGAGTCTGCTGCACTTACAGAGAGGCTGAATGTCACACTGATCACCATCCCACGTGCCTGGATGGGCAGACTTTGGGCTTCACTCAGACGTGCAGTGAGTGACCTGTGAGAGGGTTGCAATTTTTCAGTACCTCAGGGGTGGGGAATTCAGATCCTGTCTCCAAATTAAGTTACCCTCTGAAAAACTGCTGAGTCAGCCACTAAATTATCTCAAAACTGTTTTCTGTTCTGAAATCATAACAGATAAATTAGTTCAGCTCACAGTGGTACAGTCAGAAACAGCAGAATGGGAAACAGGGGTACCCAGATGAAAATGAAGGGACAATGTCCAGGGGAGGGGAAGTAATTGGGGAGAATCAGACTCAAGTCTAAGGGAAATCTGTCTCACTAAGCCCATTATTAAAAACAAAATAACCCAGCCCAAGCAGGTCAATAAAATGTTTTGAATTCTGAAGACCACTTTAGTTAAGAGACTTACTAAAATACAGTTTAATTCATAAAATTCAGCTGCGTAGGTAGAAGTTGCAAAAATCCATGCACCTTCTGATGGCTTGTCTCAGCTAATCTTCCAAAAGAACTGAAACATCGAGTTTTTCGGTAAAGTATCTCACAAGCACTGCAATAGCTGTTTGCACCCTTCCGAGCAACACTACAGTCACCACCCCTGGAGACCTAAAGGAACAGCCCTGATAAGGGATGCTGTGGGTCAGCCCCTTCCCATCTCAGTGACAAGCTGTTGGGGGACGTGATCTCACAAGGTAACAACCAAAGCATAATTCTATAAAACTGGTACTCTAGAAACTTGCTTTTATTAGACAAGACTCTGTCAAACAAAAAAATAAATTCAACCCCCTTCCACAAGCTTTTTGCTGCTTAAACTGGCTTTGAAGAAGGTGATTATTATTGACTGTCTAGCTTCTTATGTAAAAACAAAGAATTTTGACAGTGGGGCCTAATTTGGGGGCAGGGTTTCTTTCCTATGTGTTAAAATTGTGAATGAAAGGATATAGGATGAATATGTAAATGCAGAAAAGAAAATAAACAATATTTGTATGCAAGACTTAAAGAAATACATGTTTTCCAGTTGTTTATGGTTGTCGTCATCCATGGGCAAGCTGATCACAAATAATGGCTCTGCCTGTGCTTGTCCTTAGTGAGCTTCCCACTCCCCACCGTAAGAAAAGATGGGACCACTTCCCTTGTCCCTTCCAGATGTGACTGGTCCTTATCATGGTGTGTTCATGCATTTCTCATCTTGCCTCTTTTCATCTGTCAAAACTCAGTATCATGCTATACCAACTTAGGCTTTCTGGATCATTACAGTGGCAGATCAACAAATTTTTACTTTGACTGCCATAAAACAGTAAAAACATGTTTCTTTTCACGATGACATTACAGGAGAATCTCCTTTAGAGTAAATCAAAGGTATTATAATCTCTTCTGCATGTCCTGGAGTGTGTGTTTGTATGCATTTCTGGCTCTGCACTTTCCTCAGCCCCTCACATGAACACACATTCATCTGCACAGACACCTGCCTAGATGGTTTCATTACTTTCCTGCCCACTGCCTGCTCCAGTTTCCTCCTGCAGTTTTCAGCCAAGGGCTCTGGCCCGCCATGAGGCAGCACGGCCGCAGTATGCAAGCTCCCAACCCACTTTCTCAGCAAGCCCTTGCATGTTCCTCCTGCTCAACCACACCACAGGCAGCTGCAACAGGAACCAAACAGGTCATCTCCACTTCCAGCCAAGAAGAGAGTGTGCATTCCACCCTCCTGCAGCCCACAGAGACGAGAGATGTCTGCAGTCATAAAATCCAAACGGTGTGATCTTCACAAACCCACACAACTTTCTTTCCACAGATTTGAGATGAGTCATGAATCGGCATGAGCAGGAGAGCAGCCTGACTGGGAAATGGCTACTACAGTCCCCAGGTAAGGGGGTGTGTGCATCTTAAAAAATTAAACCTCGGAAGCTGTGCTTTGCAAGCTGGACTTGCGGGCTGGATGGATGTTATTATTTACAGCATCATTTGTGGCCAGAAAGGATCCCTGGCAGTAATGACCGTGACCTCTGCTTTGAAACTGCATAATTGCCTTTTGCTCACAGCATGTGTGGTGGTGTACTGCAGTCATAGCAACTCCAGCGAAGCAGCAAGTCCACATTGCTTTCCAAGAAATCATTTCAGTTCTGCTGCCCAGAGCTCAGCTTTGCACAGCCTGTCCAGACAGCCAGTTTGCATGAAGACCCCATCAGCTGGGAGTGTGTCAAAATCCCTTGAATGCCTCTCCCTGAGCTCAGAGGCCATCTGTGAGACCTTCACCTCTCACTGTGCTTTTGCTGGCAGCGGCAGCAGCAGAGTACCAGCCACCAGTTCCCGGATCTGCTGCATACAGGGTCACTACTAGCACAAGATTTCCTGGCTTGGCCACTGAATTTGGGGTTTATCTGGAGATGTTTCTGAATTATGCAGAGAAGATGAAAGCTGTAAACTACCAAAAGTGAAGACATTTGCAAAAGAGGCCAGATGAAGCAAACCAGTCCTTTTTCTTGTCTCCACTA
This sequence comes from Strix uralensis, assembly GCF_047716275.1. NCBI lineage: Eukaryota > Metazoa > Chordata > Aves > Strigiformes > Strigidae > Strix > Strix uralensis. The sequence goes on along the minus strand of NC_133973.1, from coordinate 119,783,358 downwards.
ACATCCATTCCCATGTTGGCATGTCAAGCAGAGATGAACATTTCTTCTCTAAGTAAGAAATCATATGTTGATCTGGCAAACAAATTGCCAGAGTCATTCCATGAAGTGCCTCAGACACTAAATCTGATATCAATTCTCTTTTCTCACCCTAAATCCTGTTTTTTTGACAACCATGGTTAATCATTCCTACCTTTCACACCGTGTGCCCTGACATGAGTCACACCCCAGGAGCATAATGAGGTTGTTCCTCACCATTTCTATTCCCTTGGGCCTCTCTTATTAACTAGCTCTTGTAAGAGGTTAGCCAAGCGCTGTCACTTTTATATCCCTGCAAATGTTCCCCATATTTCTTGACAAAACTGTCTGCTGAGTCGAAAGGCCATCACTTACTGCATGCAGTTACTTCTCCATGCAAAGGGCCCAGTTCCTCTGTTGTGCAATCTGTCCATTTGATCTTCTAATAGCAAAAAAAGACACATTTGCCATTTCCTTAGCATGCAGGAGGCAATCGGATCTTTATGTGGTAATGACTTTACAGCAGTAAGGTACAGTCTTCTCCTATTCTTAGAGTGAAACAGCAATGTGTAACTCCGCTTTGAAAATATTAAAAACTGTCTCTGCACTGTCAGCACGTGTACTCCCAGCAGCCTTTAGAGATGCCTAGTTATAAAAAAGGTGGGAATTATGGCTTCACTCTGGAATTGTGATGCTGGACATCAGTTAATGATAATAAATCAGAGTAGCCACCTGCATGCGGGATTATACATGTGTGTGTAAAGTTAGGCACCTGGACTGAAACTGTCCCAGTTACTTCCAGCTAGATTCCTTGCAGCTTAAGTTATAAATACTTTGGCCCTTAAAGTGGTTTCCAGTGCTGCCTTTCCAGTTTGTCCTGCCAGGCTGGGCTGGCTCCTGGCAGTAGAGGGCCTGGAGGTGGAGGGCCACTGACACAGCATCACCAGGGCTCACACGGTCTGTCCTGTGGGGTTCATGTCCCCAGCCAGATCCAGCGCTTCAGGGCATGAGCTTCAGCACGCCTGCTCTGCAGTCCAGCCAGTCCGTGTGGTGTCTCCCAGACAGTCCTCACACACTTTCTCCCCAGTACTTTTCCACTTGCTCACTGATGTATCTAACCTTATTTTTGAGGTCTGTTAAGTAAACAGCCAGCCATGGGCTTCAGCAAGCAAACCGCAGAACCCAAACAAAAGAAAGCTCATTCCTCACTTCCCTGACCAGACCCAAACATCTACAACACTTCCCCAATTTAAACATGTGAGATTTTCCTGCCAGCCTCTGCAAAAAAACCCAAACCATTCTCTCTGGCAAATGCTGGTCAAGCTGAGATGCAACACTGCAAATCTCTCTGCACCACATGGCCCCTCCACCCCTCTTGGGCACCCAGGCCCTGGAGACCAGCTCCTTGCTCCCTTGGTTGACCAAGGAATTGCTGCTAAAATCTTTTTCAACCGCTGAATGTGTTTTTTAGCACTGTGCTCTGGATTCATTGCTCATGTGAGGGCAGAACTGTTTCTGGTGGGTCCTGTGGCACTGTGGCATCTTTTTTGATGCTCTCCACGTGATTGGCAACCACTGCCCTGGTGCACCACTGGACCCAGGCACTGTTTGCCGGACAGCTCTTGTCATCTGGGTTCAAAAGAATAAACCCACTGTATCCTTTGATTACCTTAGAAGAGAAAATTTCCTTGCTTTTAGGTAGCATAGTTTTTTTAAATGTGATATCCTGCAAATAGATTTGCTATGCACAAAATGGAAAGCCTTGGACCAGCAATCCCAGCCAACAGCTCATGAAAGTGAAGGGGCTCGAAACGATGTCTGTGCACAAGTTCACTTTTAAATACATCTCTTAGACGTCTGTGGAAATCCACTCCTTTTATGCAATTTCCTTTTTTCTGCAGTCCTCAGGATAAGTCGGAGTGGCAAACCATAGGCTGCTTCTATTCTAGGGTAGCCTGTAAGAAATAACTGTGAGGTCTAGCAAAACAACAGCAGCCTTTGGAAACGGAGAGCAGACATGTTCCCCATCAGCAGTGCCGCTCTCCTGTTCCCTTTGTACTTTCTGTAGACATTCAGCCCCACAGAAACAGCTGGCTTCTACCCTCCTCCATGCAAAACTTCTTTCCTCCTTCTTTCTTCACCCTCCTTCCCCTTTACCTTCCCCTTCCCTGTTTTCCTGCATCCTGTGGTGCTTTCCATTTTATTCTCCCATCCTCCCATCAGGATGGTGCTAATGGCTCAGCATCTCTGGCTGTCCCAGAAAGCTGCCCCTTCCTCATCTGTCCCCCTCATCACCGGAACAGGTGTTGCACTCTGCCACTTGCCTTGGAAAGAGCTCACATCCCACCCAGCTGCCGAGGGTCCCTCAGCCATATTCCACCATATGGCACCACGTCCCTCCACTCCACATTATCGCATGGAAAATATCAAGATAATCAGACCTGCCTTGCTGTGATTCATGTAACCATCTGTCTGGGCTTCCCACTATTCGAGTGCTGTAACACCCAGCCTGCTAGCCAGAATATAAGCGATCTTTTACTGTCCAAATTTCTTAATCTAAACAAACATGAAAGGCCAAATTCTGCTCTGGGCCTCATTTGCACAAATCCCATTTGTGACATTAAATGGAGCTGTTTGAATCAGTCTGAGCATGGAGTTTGGCCCAGGGTTTTCCAACTGATTTATGGTGTCCATCTGGCTGCTCTTAATCAAGGAGAACCTGGCCTGAGTGCAATTTTTAAACAATGCCAGTATATGCAAAACTCAGTTACGGACACAGCCGTGTTTGGTACCAGGGCTGATAATGCATCTCTGTCCCTGTTGTGTCACTTTTACATGGCTCTTGAGCTTTCAGACACTGCCTGTCTGCTCAAACAGGACCCTGCCTTAAGTAAACCTTCTGAAATGGGGATGATAAACTCTTAAAGAAAGTTTGGCTATGGACAATTTAACTGCTACCGGGACTGCTTCTGTAAACCGCTCTTCACCATGGGCTAACACACGTGTCTTCAGCTACAGGGGAAAAAATTGGAAGGTAAACTGGACAGCTTCCAGTTCTGCTTAATACCCAAGATATCGGTTGCAGTTAGCAGTACCCTTGGCAGACCTGGTCTCCAGAGATGTATGCTGCAGCATCAGCACTCCTGAAATCCCTTTTCCCAAAGGCAATGGCCGTGCAGAGCTTCAGTCCTCTGCCCAGGAACCAGCGCTGCGATGGGGGTCCAGAACCCACACTGAAGCTCTGCCAGCACCACTGTCTTGGTTTCAGCCAGGATAGAGTAAACTTTCCCTGGGCTGAGAGGGAGCATAGCTAGAGAACTGGGCCTGGATTGGTCATTGGAGTATTCCATATCATGTGACATATATAAAGAAGATTGTTTTGGCGGGATTTTTTGGTGTGGTCGGGATTGCTGCTGGAAGTGGGCTGTCGCCGGTCGCCGGTCAGTGAGCAACTGCATTGTATATTATCCATTTGGACTTACTATTGTTACTGTTGTTTTGTTACTATTACTAAATTTTTTTATTCAACCTACGAATTAGGGTTTTTTTGTCACATCCCTATTTCACCAGGGAGGGAGGAAAAAGTAAGTGACTGGCTGTGGTGACTGGCTACCAGCCGAGTTCAAACTACAGCAACCATGCATCTCAGGTCATCTTCCCCAGGGAGCTCAGCTCTCCCCGGGGTCCATCTGCTGGCCCCATCTGGATAGCAGCTGAGAAAGTCCAGCCCAGGCTTGCAAGGAGTGCTCAAAGGCAATGTGGACAGTGATGGAGGTGGCAACACCCTTTGAGTACCTAAAAGTCTATTGTAAAGAAATGGGGAACCTTCCCAGTGTGTATGGCAAACAGTGAAGGGCAATGAGACCCCTTCCAGACATTTCAGGAGACTGTGAAATCAAGATTTTAAATCCTCCAGGATGCAGCCCTTAAAAAATCACGTTGTGTGGCCTGTTTTTCCTACCAGGCTCTGTCCACTTCACACCACTGGCCAAGTGAGAGCCCAACAGCAGCCAGTCAGTCCAATTCCTGGTGTAAATGTGCTAATACTGAAAAATGGAGTTTTTGAAACTGAATTCTGTGTCTTTTCTTTATTTTGAAAACAAATGACTCCTACAGTTCCTTATGACCTTTGTGGCATGCCCAACACTTGCAATATTTTAAGACCACAGTTCTGAAACCCAGTGAACATCAGCAAATCTCAGCTTGCTTTTAAGAATTAAAAAAGCTTCTTTTCCTCAACTTTTCAGAAAAAAAATCCTTATATTGAAACAATGGAGCCTGCAGGGTAGAGGTCCCAAAATCAGATAAAAGGCAAAAAAAAAGTGATGTGAACCTGTTAATTTTAAAATCTTAAGATTTCTGAATGTTAGGAATTGGTGACACCAGATTTGCATACGGACAATTAAATGAGCCTTCTAATCAGTCAGCATGATAGAAAGTCTTTTGGATGCTACCCACAGGATTTGTTATTTTTATAACTCTTGGCTGTTTTAACTTATTTTTTAAATTATTCTCTTTCATTACACTTTGATGTTACTTAGCATATAGCTGAAAAAAGAAAATGTGTTAAATCTAAAAACCAGGAAGAAGCAGGAAAAAAAAAAAAAAGCCCTATGTTTCCAAAAGCAATGCTGTCTCAGCCACGTTAGGCCTCCTAATCATATCGTGCAGAACTTGATCTGAAAGTGGTGTCAGGAAAGGTAATAACGAGGCAAGATGGCACTGCGGGGAATCTACATTTTTACCTTTTTGCCTGTGTTTTTTCTCAAGGCAAGAAGGTATCAGAACTCCTCAGAGAGGGCTACAGCCCAGATATATTTGAAGTGGTGCACTGTAACCAATTTTTCAACAACAAAGCAGAGGAGGTGGAGCTGTGTAGGGTCATTCCATAGGGTCTTCCCAAACTGTTCTGCACTTCAGCACTACCTGGCCTGGCCACACAGGTGGCAAAGATAAGCCCTTGGGCATCGTTGGAAGGAAGAATTATTGGGTGAATTGAAATCAAGGGCTTAAATATTTTAAATATACAGGCTTAAATATGCAGGTCCTGGACATGGGTCAAGGCAATCCCAAGCACAAATACAGGCTGAGAAATGAGTGGATTGAGAGCAGCCCTGAGGAGAAGGACTTGGTATCAGTAGATGAAAAACTGAACATGAGCCAGCAATGTTCGCTCACAGCCCAGAAAGTCAACTGTATCCTGGGCTGCATCAAGAGAAGTGTGGCCAGCAGGTCGAGGGAGGTCATTCTGCCCCTCTACTCTGCTCTTGTGAGACCCCACCTGGAGTACTGTGTTCAGCCCTGGGGCCCCCAGTATAAGAAGGACATGGACCTGCTCAAGAGGGTCCGGAGGAGGCCACAAAGATGATCAGGGGGCTGGAGCACCTCTCCTAGGAGGACAGGCTGAGAGATTTGGGGTTGTTTAGCCTGGAGAAGAGAAGGGTCCAGGGAGACCTTATAGCGACCTTCCAGTACTTAAAGGGGGCTTACAGGAAAGATGGGGAGGGACTCTTTATCAGGGAGTGTAGTGATAGGACAAGGGGTAACAGTTTTAAACTAGATTCAGATTAGATATAATGAAGAAATTCTTTCCTGTGAGGGCGGTGAGACACCGGAACAGGTTGCCCAGAGAAGCTGTGGATGTCCCCTCCCTGGAAGTGTTCAAGGCCAGGTTGGACGGGGCTCTGAGCAACCTGGTCTAGCAGAAGGTGTCCCTGCCCATGGCAGGGGGGTTGGAACTAGATGATCTTTAAGGTCCCTTCCAACCCAAACCATTCTATGATCTTTTTCAAACAGCAGGGAAGCCCAGAGAGAAGATATGAGAGCGAAGGGGGGAAACCTCGGTTCTTCTGTGGCTCCCTGAGTGCAAGCAGGACCCCAGGTTCCCTCAGAAGCAGATTAACTCCTCTGCTCATCAACTTCTGCTTTCTGGGTCAAATCAGTGTCTGATTTGACTGGTGCCCAGTTACTTAGGGCAGAGAGGAGCATGCTGGAAGGTACCTCAGCTCTGCATTTGTATCCTTTGCTGTTCTCCCAGGCTAGACCATTATCCCCTTCACTATTTTCCCAGTACCTTCCTCATAGGGACTGGCAGCAAAAAAAGGGGGTCCAATAATAAAGATAACTCACTTAAAATTTTCTCTGTTAATGGCATTGCCTTTTCTCTGAACTTAAGCCATTTTTAAATCCCTTTCAGCATTTTTCTGCCTATTCTATGCCGTGCTTTGACCTTGCAAATCAATCTGTCATGCAGTGCGGTATTAAATGCACCCCTGACAGCTGGATGAACCATGCCTACTGTTTCCCCCTTGTCCACTAATCCAGTAAGCAAATTTATCAGGTATGACCTACATCGCTCCTTGGAGAGCGATGGTAATTCACACGAGAGCCTCTCACAAGACTGGAACATAGAAACATGCAGACCAAAGGCTTTACTAAAGGCAGCCAAGTTCTGCAGTCATCGTCCATGACCCAGTCCTGCTCTCCAGCATGAAGTGAGAGTAAAATTAAAGTCAACGGGGTGACACATGACTAGTTCCAGCATGGATGAGAAGAGATTCGGCACTGTCACTTACGATGCAAGATTGTATTTACTTTTAACATTCTTACACCTGGAGAGCCTCCCATCTTCCTCATCAGAAAAAGCCTCACACAGCACAGCTGGTGGGTCAGGGCGCTGTGTCCAGAGCTGAGCCGGCTGCAGCCATCCGACCGAACCAGAAGGCATGAAAGCAGAGGGCTGGAAAGCGCCCTGGGAGATCACACAGTCCAAACCCTGCACTAAGACAGGCTGCAAGATATCCAGACTGTCCCTGATGGATGTTTCTCTGACCTTGTCTTAAAAAAGCTTTAATTATCCTTATAATTAGAAAGTTTTAAAATTAAATGTCTCTGGCTGCAAATCTAGCTAATTACCTCTTGTATGCCAGACTGGTCCCCAGGGAGGTAATATAACGACGAGTAAGAGGAACTCTGAGTGCTCACTGGTATTTTATAGGGGTTTGGGGTCAAAATCCAGGCCAAAGTAAGGATTTCATTACTGACTTACTAGGCAGTTGTTGACACAGTCACAGTTTTTGGAGGATGAGAACAGGCAGAAAAATGAATGAGCATCTCAGAGTGTGAAGGTGAGCACTGCTGCTTCACTTGTCTCTCTCCCATGTGCTCAGGAGAGAAGTGTGTTTCTCTAACTTGCCCTGAACATGTCCCTTGTGTATTCTGCACTCATCACTATTCAATGTGATATCACTGTTGAGAAAGAAAAAACTGTGAATTTCATACAGCAAAAGTCAACATTTTATCCATTTTGGCTCCAAAATGAATGATGAGCAAAGTGCTTCCTTCACAAAACATTACTATTTGTGATGGACACAAGTTCTTGGAGAACAAATTTGTTCCCCTGATTTTTTTGACCATCTCTGCTCTCATTCCTGTCCCTCACAAACCAAGGGGTTGGCTCAGGAGTCTCACTACAAATTGCATCTCTAACCTCAAAACACTTTGACGCTCTCTTCTCCATTTTCTCACAGGTTTTTGACATCCTTTAACATGTAAACACCAAAACTCAAATCCATATGCAAGGGTAGTTACTGGTATCTGACCTGAGAGAAGTTTGACCAGAAATTGGTAGTTTCACAAAGCTCTGTTAATGCAAATATTAAATAAAATGTCAGATGGAGCAGGTTTCAAACTCCTGTGAGACGCTGAAGTGATGTAGTATCACCCTGGAAACACTGAAGCATGGGATTTGGCAGTATGTGCTGGTGATACTACAGACTGTATAGTGTGGGACTGCTCTAGCTGCTGTCCACTGCAACTGTGCATCCAGTCTTTCAAGGCTTTCTGTCCCCCGCCTGCTAAAAGTATCTATGCAGCAACCAATTTTCAAAGCAAAAAGCTGTGATCTATGTTTCCTTTATTTTAGACTCACATAGCAAGGGCACAAGAGGCACTTGTCTCCAAATTCTGGATGATTTCAAATAGGGTTTTGGCACATCCTGATATATTTCACTAGACATATATAGGAACAGCCATACACCAAAAGTTGAGAATATCTTTTGATGAATTGTTACCCACATCTAATATTTAACTTGAATAAACTGGCTTTCTAGTACCAAAGGTACTTATGGGGAAATTTGTATTTAGACACCAAAGAAAAACTTTAGTTTCTGGTTGTTCTGGCTTGAATAACCCATTTTCATGATATTTCCTTTGTGATTTTGGTAAAGCCACAGATGCATTTGTACACAGCAACATGCGATAATCTAAGAGGAATATGTCAAGCCAGACTTCAGAAAGAGATGATATTTAGAGTGGATGAAGCAACACACAATATGAGATACTGGTAACTTGGAACACTATGTACCAGATTACATTTAAAAAAAAAAAAAAAAAGACAAAACAAGTTCTTTTTTCCCCTCCTTCTGAGAAATCACTTTTAGGCAAGCCTCTCAGGAATTAACATCTGATCTGATGTTCCCCTTTCTTACCCTCTCCCCACTGCAGCAAGCAAAGGTTTCTCAGCAAGCTTCCTCAGCCCAGGCTGCTTCAGCTCCAGCTCAGGAATTGGTGAAGTAGGTGTAACTCCACATGGATAATAAAGGTGTAGCAAATTGGCTACTGGGTGTGCTCCCGAGACAGGGCTTTTTGGAAGCAGTAGAAAGCTCTTCTTTGGCCTTGGCGTTGGGGAGCTGCACTCCCTGGGATGCAGCCCTCTCCAGTGGGAGATCAGCCAGGCTGGGCTGTCACTCACACAATGCTGGATGCAAAACCCATGCCGAGGCTCTTGGAGCAGGTTGTTTGCTGTGCAGCAAAACCAAACCTGAGGAGCTCCAGTGGGCCCCACACAGGGATGGAATGGGATGCACTTGTTCAGCGTCACCGCACAGCCTGCAACTGCAATGCACCCTGCAGTCTGCCAACTAAGGTCCTGCTTCTGCACAGATACATGCGTGTTTAACCCTATGCATGATGAGTAATTCCCTTGGCTTTGTATGGATGGGACTAATTTGGATGTGATTCTTTGTAGGAATGAGTCTTATGTGTCATTATTAACATAAACATACACTCAGCATCAACATAAAGCTGTTCCAGACACAACTGCTGAAATACAGCCACTCTGCCCCAACTCCTTGCTAGTGTATTTCAGTACAGGTTAAAATGGAAGAGAAATCACTCTGCACAGAAACAGCTAAAACCAGAAAAAGTGTGAAAGATCACCATGTATCCCATTTTCCTGTTTATTGGCCTTGGGGCTGCCTGAGTGCATGTGATACTCAGTAGCACAGGTGACAGCAAGGACACGACAATCTGTGTGGCAGTATCATTCTGGTCTATGCAACACAGAGAGGTTATTTATTTCTATCTATTATTACTGTGATTTTTTTCTTACAGTACCAGAATGAAGGCACTGAAGAATGATAGCTTCTATCCCTGCAGGGTGGAATACAGCTCAATGAAAAGGGAAAATATAAGACCTTGGTGCTAATCATATCCTAACTAAATCCTGTATTTAGGGGTGAATTTCATCCACCCAGTGCAGCAATGCAAACTTACCCAACCGTAGCATCCTCCAGAGCCATTCAACCCTGACCTGGAGAATACCACCTCTGGGCTGAGAAACTGGATGGTATTCTGGTTTTCACCCCCCTTTTACTGTAGTGAAATATTTCCAATAAAAATAGGAGCTGTTCAATGTATGGCTCCAGCATTTGCCAAATGACAGCAGCACTGGGACTTTGCAGTTTAGAAAATCCCTTGTTCACCCTTATGTGATGTGTGAGATCATGGAAAGACAGAGAAATTTGCCTTCTGCCTGCCAAACACCCAATCACCATTTAAAAACTTTACAGCATCCCTTGGTGGATATATATTAGCACTGTTTAACTACTTGCAGATATTTTTCAGAGAAAGTAAATTAGAAGTAAGAAAAAACAAGAGATAAACAGGGCAGCCCTCATAGGAAGAGGAAGGCACAAAAGGAAGGAAAGTGAGTCTTGGGAAACAATTGTCCTCAAATGGGCAAAGAACTAGCCTTTTAGGTAAACATGCTCTATTATCTACTACTACCACTGCTTACAATAACATGCATGTTTTTAGGGGCAGTAACAGGAGAGAGCATTTCCCCTAGTCCGCACACTGTTAGGTAAGTCCTCAAGTGTCTCTTGCTGTTGATAACAGGGTGGAACAAGTGCAGCAGGGTCCATCCTCATGGCTGCCTGCCTCCCCAGTCCCAGGAGGACCCATTTGACAAGCAACATGGCAGAAATCAGGGATGGAGAAGCTGTGTGAGGCAGCTTCACAGGTCGCTGTGGAGGAGGCAACCCTGGGACGATGGAGGAGCTGTGAACACAGCTCTGGAGGTTGACAGCTTGAGGCCAGCATCACTAGTGGTCGCAATGAGAAAGCAGAGCAGAGAAGTACCGGTGTGGTTAGCTGGATCAGCTGGCCAGGCATACTTACAGCCCTGCACCACGGTCTGGGAAAAGTGCCCACACGCTAATGAGTACAGAGACATGGCAATTAGCTTGTAAGCGCTTTGGATTAGGACCATCTGCGCCATGCTTATACAATACCCGCTGCAATGGGCCCTCAGCTTGCCTTGCTGAAATGCTCCTGCAAGACACACACCCAGAGCAAGGAGCTTACATTTTTCCTGTTTCCACTGCATGTCTTTTTGGAGAAAGTGGGGGAAACAATTCTTTTTCAGAAGAATATCTTGTTATAACAACTCTGAGAATTTATTCTTAGAGCAGCTCAGACCTGAACTCAGTAACACTTTCCAGCCGAGGAGCACAGCAGAGACATATGCAGTTTTTTGGACAGGAAGGGAGAAGATGGACTGGAGACAATTCTGCAGAAGATTCAAGTATATTTCCAGGAAAAGACAAATGATTCATCACACTTCTAATAGCAGTTATAGGCATAACTGCAAAAGCAGTAGCACAGCACAAGTGATCATATTAATTAAGAGGGACCAGGATGACATCAATTCTGAAAATCAGAGAGAGGGGAAGATTTTTGGTACAGTATCTTCAGGGGACAGGCTGAAACTTTCCAGCATACAATCACCAAATCAGCTCAAAACATGCATGAAAGAACAACCAGGAAAGGGGTCCTGAAAACCACCAGGGTCTAGTCCAGCACCAGGGGAACAAGCTCAAGACTTCTGCTCCCAAAATTAAACTTTCTATTCATTGTACCTTACAGTTTAGCAGTTTATGGTAGGAAAGATTACAGAGATTAAAAAAAAAAATGTTCCTGGGATAGAATGCTTTTGTATTTGTAAGACAGCCCACACTTTATGGGGAGAGGACATGTGCGACTAGTTTTGCATCTGTCAGGAAAAAAGGCTATCCGCTATCTGCCAAATTTATTTGACCATTCCACCTACCAGTAATGAAAAAGCAATGATTTTGAGGCAGAATAATAAGACAGGGGTCTGTCATGGTGTGTGATGTAGCTGGGGATATACGTTATAAGGTTACCTAGGTTACATGGATGTGCTGCAGGGTCAGCAGTGCCACCTGGCATTGTACTGTCCTATGTAGGGACTGTGTAGGATTTTCTTTTCACAAATCCAGCTGTGCTTTAAAAATCCAACATAAATTAAGAAAGTTAGGCAATGACTGTAGGTGATACATCTAACTATGCTTTAGGATCCATTATATGCAGAGGTACTGGTTATTACTGATCTCCCTGCATAAGTCCATGGTTCCAGTGAAATCTTAAATAAAGCTTCTAGAGACTTTGGTGAAGCCAATGGTTAATGCCTTTTCCCACTGAGTTTGCAGAAGTCTCATACTGAGCACTGACCAGGAGGTGAAAGAAGAAGGGTCCAATGATTTAGATTGTACCTGAGTATTTCTCTGCACTTAGTTCCCTACCCCATGAGAGATTTTTCAGTGTCTTGTGCAAATGATACAGGATCTGTGTTCCCATCTCTCAAATGATGCTAATGTTTCCTCACCAAAACAGGAAAGTATGTGGAGGATGGCATGGAGGACAGGACCCACAATGGAGGCAGGGCAAAGAACTGTAGGTCCAGGCTGAGTCCAGTAAAGCTCTCAAAGAGGACAGGCAAAACCCCACATCCACTGGAACCACTACAATCAGAGGGGCTGGGCAGCAGCACAGAGAGGGTCGTTTCCTGCAGGTTCGTCTGAGGTGTAATGAAACTTCCAGAGGGAGGGCACAGTGACCTTGTGGGAGTTCTCTCCTGTCCCCTTCCAGAGCCTGATTACTTCTGTAGTACACAGCTTGTTGGTTTAGTCTTCAGTGTCTCCAAGGACACATCATCTAATGCCTGTAGCAGACAGACACCTATGTAATTTTAAACAGTGAACTGATATCAAATCTTGTCAAGAGTATCAATCCCTCCAATAAAGGTGTACTGCAATAGTTCAGTTCAGCCTTGAGCATGCATCCTTAGCACACCATCCAGAGTCCAGACTGAAAATCACATTTATGAGTTCAAAAACTTGAATGAATTAAAAAACATGAGTAAAAAGAAACTGTGACCAAAGCCAGTACCCTGTGGAAATTACAGTGGACTGAGCTGATGGGATGCACGTAGCTGCTGTTCCCCAGAAGACTTTTCAGAAAGATGGGCAGGTCCTGCTTATTCTTCTCTTTAGGGAAGGTGCTCCCCAGCCATCAACCTAAACAGAAGACTACATGACAGGAGAACAAGACCTTCATGCTGTGGGTTGGTGACCATTTGGAAACAGCTAGCTCGCTTTTTTGTGGTCTGCAGGAGTGCAAATGTTAAATGCTGCTGGCCCATAGACTCACCCTCACCAGAAACCACAGTGTGAGTCTCCTCCTCATGTAGTGGCACAAGCGATCTGCTGGAGCCTGTGACAGGGAAGCCATTTCACATCTAGCCAAGGTTTCTTTCCAGGACTGATCCACGTCCTGGAACACGGAGTCTCCCAGGCAGCTGGATATAGGGGGTCAGGCAGATTTTGGTTACCCAAGCAACTCACATGTTATGATTCCTAAACAACTGAGATGTTGGAAGGCTGGGGACACTTGAGGGAAATGGTTATGGAAAACAGAAATAGTTTTCCAGCCATGCAGACACACTCTGGTAAGATTTGCTTATAGAACTGTTTTCAACTCCTCATCATTTCTGGATGGCCAGCAGATTACCAACTATCAGATCAGATATTTTATTTTCCTGCTTTCCCTTATTAAATTCAGACACCAGTGAAAGAAGAACCTGCCCTGGAAGAGTATAAGTGGTTGGCCAGCCAGCCATGCCCTGCACCATGCCACTGTCAGTCACCATGCCTGCAGTCAGCCATTCACAGCTTACAATTTTTTCATTAGGTTCAAGGAGCTGCAAAACATCAACTGAAGTGATTGTAAAATAGGATGATGAAGAATACTGAAGGTCAGGGTGTCAGATCTTGATGCAACACCAATCAGCATTGCTCCAGGGACGCCAGTGCAGCAGCTCAATTCACTGGACACCAGTGATAACTGCTTGCAGATTGCCTTCATCATCACATTTTGAAATTTCTGTTATGTTTGCCTGGAAACTGTTCTGACTGGAGGAGTGCTGTGTTCAGATCTCACAAACCAAGCTGATTTCCAGCCTCCGATGCTGAACAGTTTCCACTGCAGATCAGTGTCCATAATGCGAATAACCTTCCTTTAGCTTCACAGCTTCTGACCTGAATCAGTTCCCCAGGCATCTAATTTGAGGCTCCTAATTAATTATGTAGGTAGTTCATGTTAATCAGCGATTTATTAACTGTCAAAATGCCCATCTCGTGAAAGACTGTTTTTCTGTAGTGCATAGTGTCCTCACAAGGAGAAGCACAACATGTTGCTGGTCAGGCAGAGCAGTAGTTTTGTGTCAGCTGCTGTCATGTATTTCAGCTTTGGCAAAATTATTCTGAATTGTCTTTTTCCTCTCTACCTGCTCTGAACTGTGTTTGCAAAGGTTAGTTGGCACTCACAGGATACAGCATTAACAGAAATGCTGGCAATTACTTGAGATGCTCTGTCAAAATATTTTCAAGGCAGGTTTTTTGCAAGTACTAGTACAATATGAGTCACATCTAAAGTCAGTCCCGAAGTAGCAGCCATTGTGATAAGCAGAATAAATCAAATCAATTGGTCTGACTCACATTTCGTATTCATCAACTTTGCAGTGATCTGTCTTTTCTGATAGCCAGGCTACTTGCATGTATGCCCGTAATTCAGAGGGAAGCGAAGACCAAGAGGGCTAAGCAGCCCAATGCAGAAGCAAAAGGAATAAGAGTCACAGGATGTAAGAAAATGTCATAAATGCCATAGGGCATAATAAAAATGATCCTACCTAGTTGACCTCTGACCATGGATGGGTAAAGCAACCATTGGCCTGAGCTGAGACCACTCAGCTCTGAATATTCAACTGATTTGCAGTGTGCCAGCCAACAAGCTAAACAAAGACATTGCAAGCCATTTTGGATAAAAATGGATCATAACACTCATCTTTCACAGCAGTCCTAAATACCCAGTAGCCAAAACCAGTATAAGAACAAGATAACAAAACCACATCTACATTGGTATGACTATAGCTTGCAGCCCTAAGCAGCCCCTATAATATCGTACTGGCCCAAGGTGAAGGCAGCCTCTGGACTCCTTCAGAGAGCCAAAATTGGAGAAGAAAGAGACACTGATCTCTTTTTCAATGGCTCCATCCTGGCCTCGTGGGCCCTGCTCTTTCCCACTCCATCCAACGTGCTGGTCAGCCAGGCATGGAGGGGTGCCACTTACCCAAAAGCAGTCACTGAACACAGCTCAGGGGAAAAAGACTATGTGTTTATTGAGTAGATAGCTGATTTTGGCTAGTCCTCAGGATCTTTTTGCTCCATCATATCCCTGCCTATTGACCAAATACACCAGTCTCCCCAAAAATATTTTAGGTCCAAAGTCTGTTTGAGAGGTTCATGTCCATGGAGGGTTTTGGAGGTGGTCTGGTTTGCTAAGGAAACAATGGCTTTGCATATCAGCAAATGTATAAAGTACATTTTGACACTTTGGTAGTCTTAATTTAAAGATTGTGGATTGATTTGTTATAATAATCCTAGAAAACCAACAGTCTAACTTGTCCGTGTAGGAACTCAGGCCCGAGCCCTGTCTTGCATACATAACTAGGAATATTCCAGCAGTCATAGAGCATGTTTGGAGGTCTCTTCTGCAACCTTGAAGAGTTACATCAGGAACCCTGATGTGGGCATTGAGAAGCTATTGAAGAAAACAGAAGCCACAGAAACTGAGGAACCCTCTGGTAGGCCAGGATGAGACATGGGGTGAATGAAAATATGAGGGGATGCAATTTGCAAAAACAACTATTAGACATAGGCTTGAAAGTTGCAAGGAGGGAAACCCATCTGTCATAGACTGCCACTCGTTCAGCCACCATCGGTCTCTGGATGATTGGGCTGAATGGGTACAATATTCCACTACAAATATTTGAATCATTCTTATCAACACAGGGGTAAATAATGATGCTTTGAACACATTTCTGGCACTGAGAATTGTAACTCAATAACAGGTATGCTCATTGCTAGGGCTTTTCTGACAAAAAAATGACAATTTGGGGGAATCAGTGTATTATATCTAGGATGCTTCTTGTGCTTTCAGATTCAGACAAATAATCACAATTTGAAGTGTGACTGCTTCTTGGTTACCAAAATTACAGAGAATTGAACCTGAAAGTTTTAAAACACTCAAAGGAGCCAGCTCCAAAAAGTTTATGCCATTACCCAAGTGTCTTCATCCAGCTCTGGAGCTAAGCAACATACTGACTTTGGAATAGCACAACCCAATTGGGATTTGAAAATTAGCATATAAGTTTTAATTCTTTTTGATTTATTTTTCTTTGTGATGAATTGGTCTTTAACAAAGATTATTAGCTCATAATTTACTGCAACATTAACCAAATGACAGGTTTTCAAGATCATGGCTTTTCCCTGAGTAGTCCATTCTGAATTAAAACGTTCACCCCTTACTACATCTGGTCTCCTATTCTTAAGTGAAGGTCAATGTTGAAGCAAAATCAAGAGAAGAACCAAGGACTATCATATTTATAATTAATTTAGCACATCTGAGGAACATCAGCACTCTGGAGTTTTAAGGTCCACAACTGTTTTGGAAATTGCGCTTTTCTAGGCAACGTGCCACTACTAAGAGAACTCTTTTGTACCAGAATTTCTCATTATTCATTTCACTAATGAGATGTTTTGGGATGAATCACGCACTGTGCAAAGCATTTGACACTGTCCTGCACAACATTCTTGTCTCTAAATTGGAGAGACATTAATTTGATGGATGGACCACTCAGTGGATAAGGAATTGGTTGGATGGTCGCACTCAGAGACTTGTGGTCAACGGCTCGATGTCCAAGGGGAGAATAGTGACGAGTTGCATTCCTCAGGGGTCACTCCTGGGACCAGTGCTGTTTAACATCTTTGTCAGTGACATGGACAGTAGAATTGAATGCACCCTCATCAAGTTTGCTGATGACACCAAGCTGTGTGGTTTGGTCAACACGCTCGAGGGAAGGGATGTGCCATCCAGAGGGACCTGAAGAGTCTTAAGAGGTGGGCTTGTGCAAACCTCATGAAGATCAACAAGGCCAAGTGCAAGGTCCTGCACATGGGTCGATGCAATCCTAAGCACAAATACAGGCTGGGCTGAGAATGGATTGAGAGCAGCCCTGTGGAGAAGGACTTGGGGGTATCAGTGGGTAGAAAATTGAATAAGCCGTGTGTGCTCACAACCCAGAAAGCCAACTGTATCCTGGGCTGTGTGACCAGCAGGTTGAGGGAGGTGATTCTGCCCCTCTACTCTACTCTCATGAGACCCCACCTGGAGTACTGTGTTCAGCCCTGGGGCCCCCAGTATAAGAAGGACATGGACCTGCTCGAGAGGGTCCGGTGGAGGCCACAAAGATGATCAGGGGGCTGGAACACCTCTCCTATGAGGACAGGCTGAGAGATTTGGGGTTGTTTAGCCTGGAGAAGAGAAGGGTCCAGGGAGACCTTATAGCGACCTTCCAGTACTTAAAGGGGGCTTACAGGAAAGATGGGGAGGGACTCTTTATCAGGGAGTGTAGTGATAGGACAAGGGGTAATGGTTTTGAACTGAAAGAGGGTAGGTTTAGATTAGATATAATGAAGAAATTCTTTCCTGTGAGGGTGGTGAGACACTGGCACAGGTTGCCCAGAGAAGCTGTGGCTGCCCCCTCCCTGGAAGTGTTCAAGACCAGGTTGGACGGGGCTTTGAGCAACCTGGTCTAGCAGAAGGTGTCCCTGCCCATGGCAGGGGGGTTGGAACTAGATGATCTTTAAGGTCTCTTCCAACCCAAATCATTCTATGATTCTATGATTCTATAATTTTGAGATTTGTCTTGTACACATCCCTATGTGAAACATCCAATTCTACCATGAAAAATGTGATTGTGCCTGATGCAGTGAGACTGGGAGGTGAGAAGCAGCCACAACACTTGATGAAAAAAGAGTGGAAAGTCGAGTAGTTGGCATCATCACTTCTGGGAAGCCTTTACTCCTGGAAAATGCCTGTTGAAGCTGCCAAGCCCCAGGTACTCTGTTTTCCCCACCGGAGTCAACAGCAATGAACCACTAGACCAATATCTTATACTTTTAAAACCCTTTTTATTAAAAGAAAACAGGGAAAACCAGCTAATAAGCACTCTGTAATTTAGAAGAATTGTGCCTGTTAGTATATTAATCTCCAGGAACAGAAGGAGCAAGTTCCTGGAGCTGGCTAACGGGCACAACCCACCCCCAAGATCAAGATCTAATGAGGATCACTTAGTTCAAACTAACAAGTGTTTAAATTGTTCCGACTGACAACGAAAAAGCAAGTCCCCTGTACTTCAGGCAGGGATGTCCAGAGAAGGGCTCACCCTGTGCTTTTGTCATCCTCTGCAAGAAAATCTTGTGTGAAAAGCAGACCAGAGAGGTTGTAGATGCCCTGTCCCTGGAAACATTCAAGGTCAGGCTGGATGGGGCTCTGAGCAACCTGATCCAGTTGAAGATGTCCCTGCTCATTGCAGAGGGGTTGGACTAGATGACCTTTAAAGGTCCCTTCCAACCCAAATCATTCTATGATTCTATGATTAGAAACAAATCTTGAAGGATATATGAACAATTTAAGTCTTCAACAGAGGTAGGTGGGTCCCTTGGAGCTGTGACAATTTGTCATCAGATGTGCTTCTAGAGACTTGTGTGGTTTTTTTAGTTAAGAACTAGTAGCAGCTTAAAAAATACAGAGATTTGGAGTGAAACTTGCAGTTTTTTCCCACTGGTATTAATTGGTCAGGTAGTCCATGGACCAATGTGCAATGGAATCGTTTGGGAAAAAAACACACTTTCCATATGCTAGATATGTGTGATGTCACCACTGCCAAATGGAAATATTACAAGTATTGCAGTAAATTTTGCCACAGACAGAGGTGGACTTTATTTCTACTAGCACCCACCATGCCGTGTTACCAAGCTGTGGATATGCTGAAATAGAAAACCTGGCAGCTGTTAACAGCCCAACAGTCCTTTCTTCTCTGCTCCTCCTTGTTCCCCTCTCCCACAGCAAAGAACAGGCTGGGATGGGGACAGGGACCAGGCTGTCCCTCTCGTCATCATGTTGCACTGGCTCAGCCACAGCATGAAGCCACAGCCTCACCCTGCACCCAGATTTTCACAGACACACTCTCTGTTTCAGAAGTCACTGGAAATAAACAGCCTCACTGAACAGAGACAGTGTGCATGTGTGTGTGTATGGAGGGGTAGACCGATGCTGCCCTTTACATAATAATGATGTTTATATTCAGGATAATGAATTACCAGCTTCCCCAGTGACAGTGTGCAGGCACCAGCCTTCAGTTGTATATGCATATAGCACCATCAGTAATGTAGAGATGTTTCCTGAGTGCCGTGCAAGCTTTGCTGCCCTTGTTGCAAGTGGGAATATTTTCCAGGCCATTGTCCCTGTCCCTTACCCCACCCTGGGGCTGGCTGAGGGCAGGGTTAACCAGGTCCTGGCTTGAGCTGCCAACAGCCTCATCAGCACTATGATACCTGTGGATATCACCCATGCTCATGCCCATGTTTCCCTTCCCTTATAAGCTATGTGCCATGGCACAGATGTTGCAGGAGGCTTCACCCAAAGCTGCCCCTGTAGGAACGTTTCTGAGGTCCTCTCACCAAATGTCCTCATTCACCATAGACAGAGACGGGCTGAGTTGTGCTCAATGTTTGGTTACAGCAATTTAACACTGGTGTAGCCAGGGCTGGCTAGCTGCGGCCCATCAGCTTCGGTACTTGAGCAAGTAGGTGATAACTTGGGAAGCCCCCATAAATCATACGCTGACAGTTGACCTGAACCAAAGAGCCTCCAAGTGCCCACAGGCAGGGAAAAGGAGAAAGCCTTGGTCTAAACTATGGTTAAGCAAGTTTGTTTATAGATGTGGCCTAAGAAATAAACACTGGAAAGTGCTGGTGAGAGGGAGTAATAAAAAAGTAGGTTAAAGAGAATCATTGTGGCACAGCATATATCTTGTTGTTTCTTAGATTTCTCCTGTTGCTTCTTCTCATCATGTGCAAGCATAATAGGCCGTGCTCTTCCCACTTGAATTAGTCAACATTTGCACTGGCTAACTGACTGTGAGTGGACCTCAGGATAAGCAGGCAATCTAAAATACATCCTTATTAACCTCTGCAATCCTCTCTGTGCTTGTTAAAGGTGATGGCAATTTACTATTTATTATGCCCTTCCATTTAGTATTTTTCTTTTCAGTTTCTGCCTGAAATCTACCAGCAGAGAGGGGAAAATATGACACTAACTGTCCTTCACTCTGCAGGGAAAAGGATAAAAGCCAGAGGTCTGTGGGAACAGCAAAAAGACATATTTATAAAAGAGTCACCTCCATTCTCTTGCTTTGTACTAAATTTATTTATTAGAAATACAATTGAGTAATCACAAGGGCACTGTCAATTTAAAAATTACTGTGTCTCTGCCTGGAAATTACTTACTGTCCCTTGCTACAAATAAAACCATAGCTCAGTATAAATGAAAACAAGGCAGAAGTAAAAGTCTCTGTTATTCTTTGCTTTTGCTTTTTTTTCCCCCCACTTTGTGAATTCACACAGCCCTCTACCTCTTGGCAGCCCTCTATTGCCTCTTTGTATTTACAATCACTTTCCCTTTTCAGAGGTTTGTCATACGGTTGCAGCAGAGGGAAAAACATTTTCATTTAAAAAATGGCATCAGGAGGTGGGAAGAAGACAGAGACCCCTCCTGCACTAGTAAGCCAACTGAACGTAAAGTGAAAGGTAAAATGTAAATGAAAAGAGCTTAATTTTTTGCCTTGCTATGATTTCTGGTAGTGAGTCCATTGCCTACTTTTCTGTCATTTGTTGCCGGGCACCTTAATCACCTTATTTTTATTAATTATGAATGAGTGTGCATTTCTAGAACGGGAGAGGGAGAGGCGGCTATTGCAGTGGGGCAGAAGCCTCCTGAGGCCCAGGGTGGCTGAGTGCCCCAGGGATGCGAGCTGCCCCGCGCCCCACTCCCAGCCCCAGCTGTCCAAACACGGCAGGTCTGCCGCCCAGCCATGGGCTGGCTCTAAATATCATAAAAGTTATGATTAATGGGTTCTTGTTCCACACCTTCTGGTGTTTGACCCTTTGCGGGTCAAGTTTTCCAGATAATCATTACAGGTGGAAATTTGCTGTTTCTAAGAAGTGAAATGAAAACCACCCTTCTCCTGGCTGCGGCTGTGCAGAAGACAGCAAACGCACAGCACGTCCCAGCCCAGGGCCAGCAGCAGTCCCCTCTGGGCCACCGCAGCCACTTGTCGTGCTTCCAGTGTTTCTGGCCAAGGCATCTTCTGCTGTGTGCTACTCCTCTTTCTGGTGATTAGCGCCTGGGAAACTTGTGGGCAATGCCAGGAGGATTGTCTCCACCTTGGCTTCCCCTACAGCCCCACAATACAGCTGCGTATGCTATTTAATTAACTCTACAGATAAGCATGTCCCTGAAACCCACATAAAGGTCCTATCCAAGCAGAGCCTGGCTTCATACAGGGGTCTCCTGCCTACCACTACAGAATCAGGTACCACCACTCCCTGTCCTCTAGCCACACACAGAGACAACAGAAGTGTCTGCAAAATCCCAGCAAGATCATTCAAGATGAAATCAAATATTTTTCCTGGCACTAAATTTTAGCTTGAACCACAATTTTGCCCAGCTCCACTCACCATCCAACATCCAAGGTGTTGGAAACACATCATCTACCCTGTGTGAGAATGTTTGGCTGCAGAGACTATGCAACTCTGTTCATGGGAAAGCTCCCTCAAAGCTTTCCTGCCTTCCCCTTTTGAAGCCAAAACTGGCATGGGAGTGCCATGACTGTGACAGTTCTGCCAGGTCTCTGCAGTGAGGTTCCCCAGCTGGAGGACCCTGCCCTTCTCGCCATCTTCCAGTGGGCGCACACACATTGTCTGTACCTCTCTTTGGTGACTAGAAGTGCTAGAGGGGAGTCATTCCCTTCCATGGCTTGTGGCAGTGGATCAATAGAGATCTTCCAGAAGTAAAGAAAACCCTAATTCATCCTCTCTCTCCCAAGCGCTCTCCTATTTCTATTTGTCTTCTCTAAGTTTGGGGAATGACCCTTCACAAGTAAAGCATAAAAGTCAGGAAACAGTTATTACTACAGCATATTCCTTCCAGCATACAGGTTATTACAGAAATTCTGTAAGAGCCCCCTTCACTGCAAGTTTTTAACTGCTCTATTATAAGTATGCTTTCCAAATCTTCCATAAGCTTAGCATTGAGTTATGCAATAAGATTTGTCCGAATTCATATCCATTTTACATTCAGAAAAAAAGGGCAAATATTTGGTGAACCCATAATAAATTAAGGATGGATGGATGGATGGATGGATGGATGGATGGATGGATGGATGGATGGACACTAAGAGCAGAATACTCTATTCTTAGAATTATGTAAATGGGATTTAAATAGAGTTTCTCACAGAGGTTGTGCAGAGACATAATGGGAGGATCAGATTTCTAATGCACCAAGCTATTTTGGAGTCTACGTGAGTTCTCTCTGTGAAAATTAAATTTTTTCCAATGACACCAAAAATAAAAAGAAAAATTGGTGAACTTTATTTTAATCAAATGGTAAGTTTATTTAGGTTACTTTTCAAATATCTAGAAGTTGCTTTGTAGGGGGGTTGCACTGAGGGTTGATTCCAGGAAACCAAACCACAAATTCCAACTTGTGCATGAGTATTCTGGGCTCTTGGAAAGGGAAACGTGAAGCCCCATCCTCCTTCAGCATGTACCACAGGTTTGCTTTTTGGGACAAGCTGATCAGCCCCTCCATGTTCTGAAGGATACTCTAGGGAAGGGGTAGCAAACAGGCACTTTCACACACTTCCACATGTACCAGCAGGTCAGCAGTGCGATGCTGAACAGAAACACACTCCTGAGGGATTTCAAGACAAATGACTTTTTGCTCTTTATATTACTCTTGTTCCTGCTACCGGCTTCTTGGCCTTTGTCCCCTCCTGTGGCCCTTGTGCTGGACACACACCTCTAACCCAGTGCTCTGATGCAAAAAAGGCCCCCTCTTACAGCCTCCCAAGCAAACCTGCAAGCACTGCAGTCAGCTTCTCTTGGGTTATTTAAAGTGGACTCCTCATATTGCTTAAAAGCTTTTTACGAAGCAGTAGACCCCGGGGAGCATTGTTGGCCAGCAATCCACCTCTCATTTCTTTTGCCCCACCAGCCTGAATATTTATGAGGTGGCATGTGATTTGATGGTATTTGGTTCCACATGTAATGCTGATGTCATGTGTTTTAGATTTAAAATGCCAGTTTCATTTTGTAGTGCATAATAATTTGTTTCTTTGGCAGTCCATAAAGAGTTGCACTGAATTTTGGCATGTCTGGAAGCAACAATGTGGAAGGGGAAGCAGGAAGACTTAATGTACACTAGGGGTTGTACCACGAGTGGTGTAGTTTACATTCTCTGCCTAAAACATCAGCCGACATCAAGATATGTCTAATTTCTACTCCAAGTACTTGCCCCGCAATGATGAATAAAGTCTTGCAGTATCTGGGCAATGAGTGATGTTAAGACCCACCCAGCAACATCTGATGTAAAGATGGTGAAACTGAGGCAAAGCATCCTGATAAGGTTACAATATCCATGTACAAGAGGGAAGTGAACCCATCTTGCACAGCTCCCACAGCTTCACTAGAACCATCCTTCCTCTCCCAGATATGGGCACTGTCAGACTTTGGCTGTATCTCCTCTAAACACTGTTTTGATTAGAGGCAGCCCACACCTTCAAGCTTCTATTGAATTTTTTTCTGAAATTAGAGTCCTGGATGTAATCTCTCTATCAAACCTCCTACCTAGTTTTGAGCCAGTTCCCAGTGCAGAACAAGAGGGGTACATTTGGGAAACAGATGCTCAAAGAAATAGACAAACTGGACAAAGAAATAGAAAACCAAACATTTTTCTGGCCTAAAACACTGATGAACTTAGACCTCTAAGGGAATAATAACAGCAACCAGCGAGGCATGCAATACCCACTGCAGTAAATAAAGGTATTGCCATCAGATACACTCAGGTATGAAATTTCTTAGGAAACAGAGTCCTTCCAGTAGCTTCTGCTGCTCACAGAGGTGTCTGTGCCATGCTGGAGCTTCCCAGACACTTTGGGCTGGATGCTGCTCCCCAGGCGATGGGTGCTAACACAGTCCCACAGGCATTTCTCCATCATTGCACCTGGGGCATGTGAACTCAGGGTGGTATTTCTGGAGGAGCTGTAACTTCATAGTGCTGTAAGCAAATTCATTCAAAGGGGGATCACTTTCTGTCCAGGCCAGCATAAAAAGCACCCTGCTAGTGCGCTGTTAGCTGTATACATGCCAGACCTACAGAAGGTGGGTATAGACTCTGCGTATAGACTCTCTCCTGTCTTTGCTATTTGTTCTGCCCAGATCAAAGATACTCTATCCTTGTGAAAGCACCATCCTGCCTGCACAGGCTGTATATGAGTTGTCATTACTATCTCAGCTCCATCAGTCTGGGGTAAGACTTTCTTATATAGCTGTGCTGACAGAGACTGGCTGTGGCTAAAGGATTAATTGGCATCTACTTTACATAGTAGTGTAACTACACTGCACTACACTGCTGTGTTTTATGATTATGTTTACATGAATACAGCTGTATCAAAATGAAGGCTCCTGCTGATCTCCTAATAGCTCATCCCAGCATCCATGTTTGAATCAGTAGGAAAAACTGTGCAGATAAAGCCTAAGGAAGAGCTGAGAGAGAAAAAGTAAACACCCTGAAAACTGACAAGAGGAATTCTTAGAGGAATTACTTGCACAACCTGGTTCCTGAAATAAACCCATCTATTACTGCCAGCGCAAACTCCCACGGATCTGGGTGCTCGGTGGGATGACTCATGGAGTCACCCAGCTGTCACTGCTGCCTGCAGACAGGAGCCAGCTCCCCTGGGGACAGGCAGGACAGGACATCTGTACCATCCCGTCCTTCAGGGAAGGCACCAGGCAGCCTGCACATCCTGGAGCCCACACAGGGCTGCTCCACACCCCGGAGGGTGCAGGTGTATGGCAGGGTTTGACCCCAGACCCATGCAAGCTCTGGAGCCACTTCTGCAGTGTGGGCTGTTGAACCCAGAAAGACCCTGCTTGGGCTGCACTGAGTGCTCCAGCGAACCCTGAATTTACCCACCAGTGAGGTTAGCCTCTGCCAGGTTATAAAGAGCTGCCTGCTGCTGTCTGTAAGGTCAAGAGCTCTGCAAGTAGAGGCAGGGGACGAAATCACAATGTACCAGGTCAAGCCATTGAATAGAATCTTACTATATATTGTGACTTTAATTTCCCATTTCTCTCTATGCCCTGGTTTGCTCTCTGGCCTGAACTGGCTTCCCCCACTGAGGCAAATGAAGGGAGAGTTAATACCGACTAGACAGGTGGGCATAGTTGGAGAAAACAAGCCTAGAGGAAACCAGGGTTTTCTTTAGGACTGGCACGGCAAAAAAAGCCAGTACAGGTCCAGAACAAATGTTCTGGGTTTAGTCTGACTATATTAATCTGTCGGACAGTCAGAAAAAAGTATCCAGGAGAGCAGAGGATGTCACCAAGAGACAGAAAGACCCCAGCCCATTTTCAGCTCGGAGGAAGAGGTGGTCTGTCCACATATCTTTTCATCAGCTCTGTCTGTTGGTCTAATAAAAGATATTATGTCTTCCAGTATATCCTGCCCTGCGCTCTGAGGCTCTCCTGGTGACACAACCACAATTAGTTTCTCAGCCAAAGCACTCTAATACCAGGGTGAAAAGCACAGCACACATGCCTTGGCAGGTTGACTAGATAAGGTTATATACAGTATGACAGAGTTTTCGTATTATTACTGACCTGGCCAAAAGCTCGTAAGAACTGAACAGCTTGTTCTCATGACATGTCAAACCTCTTTTCCAGACCAGAGAGCTCTGAATAAATTTCAGCAGGCAGCAATCACTTAGATGCACTTTGAAGTCCCCACTCTGCCACTGGTCCTTAGAAGAGACCTGAGGGATGCATTTCTGCATCCCCCGTCAGAAAGCATTTATCAAAACAGAGAAGTGAAAGATCTCCAGCACCCAATGATGGAGGTGTCAAGTCCACTACAGGGTGGTCAGGACAAAAACAATTCACAACACACACACACACCTTTGTTTCTGTTAATGAACTGCAAGCAAAAGGTGTTTTGCAAATATGATTGCTGCTCAAAACTATTAAAAAATGATTGTAGAAATTTCAACATACAGCCTGCTTTAATTTCCCACTGATGGGAGGAATTGGCTTATAGCAGTATTATGTGTAAGTTTTGATTGAGCTCCTAATATATTTTGCAGAATTTCACCCTTCTATTACTTTAAAATAAATGCCTCCAGCAGTTATTCCTTGGGAGAAAAGGCTCGAGTCATTGAAATACATGTGACCTGCATATAGACATTTGTGAATCCTGCACAGCCTGGAAAAATAGCTGTGACTGATAGAACTTCAGAGCAAGAAGTAAAAAGAGTATCACTCCAAAAGGGTGGAAAACAAACGTGGTGTCACTGTTGGCAGAGAGACTCAAAGAGCAATAAATAAATCGGTTGGGTTTGTTGGTTTGGTTTTTTTTTTCTGCTAACAGCATAAATATGTTCTAGTGCAATTTAGGGGAAGAGTTGGACTGAAGACACTACAGCCCCTTACATCTCACATCATCCTCCCAGTTCTGCAATTCTTAATAAAATCAAACATACTCATTTACTTAGGTAGACATATTTATTACCTACAGCTGCAATGGCCTCAGTGGAAAAGAAAGATGCATTAGTGATCCTGAAAACATTGTTTTCTGGACCACGTGATATATTTTACAGAGATAAATTTTCTGGGTATTTGTGGGCTGTGGTCCCTGCTAGTCTGTCCCACTGCCCTAGGAGAGCAACCACTGCTCCCAATATATTTCTCTGACCTGTTTAATTAAAAATTTCCAGCAATGTCCAAGTCAGTACCTCTCCAGGCAGCCTACTCCACTGCTCACTCCCTGTGCCATCAGAAACTGACCCTGCATGTCTAGCCCAAACTGCCCCCGATGCCTTTCAAGACATCAGGACTTCTTGTCCTGTCCTCTGAGGATGCAGATGCCCTTTCAGCCTAAGAAGCTTCTTCCATACAAAGTGATCATGGCATTTCTCAACACTGCCCTGTCTGAGAGCAGACAGATGTGCAAGTTTTGGTAGTGTGTCAGCAATATGCTGTTTCTCTACACTCCAGCCCTGGGAAAACCATCCAGCCAGCACTGTCCATTGCCCCCGTGGTGTCACTGCTCTGTCTCACCCATCACAGCTCCTTCACCAAGCCCTGTGCAACAGGGGAATGCAATGAAAAAGGTCATCCCACTCCTCCTTCTCCATCAGTTGCAACAAACAAGAGGCTACAAAACCCATCTCCTCTGGAAACAGCAGCCATCAGGAGCAAGGGGTGCAGAGCGTAACTTTGGTTGTACTTATGCAACTTCAAAGAAAAACTTGAAGGAAGAATGTTCAAAGAAATATGTGAGTTATTAAGACTTAAAAATTAGGTGAACCACAACTCAGCTCCAGAAAACTGGTGGGCTGGGTTCCATTTAGTTAGTTGTCTGTGTGCTCCAGCAAAGTCCATGAGTAAAATAGGCCTCCAGAGTTGGACAAAAGCAGCAGCTCCTTTCCTCTGAATCTGGCTGTGGAGACTGCATACAACATTTGGCCAGGGCAAGCTGCTGGTGATCACACTTTTATCAACAGCTGGGAATAGTTTGTACGCAGAAGATTCATCACCCCTTTGCCATGACAGCGTATCATAAAATTTGAAGTTAAAAGGAATGTAATCTCACATCTCATCAAAGAGAAGAAATTTGTTGTGTATTGGTCTTTCCTTTTTTGTTTTTTTAAAGACAAAAAAAAAAGATTATCCCTTACAATCTTCCTAACCCAAACCAACCTCAATGGGAAAGTCTGCTGCTCTATTTATGGCTCAGTTCCTTTGTGTGACTGTGCTTAAAACTTTTGCAGTGATTGTTGTCTTGGAACCCCTCATTCTCAGCTTACTGTAAATATTAACTGTTTAGGGCATGCAGTATCCTTATCTAAGCTAAACACAGCAAGGGAGAGATTTATCTCATCTAATGTGAACTGTCAAAAAGTTAGGTGCCTCTTTAGTAAAGGTAACTTTAAGACAATTAATTAATTAATGTTAAGGTAATTAATTTAAAGATACATTTCCAAGCTAACCATCTAGTGCCAGAGGGAGCAAGGCATGTCCCAAGAGCAACTCCTCTCTGCCTCAGGCAGATGGGGTGTGTGGGAACCTGCAGCGCCACACCAACCACAGCAGAGCAGGAGACATGAGATGTGCATTTTGGATGGCTGCTGTTAGATGAGACACCTTCATCAGAGATTGGGCATCTGAAGGAGCCCCTGTTGCTTGGTTCCATTTTATATCGTTCTTTCCTGCAAAGCTGCTTGAATACATCACTGTCTCCCTGCCTCCCACTGCCCCTCACTGCTGTCACAGCTGGGCATCTTTCATGTGAAATTAAGCATGAAAGGTGGGCAGACCTCATGGAGTCCTTGACATATCTTCAGTATATGCTCTCTGTCTGGGATCCCTCTTTGGGCCATAGCCATTTGCTTTGTCATTCTTTCAGACAGGGATTGTTCTGACAGAGCACTGGAAGAATTGGGTCTGGGGGTAGATGAGTGGTGTTTGTATGGTAAGAAAGGTGTTGCAGCTTTTCCGAAAGGCAGAACAGTTTTTAATTCACTTAAATTCCTTCTAGAATGTGTACTGCAGCCAGATACCTTGGAATAAAACTGCTGTCTCCCACTCCAGCAGTGGCAGCTGGAGGGCCATGCTCAGGACATCACTCCCATCTAAGGAACTTTGCTTCTTGTGCTAAGTGAGAACAATATTGTAATTAAATATTTCTCCATGAAAACATAGCTCAGTTGTGAGAACAGCAGTGTCCTCCCTGCTCTGGCAGGCTGGGGTGCCCCCCCAGGACCCTTCCTTTTGCATAGGAGTGAGGGTAGAGAGGGCAGCCAGGGCTGGAGGTGCGGGCATGCGTGGGGACCATGACGGCCCCGCTGGGGAGGGTGGGCAGACAGCACTGACAAAGCATCATCACTTATAACTGAATTACCAGCACAGGATTTATGACTAGACTGATTTTAGTGCTACCCATATTACTGAAATAAAGCCCATGAAAGAGAATTAGCTTGAGTCAGTGGCTGTAAATCAACCGATCCCCAAATCTCCAGGATGTCGAGGGATGAGAAACGCATGTACTTGTAAGCACTCCTAGGCTCACACAGTGGGCTCCTTGGAAAGCTGGTCTGCATTTCATTTGATATGTCCAATTAATAATAAGTACCGTACAAGCTATATATACTCTACTGTTTCCATTTTTGCTTTGCTAAAGATGCCATGACTCCAGTCTCTTCCCTACTCCCTGTTTTCTCTTTTGCTATTCATAATATTTGCTTAAAAAATGCTCCTACCATTTCAGTTCCATATTAATTGCAAGTAACTTCTGGCCGCACCCCGCAATCATGTCTCACAAATTAAAATGAAATACATGACTTTGTAGCCACATTGGGAAAGAAAGCTGGCAAAGGCCAAAAAGGAGAATTCTCCATGATGGATTAGATCAGAAAACTTAGATTTTCGTAACTTGAGTGCCAAGAATTAGACCCTTAAATTCACACTAATTTCATTATTCATACTAACAGCACTTAAATCTGATTTTCTGGGATGCTGAGTAACAGGAAGCTCCAAAGGAGCTTTTCTGGGTCATATATTCAGATGTTCAAATAGGAAATTGGAAGTTTGGCTTTAGGTCCCCATTTTTCCCGTGCCAGGAGTGGGTCAGTGCTAGCTACCAGCTAGATGGGTGGTTGATTCTCAACCAGCAGTGGAGCTGGGACCCCGCACCACCACTTGTGCCAGGGTGCACCAATGTACATCACCTCACCAGTGCCCTCTGACTTTGGCCTTGAGTCAATCTCCCAATCTAAAAATTGACATTCCCTTTCCATTCCCCGCAGCTGTGTCCCTCTCTAGGAAGTGGGCTGAGGGGGGTCCTGCAGAGCCAGGTCACTGCCCCCAGCCCCCAGCCCCAGGAGCTCAAGGCCAGGCTGTTTCAGCTGTTCCTTTTATAGAATGGTGCCACTGCTACCCCACCTCTCCCTTCTGGGATGTGCCTACAGTTCCAGTCATGGAATTAAAAATACTTCCCTGCCCCTCATTATTCACCTTGGCAGGTCAAGGCAGGACTTTGATCTAAATGGAAAGGCATTCCCAGGGATATGGTTACATGAAACACATGCTAAGAGGGCTCCTCGGCATCAGGCTTTATCTTTGCTGGGTAAGTTTTAATGACATGCACATGATGAGGGCACTGCGGGAACAAAGCGAGCCTGTAGTAGAACTCTGATTTAATAGACCTAAAAATCATAAAATGATGGGGCCATTCCTTGGTATTCTGTGCTTCCTTCCTTGGATGTTTTCTGCTGAGAACACATCTACCTTGATGTTTGTTTTCTCTTGAAGCAGTTTATGGGTCATCTAGCACACAGAAAATGTGTGATCTGGGACAATTTCTCTGCTCCTGGAGCCCTGTGTGCTCCTGTTTATGTTATACCATGGGAGAAATGAGCTCTTTTACTGTTTGGCATTTTGGCAACCACCCGTCCCTGTGGACTCCAGGCGAAGAATGCTGCTGGATCCTCAAGTCTTCCTTCATTCAACACGGGGGATGTGTTTGTGGCCAACTGTGGGTGACTTCATCACCTCCACCCTGTTTCTGTGTGTCATTTTATATCAGACAAAAATATAATAGGCCATTTTTCAGTAATTATTGTACTAGCCCTCTTTATAGCTCGTCGTCTTCACAAAACAAGGAATTGGAACATTTTTAAATTGCTTATGAAAACTTTATGTGGCTATTAGAGCTGGAGCTTTCTTTCTTTTAGGCGGGTTACTTAGGGTTTTATGCCACTTGCTTAGGTCAGTTCTGCGGGAGGGTTTTGCTGAAGGTGTTTGATTTAAAGGCCTCTCTTTTGGTGGTGACAGCTGTGGGTGAGCCAAAGCTCCTGGAAGAGCTGGTATTTATTAATTTTTTTTTTGGCTTGTAGCTTTTTCTGACATCCAGCACCTTAGGTTTTATATTTTCTTGAGTATTTTTGGAACAGGGTAAGGAGTTGAAGGGGTAAAATCAGTTTCCATAGAAAGAGTTACATCCGCTGATACTGCTGGTCATCACCAGTGCTGAGCTGTAGTTCATCTCAACCTGAGGTTTTGCTGTACCAACTCCAGTGTTTGATTACACCCAGAGCACACCAAAGGGAAGAAATGAAGACATACTAGCTCTGATTCTTGTTCCACCAACATGGCTATAAATCCGAAGGCTCTCCATTAAAGTCAGCAGTCACACAGGTGTGAGAAGTGACTTGCTACAGGCAGCCACGCTTACCTTGCTGTAATCCCAGTGGCTATTTTTCACGTGGGTGTCATTGCCCATTAAACCTTGCTGGGTGAATGGAGATAAGTTTTTCTCTGAGAAGGGTGCTAACGAAACACAGCTCTGCTGGCTTTCCCCATGCATCCAAGGTAAGCAGGGCATTGTGCAGTGGCTGCTCAGGGTCTGCCCTGTACTCTTGGTGCACCTTTCTGCAGGCAGCTCACCCACATGGGGCAGTGGCAATGGGGCAGAGAAATAAGGTACAGGAGGTACTAAACAGGCGGTCAGGAGCCCACCCCAATCCAGAGCTGCTGCCTGGCCCCAAGCAGGGGATTAATAAAGCAGCCCTGACACTCCTGTAAGTAAGAGAAAAGTTCTTTAAAGCCAAGACCAGTAGTAAGGTCCCACCTGCCCATCACTTGCCACGCACTGAGGGTTTGAGGGCCACCAGTGCTGTTCCTCCACTTCTCACTGCTTGTGTTTGCATGGCCTTTCCACCCTGGTTAGGGATGCATCTTCCCCCACCTCAGCCTCTCCTGCCTGGGCTCATGAGTGAATGTTCAAGAGCAATGCTGTGGTTACAGCGAGGTAACTCTGACACCCCTCTACCATGCAGCCATCTGGCACAGGCAAGGTAGGGCTCTGCAACTAATGTGTTCAGAGAGATGAACATCTTGCTGAGCATGGCAGCCCCTCTCTTGGGAGTTGAGGTTACAGCCTATAGTGAAGGGCTCCCACCCCTCATGAGGACCCATGGTCACAGGATACCCAAGTGGGTGGCGTGCTCCATCCCACTATCCAGCCTTGGAGCCCCTGAGAGGCCCCATGCCAAAGCAGGATGCTCAGAGGAGAGATGGGCTTTTGGTCTGCTACTCCCACTGGTCCCACACTGATCAAGTATGGTCCATACCAAGAGCGAACACATCATCTCGGGCCACCCCTGAATGCTCCCTACCTTACACTTTGCAAACAGCTGCCTTTGGGCGACGTTCAAATCTCTCAGGTTGCAGGGGGTCACTAAATATACACTTTGAATATTTTGGAGGAATGCTGTGAGTCCTGGATGCAGGAGGCATGGTGGCATCTTGCCTTCTGATTACAGAAGTACTAACCAGAAAAATATTTTTCCAAGTGAAACCCTCTAGTGAATTCAGTTTAACCTTATGCTTAATTACAGGATGACATGGAGTCATACTTTCTGGTAAATTTACTGTTTGTCAGAACTGTGTTTTTAAAATAACCTATCATGGACAAGACTGGACAGATTGAAAGAAAAAAAAAAGAAAAAAAAAAATCAGGATCTCTCATTTTCCCCCATTCTTGACTTCCCAAAGGGCAGGACTGGTGGAGAATGAGTTTGTAATGTGCTACAGAAGTCAAGAGGTTTTGGTCTGTATCAGACAGATGATGGTATGGTGAACACATGGCCAGCAGCCCTTTCTCCAGGCCATGTGTGCCTCCTGCCTACAGGCCCCAGCAGCAGAAGGATGAATGCAGGAATCAGAATTGGTATCTTTTTTCCAAAGCCAGAGAAAACTCACTGGTAACCTGGAAATGCAAAATCTAAGGGCACCTGGTTCTTCCAAGGCTGATGTATGTCTCAGAGAGGGTATCTGTAGAGTCAGAAGATATAAACTACCTTTTATTTCATTGCAGTTTCCACGTGGGGAAATAATATGCCTACTGAGGTGCATGTCAACATAAACGATTTCAGGTAACTCCATGGGTCTGCATACGAAGGATGACATTTCTCAACAAGAATAAAAGCACGAGAACCTGCTCTTAAGTTAACGTGCCATGCAAAATGAGCTGGAAGTCATCAAGACTGTGAAAGTGCCTTTCAGTCGGGAGATGGGACCCCCAACCAGCAAAGACCTACAGACAGCCTTGCTCATTACTCTGGCTCTCAGCTGCAGTAACGGAAAATGTTGCTTCCTATGGAGTTTATTGTCAAAAAATTCTTTATGTCTGCTAGCAAAATATAGATAACTCCCTGTGTTTTGCAATAAGGATACCCTTGCCCAGAGTCATCTCACATACATTTAAGCACTTCATTTGGACACCTGAGATCAGGTATTTAATCACTTTAGACTTCCTCTGTAGATGTCCTCCCTACCCCTCTTTGCTGTTGGTGGGGCCTCCAGGGTGGGAACCATTCTTGGTGGTGTCCCAGCAGGTCCCTGAACACCTGCTTTTCCAGATTTTCAGGAAGGTCCATCTTGTATCTCTGCCTCCCCAGAGCACTCCCATGTTTCACAGCTTTTAGGACTGAATGGTGCATAGAGTGATATTGTGAACTGCTCCCAACCATGAGGATAAATTGTGTTAAGTAGTGTGTTGGTGAGGTCCAGAAAACTCTGCCCCTGTCATAAGCTGTGGTCTTACCTGCTCCAGCTCATGAAGCAACATCTGAGGGCCCATTACAAACTGGAGGACATTAAGCGACTCCTAGGAGTTACCCTAACTTGTGAGAAGGCTGCAGAATCCCTCTGCAGCCCTGGGAGAGAGAGCACATGTCAGGGAATGACAGTCACTTCTGCAGAGAGGTCAGCCAGACCCAAATACATTTTCTTTAAAGGCACTTTTTGCTTTTAATTTGGTATCAGCCTGCTATTAGGCCACCTGAGGATATCTGAAATGCACAGTTGCTGTCTTTAAGTACATGCCATCATTTACAAGACATGTTGTCCTTCTCTCTAGAAAACATCACGGTAACTCCTCAGCAATCTGGAGCCTTTGTGCCCATGTCATACCAGTACGCGGCACCGCAAGACATAAACCACAGCTACTGGAGAGCCTGCACGGATTCCTTACAATATGTGTAATGGAAACAGGTGAAATTTAAACAGTACACTTAAGTACTTGTCTAGTTCCCATTAGGGTTTTGTAGCTCTCCTTTATTTAAAGAATACATTTCTGACACTTAAACGAAGTTAAACAACTGTGTTTGAAAGCTTTAACATAAAGCAGCCTCAACACTGTTCTTTCTCTTGAGAAAATTGTTCAAATCACTATTAAAATGTCTCTTGAGAATATGGAAATGTTTGGATTAAACAGTATATTTACTTTCTAAAAATGGATGCAAAGTACAAAATGGGAGCCAAATATACAAACACACAGAAAACACACACGTACACAAAAGCAGTTAAGAAACAACAGATGCAACAAGTGTTTGGAAAGAAGGTAGTACCAGGGCCATCCAGGAAAGAATGCTCCCCAAAATACTGAGCTTTGGCCACTTTAGCTAATGTGGCACTACCAGCACAGAATAATGCATGTTAACAAACACAAGTTAAATCAAGATTATTTTAAGGTTATATTGTGTGATGGCCTTTGCTTAAAGTGGTATCCTATAAGAAGAAGATTGAAATAGTTACAAATCCCCTT
The DNA here is from genome assembly GCF_047716275.1 of Strix uralensis. Classification (NCBI taxonomy): domain Eukaryota; kingdom Metazoa; phylum Chordata; class Aves; order Strigiformes; family Strigidae; genus Strix; species Strix uralensis. The sequence continues at coordinate 119,748,855 of NC_133973.1, read as the reverse complement.
GGATCCATTACAAATCCCAGAAGGAAAACTGCAGTCTTTTCTTTGTTTTGCTAAGTAAGGGGCAGCTCCTGGATGACTAATAGGGCTAACAATGTTGGACAGAAATTATTTTGTCTATGTGATTTTCCCTGGTATTTCTGTATTCCTTACTGTGTGCTTGGAGACTGCAAGGAGGAGGCAGGTATTCCATCGTTTTGTGCAAGGGGTATGTGGTGTTAGCAAACCTGTCTTATTTCAGCTGTTTATTTCACCCTTTTAAACACTGCTACAGTCTCATCCTTCTGGCCATATGCTGGAACCTGCCTTAGTGTCCAGGATTTATTAAAGGGTAACATCTGCTCTTGCAGTGCCAGTGCACCTCAGACACTCTTTTGGATATAAACTATACTGATCAGTGATTTTTAATTTGTTAGCAGTTACTGTTTAACATCCCTTTCAGTTACTGCTGGATAGAAAATAACTCCTTAACACTACATGGTGCTAAATATCATCTAAATGAAGCACAGAAGTGTTTATTAAACATGTGTATCCTGTCTGCATTGTTATTGATCATGTCTTCCAGTTGTCTAGCACTGCACTGAGGTCCTCCCCAAAGGGAAAGGGAGGTCCAGCCCTGCTCAAGGTCCTGTTCAGCCCTATGGGTTAGAGCCCAGCGCCACCATGCTCAGCCTGAAGGTCCCCAGGAAATTCTCATCTGCAGGAGATGGACTTAACAGGCACCTCTGGACACCAGAGAGTTAATGCACTCCTTCATTCAGATGCTTAATTATTTCCATACAAGCAAGTCAGGCTGCACTTGTTTAGTTTTGGTGATTTGTCAATTTAATTTTGGAGGTGAGGGGAGGAGGCAGGGAGGTGACAGCTGAGAGCACGCTGGTACCAAGTCCCAGTAGTGCAGAAACATTGCTTCAGCAGCAGTGAAGGAGGTTTGCTCCCCAGCTCCGCATCATGCTCTGGGTATACATCCCCGGCTCATGACGACAGGCTTTGCAGTTGCGTTCACGCCCCCACGCTGATGTTGAGCAGACTTGACATCAGTACAGAATGTCCCTGTGATATGGAATTTTTCAAGCTGTACCAGAGCTAGATCCATATTTTCAAAGTCTATTTTCAAAGCCATCATCATCAAGTCGCTCTCTGAATGCAAGGGCAAATCTGGCAACCTGGTTGTGTCAGACGTGTGAAATCACTGGACTTCACTGCATGTATCCTTCCTTCATGTGTTAGTTATTCTAACTGCTGAGGAAACCAGTGATTGAGCCAAATACAAAGCAGAAATGGCCCTTCCCTTTGTGTTATTTGACTTTTGTCCATTAGTGATAACAGACACCATGTAAACTCCATAGGAGCCTGTGTCACCCCACTCAGGTGGGGAAAGAAAAGTAAATAAAGGAATGTGTTTCTCAGGAAATGGAATTTGCCTTAAAAACAAAACATGAGTGACAGCTAACCTGGAAGCTCCATGTAACATAGTCACAGCATTATACTTTGCTTTCTGTTGGCAACATTTGCCAAGTGAATCACAACAAACCCCTAACAATTTCTGCATTACTGAGAAGATGGAGACCAGTGAAATCATTAGCACACCAGTTGATGAACTATAGGAACCATTTGCTATAGTATCTTCCTGGTAAATTCTTGAAACTTTTTCCCTTTGCTGGAAGAACTCTCACCTTTATTCACCACCACCAGCTCAAAGCAAGGTCCACTTCAAAGTTACAGCAGGTTGCCCAGATGAGTGTTGAAACACCCCAAGAATGGAGGTGTCACTGCTTTTCTGGGCCCCTGTTCTCATCTTCATCCTTGCTCAGAAGTTTTTCTCCTTATGTAGGAGAAATTACCTGTGTTGCACTTGCCTCTGTTGATTCTTGACTTTCTCTGTTCATCTTCATGAAAGTCCAGCTCCATCTTCTTTGTAACCCCCCATTAGGTAGATAACGATGCAACTAGGTCCCCCTCAAACTTCTCTTCTGATGGCTGAACAAGCCCAGCTCCCTCAGCATCTTCTCATAGCCCTGTGCTCTAGTCCCCCACCAGCTTGGTAGCACCTTCTGGACTCACTCATATGTGTCCATGTCTATCTTGTACTGGACCCCAGAACTGGACGCAGCTCTCCAGATGTATTTCATCAGGGCTGAACAAAGGGGAAGGATCACCTCCCTTGACCTGCTGGCAAGGCTCTGCCTAAAGCAGCCAGGATGCCATTGGACTTTGCTGCAAGGGCACACTGCTGGCTCATGTTCAACTTTTTGTGCACAGGATCCCCAGGTCCTCCTCTGCAAAGCTGCTTTCCAGCCAGTGGACCCCCAGCCTGCACTGTGGTAGAGGGTTATTCCCTCCCAGCTACAGACTTTGACTTTACTGAATTTTATGAGGGCTCTGCCACTTCATGTCTCCAGGCTGTTGAGATCTCTCTGAAATCTCCAACAACTCACTCCTGACCACAGAGATCTCACTATAGAAAACAATCAGTTTGGTCGGGCACAATTTGTTCTTGGTAAGCCTGGTGGGGATGTATTGCCATCACCTTCTTCTCCTTCAGATGCTGGATGTGGCTTCCATGAGGATTTGCTCCATAATCTTCCCAGGAGCTGCAGTGAGGCTGACCAGCCTGCAGTCCTCTGCAGCCTCCTCCTCACCTTTCATGAAGACAGGAGTGACATTTGCCTTTTTGCAGTCTGTTTCTGGCTCTGTCCATCTCATGAAGCCCACAGCCACTACGCTGTGCTCTCTTTTTCTGATTAAGGATTCAGCTCTGCTGAAAAGAATCATGTCCTTATGCTCTTAGAGGATGTGAGAGTCAACCTCACAGCACAGGGACAGGGTGGCCATTGTGGGGGGATTTTGGTTCCAGTCCATTTTACTTTGCCAAGGGGAGAACTGTCATAGAGAAAAAATCAGTTGTTGTGAATTTAGTTGCTAACTTGCTGGGAAGGATTGTCTGTTGTTACTCTTAAGAAGCAGGTAGACTATGCTCAAACTCCACCTCCAGCAATCTTTGTAATCACAGTTTTTACACTGACATAGCTCTCATTTCAGGCACCAACTCTCTCCCATTTTAGCATGGCTTTAAACCTCAAGAGAAGTGCACCTGCATGTGTAAATATAAACAATATTTTGTTTCAGTATTAAAAAAAACAAATTTACTCTTTTGGGTGTTTAAGCAGAACTAGATCCTGGTAGGAACTGCTTTGAAGTCTTACACTGAGATTGCCCTCATTGTGCTGGCCACAAACACTGTGACTTGTCAACGGGAGATGTTGCCAGCTGTAATTAAAACATATGTGCAAGTATCTCCCACAGTTACTCTCCCTGTGAAGGATGAACTTCTGTGCTTGTAATAAGTATCCTGCCCCATTGCCTTTCACCCATGGCATCTTCAGAGGCAGTGGAGAGCATGTCCACCTCCAGGCTGGCCTCAGCTGACCAGCCACAGGGCATGGGAACAGCCTCCAGAAAACAAGTCTTCATTCAGAGCAAAATCTTTACTTCATTACCACATTACGAATTGATTGGATGGAGATATTCAGAGGGTAGTGCTCAATGTCCAGATGGAGACCGGTGACAAGTGTTGTCCCTCAAGGGTCTGTACTGGGACCGGTACTGTTTAATATTTCATCAGTGACATAGACAGTGGGATTGAATGCACCCTCAACAAGTTTGCAGATGACGCCAAGCTCTGTGGTGAAGTTGACACTCTGGACGGAGGGGATGTCATCCAGAGGGATCTTGACAGGCTTGAGAGGTGGGTCCATGCAAACCTCATGAAGTTCAACAAGGCCAAGTGCAAGGTCCTGCACCTGGGTCAGGGTAACCCCCAGTATCAATACAGGCTGGGGGATGAAGGGATTGAGAGTAGCCCTGAGGAGAAAGACTTGGGGATACTGGTGGATGAAAAGCTGGACATAAGCCAGCAATGTGTACTCACAGCCCAGAAAGCCAACCATATCCTGGGCTACATCAAAAGAAGTGTGACCAGCAGGTCAAGGGAGGTGGTTCTCCCCCTCTACTCTGCTCTAGTGAGACCCAGCCTGGAGTACTGTGTTCAGCTCTGGAGTCCTCAGCACAGGAAAGACATAGGTCTGTTGGAGTGGGTCCAGAGGAGGGTCACGAAAATGATCAGAGGGATGGAACACCTCTCCGATGAAGAAAGGCTGAGAGAGTTGGGGTTGTTCATCCTGGGGAAGAGAAGGCTCCGAGGAGACCTTATTGCAGCCTTCCAGTACTTAAAAGAGGGCTTATAAGAAAGATGAGGACAAGCTTTTCAGCAGGGGCTGTTGTGCTAGGACAAGAGGTAATGGTTTTAAAGTAAAAACTAAACTAAAAGAGGGTTTTAAACTGAAACTATATCTAGTTTTAGACTAGATATAAGGAAGAAATTTTTCACAATGAGGGTGGTGAAACACTGGGACAGGTTGCCCAGAGAGGTGGAGATGCCCCATCCCTGGAAACATTCAAGGCCAGGCTGGACAGGGCTCTGAGCAACCTGATCTAGTTGAAGATGTCCCTGCTCATTGCCAGGGGTTTGGACTAGATGACCTTTAAAGGTCCCTTCCAACCCAAACCATTCTATGGTTCTATGATTACCCTATGGCATGGCCAAGAGGTCTGGGAGATAACCTCTTCCACATGCTGAGGGAGGGGCAGCGAGGAGGAAAGGATGCTAATGGGGCTTTACTCGCACATGAGTATGCGAGTAAAAGCATGGGTTTAAATGCATCTCACTTGCATATGGACATGTGTGTGTCTCTGCACACCTAGATACAGTGGTATGGATAAGTAAAATGACTGATAACATTAATTACCATATGCAGTGCCAAATCAAGAAACAGATGCCACATTTTCAAAAATGAAGGGGGAGCTTTCCTCTCACTAAAGTGGAAGTAAATTCATGTTGAACCACTGAATCCAACAGAGTTCTCTACTATAAAACTGCATAAAGAGAGAGACAGTATCGCTTACCAGGATGATACACTCTGTCAAGACAGCATCAAGAAGGGAGTTAATTTTTAAGCTCAAAGTGTGAAGAGGAACGAGATCTTGCCTTCAGGGCAGATACTGGTGTCAAATCTGTCTGTGAAGATGTACAGCAGGTTTTGTTAGAATGAATGATTCCAAGATACTCTATGTATTTGCTTGCTGGGAAGATGTTATACCACCATGGATGCTGGACAGCTTATGGGAGAGAGAAAATTCCCTGCTCCAAGAGCTTTGCAAGCAAGAGAAAGCTGTGAAGCACCTTAATCTTCTTACATCTTGTGATGCCTTTTAAGGACTATTCAAAGCCCACAATCAAGGAGCTGATTTTTATCTGAGGAGCTGGCAAAACACTAGCAGGCTGGAGTGGCATGAGCTTTCTCTGGCCTTGTGAGTTTCAGGAGAAAATAGCTTTTCCCACCAGCCCTGTCTATCATCTGCCCAGTCCTGCTGTGATACGAGGCAGTACATGCAGAACCGTCTCTGTAGTGCCAGAAAAATCATTGCTCATTTCCCTGCTGACATTTCGAGACGTGACACCTTTGCAGGGTGGATCACGCTGGGGCTCCCCGTGGAGATGCAGGAGGTACTTTCCTTCAGCCAAGGCACCACCGGAGCAGAGTAACAAATCCAGTCTCCAGCAGGGCTGGGCAAGGCTTTAATCAGTCATTCATCCAGTTTATTAAAGCATCTATGAGTAGCAGCAGATTTACAGGCTCCCTCTGTGAGCAATATGCATTTCCCAAGCCCCCGAGAGCACACGCTTGGCAGACTCACTAGGGCTCCCCTGCACTGGGGCAAGGGAAATCACAGTGCCGGTACAGAGCCTGTGCACCAGTTTGGTAGCATTTAAACAGTGTTTTAAGGAGAAGAGCAACGCACAGGGCTTGCTCTGGCACACAGCTGTGCAAAAACATTTTGAGGGTGGAGAGAAACTCTGGGTACACTGGATGTAGGGAGTGAGAGAAGGGGAGATAGGACATTAATTTAAATGGAGAAAGCTAGCCTGCCTGAAGGTTGGCTTTGCAAAATCTGTCTTCTTGTTTGCATTCCCCTGATATTTCCTGTCCTTCTCCAAGCACAGGGTAAATTAGACATTCAGATTATGAAATATTTGAGTAAGATAAAAAAAAAAAAAAAGAGAGCTTGCCTCCTTCTATGAGGTTGAGTTATTTGAGAAGAAGTGCTCTTTGTGTCTGACATAAGCCTTGCTGTGGGAAATGATGGAGGAGGAGAGAGGAGAAATTATTGACCAAAATGGAAAAATTCCTAAGCTCATCACTGCTGAGCTGAAGCTTCCTGGGGGGTGTCTTGGGGCTTCCAGCACATGGAGGGTGGATGAACCATCTGAAAATCAGGAATGACAAGACTAAGTCACACATAAAGCCAGAAACAAGATCTTTATTTTGGGTAACTATTCTTTCCAACCCCTCCCATTAACAGCAAAACCAGAAAAGTGCAGATTTCTGGGGTCACTAATGAAACATCAGTTTGAGCCACCTTAAAACCTAGGAAAGTTTAACAGATTTCTGGTGCTCAGATCTAGTTTTCCTCACTTACAAGCACAAATCCTCTGGCTTAAAGAGGAAAATAGAAAAAAAACATCAAGCAGATTGTTAAACAGGATGCAAATAACTTTACAGCAACTATTTCACTGTCTTCTCAACTACAACAAAAGAAGGACTTGGACCAGAAGCAGTAAATAGGAGTTGTGCATTCCTCAGACTTTGACCCAGGCTGTATAAACCTCCCTTCATACTTGCCCCAGTAACTCCCTCTGAGACCCCTCAGTACACCTCAGAGACAAAAAGCTTAGGTGGCATGGCACAGCAGAGCACAAGTGCGTTTCTCTGCAGACGCCTTCCAAAATTCAGTGATGCTGTGCTCACTGCTGCTGAGGCGTCAGGAGTTCATGCAGACAGATGCTGTAATCCAGAACAAGACATAAGCTTGGAGAACTTCTTCACGTTTATTATGAACCATAGTGAAACCCTTCCCAGTGGGTCCTGCCAGCTCCAGGTGACAGAGGTGGTGTGTGCTGGGTGGGTTGCTGGGCTTGTACTTTGTGTTGCCAGAGGTTTACACTTGCATAACCCTCCCTCTCCTCAGTCAGACAGCTTCTAGCTGAGTTGCTTTTCAAAGAGCACAGAATGAGCATGTCTCAGGTGCTTACCAGGAGCTGCCAAACATTGTTGGGGACAGCTCTCATGTCACAGGTTAGTACCATGCCAGGTTGCGTGCTAAATATGGGCTGGTTCTCAGCCCTTTTCCCCGGTCTCTTCCTTCTCATAGTGCATGTATGGCTTTAGGCTCTGTATATCCACCTTGGGAATGATGTTCTAGAGCACTTAGTTAAGAAATGTGCGTACCCAGGAGATGCAAGTGCTGTTCATCATGCCAGCCACAATCGTGTCATTGTCAGCATTCTTCCTGCTTGCTGTGGCTAGCTACCCCAGCTGCCTCCTTATCCACGTTTGTGAGTTTTCTGTGGCATGCAATACCTTTTACATATCTTCTTACATGGTCTTCCCAAGCAAAAATAATTATAATCATATTTTTCAAACTCTAGACTCACTTTGACTGTAAAGCTGGTCAGAAAAAACAAGGAGTGCCTCATTTTGTGGGAGCAGCTTGCTTTCTCTGACCTGTCAGAAAGAAACTGCATTTCACACACCTACATTTTCTCTGACACAGAATTGCCATTCTTTGCCTTGCTTTTATTTGCTTGCCATACAACTTACTTTAGATTCAGACAGGACTCTTTCAGAATAAGAACATTTTCAGATGTAGAAAACAAAATCTGTACACTTTTAAAAGGTAGTTTTAAGTGTCTCTTTCCCTGCCAACATATTTTTAATAGTGTAGCAAAAATGTATTCCAAATATGCTCATCCCACTTTGCAAATCTTATGCAGTCAAATAACTGACAGCTGTTGGGCCAACTGTTTCCCATTTCAAAACAACCCAAAATTTATTTATAAAAGAAAATGTCCGGTCAGACATTCTCCCCTTTCTGTTCCGCAGATGCCTGTTTAAATAAAACCTCTTTGCATTACTCATCTATGGAGTCCTCTCCGCTATGCTCAAGATTTATTTACAGCTTTATCAGGAGTGAGACATAGTAAATAACATCACATAGTGGATTTGGGTACGGGAGTTTATTTAAGAGCAGACACAATCCAAGCTCTTGCGCTCTGTCATTATCTCCTGCACTCACTTCCCCGCTTCCCCCAGGCCTCCACGTCCCTCCTGCAGGCAGGTCATGGTTGCTGCAGGATGCTCAGGCAGAAAGCTGGGTCAGGTCCTGCTGTGCTGCTGGTCTCCCCTACCATCCCTGCCAAGGTCCTCAGGCACCCCTGGCACTCATCTTCATTCATCTTCCTGATCTCCAGGATCTTCCCTCACTTCCAGGATCTTCCCTCTGATGATTTTCTTTCTGAGATCACTTCTTGACAGGACCCTTCTTTTCTGGGACCAGATCTTCTCTCCAGAACCCCAAGTCCCCAGTTTTCCCAACCTAAATTGTCCATTTGCAGAAGCCCTACAGGTGACCAGCATCCTACCCGATGGCTCTGTCTCATGGCTCTTTGTTAATTGGACTATTCACAGAACCACAGAATCACAGAATTGTCTAGGTTGGAAAAGACCTTGAAGATCATCTAGTCCAACCATTAACCTAACATTAACAGTTCCCAACTACACCATATCCCTCAGCGCTAAGTCGACCCGACTCTTAAACACCTGCAGGGATGGGGACTCCACCACCCCCCTGGGCAGCCCATTCCAACACCTAACAACCCGTTCTGTAAAGAAATACTTCCTAATATCCAGTCTAAACCTTCCCTGGTGCAACTTGAGGCCATTCCCTCTTGTCCTATCGCTTATTACTTGGTTAAAGAGACTCATCCCCAGCTCTCTGCAACCTCCATTCAGGTAGTTGTAGAGGGCGTTGAGGTCTCCCCTCAGCCTCCTCTTCTCCAGACTAAACAACCCCAGTTCCCTCAGCCGCTCCTCGTACGACATGTGCTCCAGACCCTGCACCAGCTTCGTTGCCCTTCTTTGGACACGCTCAAGTAATTCAATGTATTCAAATTGTGCTGCTTTTCTTTAGCTTATATATTATCAAAATTTGCAATCAGACCATCCCAGTCACATCTAGCAAGTAGCAAGTTTCTGCTTCAGTGTTCAAAATTCAGTTTTGGACAGTCACATGCCCAGACACACGTATCCAATGATCTGCTATCTGTTAGCGTTCACAGTTTAAGTTATTTTTTCACCTACAACAACCTTCACCAGCATGTTACCATTACATTTGCTCACTTTAATTTCATTCCCTCTGATGAAATTGCTGGTCCCAACTATTGACATTTTCTCTGGATGATATGCACATTGATATGTCAAGTACCAGTATAAGCAAGCTGCTTTTTTTTGTGTTAGAAACACGTTACAGAAGTTTCCATTCCAATGTTACTCTACAGCAGATTGTATGAGGAGACAGATGAAACAGTACACTGAAGGAAAATGCATGGAAAAGATGTAGGAAAAATCGTGGGTTTATGCCTTTGACATATTTTTCCAAGATCATCCTTATGCATGAACCTCTTAAGTGCAAGATTTTAACTTTAGCACAGTTCAGAAGAGCTGAGACATTTCAGACAACTTGAGAGAAGATTCTGCAGTTGATGCAAGACCCTTACCTTCTACTATAGCAGCTATAAGAAATGGAAGCTATTAGTAATGCTTGTCTGAGAAAGGCTCAACTTTTGCCAACTCTCTGTGGCAGTAGATTTGGAAATGGCATCCACCTCTCAAATCAAAGGACAATATCAGGCAGAAGCTGGAGAAACCAGTGATGGCTCCAAGAAGCACAGTCAAAGGCTGGGGTGAAAGTCAAGAAACTGGAAAACATGAGCATGACAGATGTTGGGTGCAGGACTTGATTGTCAGGCAGATACCGAGAAAAGCTGGCAGCCTGTGCTATCCAAATGAAGGAGCAATTTTCATTTGTTCAATTCAGCTTGTTTCCCAGCAATTGAATACATTCCCACTCACCCAGTATGAGGTTCATTCCCATTCTTTCAGGGATGCCTGTTGCACACAGTCCCAGGGATCTTGTTTCGCTGCCAAGCTGCTTGTTCAGCTTCACTGTGGCTGTTACATTGCATGCCCAGACACATGCTAAGACCCAGCATGATGGCACTTGTGAAACATGTTCATAAAAACAAAGAAATTCATTAGAGAACGCAGAGGCGTGAGAACAGCTATCCAGTCCTGGGGTGAAAGAGGACCTGCCTGATCCTGAAAAGCATCAGCTAAGCCTTTACCATTTCAGGACCAAGGCAGAGAGAAAAGCAGCATCCCCCAGGATGAAAGACAAAATCTTCATCTTCTGTAAGACAATATGCATCTTGGATCTTCTTGCCGTCCGTTGTGCAGAGAGACAGATGTAGAGTGACTTTTTACTAGACTATAGGCTATTAGTGGGTTTTTGCCAGGTAGCCTTGTGAATGATTAGTGGGATGTTTGCAGGATTCAGCCAATGCCTTTTTTTTCTCACATCCTAGTCTTTTCCAAGCACAGCACCTCAGTGCACAACACTACAGCACAGCAGCTCTGCCCTGAACATACAATCAGCAATGCCAGTCCTGATATTTCTGACATTTCTGTAGAGCAATGTACAAAGTGGGACTGCAGCATGCTTGCATGCACTGGAGGATGTGGCTTTGGTCATGCATGCTAGAGGAAGGAGCAAAAACATTCAGGGTTTGAGATAAATAAGCAGATGCTCTGGGCTTGACTTCTAGGCATCTGGACACATTTCTGTCCTGATGTGTTCCTGCTGTGCAGAGAAGTATGTCTGGCATGGGAGTGGCACCTGATTGCCAACCACCATATCCAGCCCCAGCACCAGCATGGAAGCTGCCACCTTCTCTACCAACCAGGGGAGTTTTCTGGTCAAAAACTCTGGTGGGGAAAGAACTCCCTCCTTGATCCCCCAGGGAAAAGTACTGCCTCAAAGCAACATTGACCAAAGCCAGGTGTCCTTACTGTTATCTTAGTCTGCCTTTGCTGCTACCACTATTTCCACCTTCCCCCAGATCCTGAACCACAGCCAGGCCCTCCTCCTTGCTGTTCTTGCTTCCTTTCCTGGCTACCTTTCTAGCTGGTGCTCAGCTTCACCTTGTGTTGTTTGTGATCTAGATTGTACAAGTTACTTCAAATGCCACCAAGGATGACAGTGGAAGAGCTCAGCAGTGGGACAATCTCTGCCCAGTCCCTCAGTAAAATTCTATTTTTTTGTAAAGTTGTCTGGGCCCCAAAGCTGAGCTGTGATGTGCCGTGCCTGCTCACAAGATCTCCCCAGTCCGGAGGCCATGGGAACCTGGACACAGCCTGCTGCAAAGGACTGGGCAGGTTCAGGTCCTCCCGTTTCAGACCATCTGTCTGAAGCACTGGCAGGTTCTCAGGTTTGGGGGAAAGCTCAGCCATGGGTTACTTACACTAGTGGCAGTTCACGTCAACTACAGAAAGCTTGGTCTACTTCTGACCATGGGCTACTTGGTAGCAACATGGGGATACTTCATACCATCGTGTAGCCCACCAGCATGGCACTGCTTCAGTGGAAGACTGCAAGGCTCTGTGCCACCTTGGACAGGCTCACTGAGATATGGGACATCTCCTGTTGCAAACAGAGGTTCATTTTATGCTCTACCTTCTCTTGGTTTATTGGGGTTTTTTTAATTGCACAAGCATGGAGTTAGCCATTGTGTTGGTTCTTTCTTCTGTACTATGTTTCTATATTATTTTTCTCCACAGAAATAACTATACTAATGTCATGTGAGAGCCTAGAGTTGAGGTTAACATTTAGATACACTTTCTTACTTTCTGAAATTTGTAAGTTAGTAATAAAGAAAAACACTAAAAGAAGAGATTTGTCTGGCAAGATTTCCAGCAAGAAATGTATGCAGAGTTTGAAGTTAAGGAAAATTCACTTCAGGTTTGAATTACGCAAGTAAAAATGTTTTTAATTTTTTTTTTATCAATTTGGAGTAGTTTCACAGAAACAACAATTGCAATATCCAAAGTTAGAAAATAAGGTCATTAATTGATTTTATCATTGAATAACTTCTTATATGAGGAGAGTTCAGTTTAATCCAACTACTAACCACAGGATATTTTTCTGTAGAAGTTGTGCTGGCTAGCACTTATCTGTTGGAATAGTCCTGGTACCACCAATTAAGTTATTTGCATAACTGCTAGAAAAGAGAGGATGGGACATGGCTCCTTGCAACCACAAGTAAACGCAATCTGGTCATTCAAAGCTGAGAGCCATGAAACAGAGAAGACAAGAGTGTATTTTTCTCACTGTGGGAGAACTTCAGGTAAGTAAGCAATGTCCCAAGAAATCAAAACATTTGTTTCTACTGTCTTAGATTTTGTGGGGCTTAATAATTAATAATAGAAATAAAAAGAGAAGAAAGAGAGGTAAAGGAAACATATGGATGAAATTCATGACAGACACAGTAAGGCTGATATATTGCTGTACACATCAAACATGGTTGAAAATTATTTTGATTTAATATCATTTTATATTTCAAGTATAATTCAGCTGAAAACATTCACAGCCGTCTACAGTGGTGATTCAGGTGAGAAGTATTTTTTTACGACTGCAGAAAGATTTAAGTTTTATTACTCTTTTAATGAACTAGAGCATATGCCACATGAATTCCCACATACATCACCCTGTCCATGGGCAAAAATGTGAACTTTGAATTCCTACCAGGGAGACTTCTAGGGAAAATTAGAGGCTAAAATTTCTCCAGCTGCCTTTGCAATTTTTCAGTTCATTGAGGTTTGAAACCTTCTAAAAAACTAGTCTAGCCAAGGTCAGTTTGTAACAAAACATGTTATGTTTGACCTGTGCAGTGCTTATTGCAAAGTACTCACTTTATTTTATGTTAGTTTTTCCTATGAAACGTGTGAAGGTGAAAGTACACCCTTAATTTTAGTTCTCTTGATGTTTTGTGTTAGAGGCCTGTATAAAACCACTACTTGTCTGTGTCTGCATTTATGAAGAACAATGTTTATGGGCATATAATCATAGGGAAGATAAGTTTTAAACTAAGAATATTTGCTGTTACATGTAAAAAGGCTCCCATGACTTTAAGGGCAGTGGCTTCCATTTAATACTGGTTTACATGGTCATAGCTGGAAGTTATCTGGGGTCTCTGGTTAAAAGATAGTTATCAGGTAGGAAGATGCCTCCCATAAGTCAGACTGGGCAAACCGAGTGTGCTAATGGCTACTACAAAGTGGTGAGAGGAAACTCCTAGCTGTGTATGACAAGCTTCAGCCAGCCTACAAAGCCCAGGAGCGTTATACCACCCCAAGGTCATCTGCTGGATGCTTGCAGGCTGTGCTTTACACAGGCACCAAGACCAAACACACTCCTAACAGAGGTAGGCATGAAACTGAGTTGGAGAGACTCCTGCAAAGCAGTTTCTGTGTTAGCCAACTCAAGTAAATTAAAATGTGCGGTGGTTGCTCTGGATGCCACACGCAGGGCAGCTGCTGGAAGTGGGCATTTCTCTGTGGGATCTCAAAGGAGTGGGGCCAGAGTTGCTGAGACTGGGGTGGGGATCCCTACAGTCAGAAGGTATTGCTGTATGCCTTTTGGTTGCTAAATAAAAAGATGGTCCTAGAAAGACAGTCTTTTCCTTATCATTATCTTTCCTTTATGTTTGTATTTACAGCCTTTAAGTATTTTGTAACTACTCTTTCTCACTTGGTCTTCATCCTGCTCTCCATCCATTCATTGATCCATCATCCACACGATCTCCCAAGAAAAGGATTCCTTTCACCATGCCAGTGCTGCTCTCTTTTGAGAACAAGATCTGTAGGTAGGAATGAGCTGGGGAGGGACAATGTTCTCTCTCGTTCTGCCTGTTCTTACTTTCGTTGTAGACACCTTTGTTTTCCTGATGGGCAGAACTTCAGGATGACCAAGACTAGGAAACCTGGGACTGGTCTGCTCTGAAAGACCCAGAGCCTTAGCCCAACACACATTCAGAGGGGCCAGTTACCCCATTACTCAGGGACAACATCGCACAGCTGTCCCTTTCACTTGGCTAGACAGCTGGTTTGTACCTGAGTGCCTGGGAGCATCCCCAGGCTGTCTACCTTGTTAAGTTGATAGCACAATCCTAGCATCATTTTGGAGCAGAACAGCTAACCCATGCCAGCCAGTCACTGGACACAGTTCAGAAGGCATTCCCAATAAGCCATTTCATTGCAAGCATCCTGTTGCTTCAGTGTTGGCCTCAACATCAGTACTGGGCATGTCCCATATGCAAGCACAGACACAGCCCCCAGTCTCACAGGACAACCTGTCTGCTCCATGGCTACCCTTGTAGGAAAAGCTGCCATTGGGAGGAGGCACTTAGAGGACCATCTGTGAGGTGTGGGAGCAATGCAGGCTGACAGGAGATATGCAACCGCTTTGGGAACCGCTGATGTCACAAGCTGATGTCTTCTTCTTGAACATGGAAGCGATGTCTGTGTTTTGGGCAGGGCTGCTGGAGACCTCAATGCTGGAAATATGGGCATCAGCGGTTGAGTGGTTGTGGCTTGTTCAAACCTGGCAGCATGGCAGGTGCCTTTCTTAGAGAGGAGTCCTCAGCTACACACCTTGCTGAGAGGCTGGGGGGAGGTGGGTTTGTTCCCACTCCATTTAACCAGTGTTCAAATGCATGGTGGAAGCAGCAAGTGTCACGCACAGCCAGACCTTAGCATTCCAGGCTTTGCAGTACTGTTGGAGTGAGCAAAACCCAACTGTCTGGGTCACTTGTTCATTGATTTTCTTTAGGGAAAGATGATTTACAAAATGATAAAAGCATTCCAAAGTGAGTGTTTGTTTTGCAGTCAGCAGCACAGGCTGGATCTCCAGACACGGTGCTATGCCAGGGCTTGACAATGCAGTAGTAGGAGTCATAAAAATAGCACAAAGGCAAGAGCTAACCTGCTCTCAAACCTCTTTTTTTAATTATTAATTTAATTCCTGATAATGCATTTCTCACCTTCATTTCACTATTTCTGTGCTGTTTTGTTATGCGATAAAATGTTGTTTCCTTTGGCTATTTGCTGTAGAAACTACTCTAAAAAACAGACTGTGAATGAAGAACAACATGTGCCAGTTCTGTCAAAAAAAGGAGACTCAGCTCACAGTTTGGCAGAGTCACAGTAGGAGCTTGGGACTTTGCCAAGGAGGGGGCCAAGCCCAAAATAAACCCTGGTCTGAATAGATGTGTAGTGATGCCTCTGGGCCAGGCAGCTTGAGCATCTCTTTCTGTCTGCAGACCATCTGCTTGCCTTAGACCTGCAGTGTTCCAGTTCATACATGTTTGCAGGGAGGGAGGGAGGGAGGGAGGAAGAGAAGGAGGGAGAGAAGGAGGGAAGGAGAGGAGAGAAGGAGAGAAGGAAGGCAGGGATAAACAAATGGCTATGTGTTACTGTAGGGACAGAATAGTTTCTGCAGTAGCACACTGCTATTTCAGATAACTACTGTTACAGAGAAAGGCTTCCTTCTTCAACATCATCAGACAAATGTTTTTTTGCATCTTCTCATTGTTCCTCAAAACCCCTCTAGGGACCTCTCACAAAGCATATGCAGTGAACACCCTGCCTTCTCCCTTCCCTGTATCTGTAAATTCTTCCAGACCTGCCCTCCTAATGCCTCTACCAGCTTTTTACTGATACCCTGAATTACTATGTTTGTCAGCATTGCAGAATTGAGGCTGGCCACCGCCAGGGTCTTTGGTGAGCTTCACATTCTTGTTCTCACCTCAGTGAACCTTCAGCATAATTGACGGCTCCTCTGTGTATGCTTCAGTGGCTCTGGGCTCTTCTGAGGCTCCTCTCATCTCTCTGAACACATCTTTACGTTGGATTTTGATTCTCTCATCCATCACCTTGCAGTCTTTGTCCCTCTGTTTCCCAACTTGATTTCTTCAACCTATTCTAAATAGTAAGATCTAAGTCCTTTGAAGCAGGACTTCTCTTTGGACAAATCCCTGAGACAATGTGGCATCATTTTGATGCTGCATCTACTGCATGCACACCAGGCAACACTCCGCAAAGGCAGCAAGGACCAGAACTGATGTGTATGCTCTGACTAGGGCTTTATTGCCTGCTCCGTGAAACCTGGCTTCACGTTGCAAAGATCCACCCAACCCACATCACATGAGCTGTGAGACTAGAGTATACATTGTCTGTCTAATGAAGCAGGACAATGCTTCACACCTCTGCAGGTACTTCACTCATGCCCAGGACCTCTTGAGATGGCACATGATCTAAAAATCATATACAAAAGGGCTGTATCTCTACTAGTCGATGAAGGCGAGACCAGCTGGCCCAGAGTGACCTGCAGGTAGATCTGTTAACCTCCAAAACTGTAGCCATTTGCAAACTACCCCTGATAAATAGCTAGGGCTAGTACAGAGAGCCAAGCTGCTATGCTCAGAGATGTTCCCTGGACTGTTTAATTTCCTAGGAGAGGCATAGTCAGGCTTTCTTTACTACTGTGCATTACAAAGATATTCAGCCTGTCCATGGCCTTCCCCAGTTCCCCATTGCTTCCCATAGCAGAATTCTCATCTTCCAACTCCCTCTCATCTTCATGCTTGTCTCCAAACCATTTTTTCTTCATGTGAACGACCCTGTTTTCCACTCTGCCTCCTCTCCCAAGTACTGTTCTCCTGTCTCCATCTTCCAGGCCTCTATGATCCCCTTATTTACCATTTCTTCAAGAATATTTATGGCACTGCTCTAAGGGTAGCCTCTAGCATGTGCTCCTACCTGCTGCACAGGCATACATATGGGCACGGGTGTCAGCATTTGTGAGAAGCTTGGTGAGCGCCTGGAAAAGGTGCAAACTCCAAAGGTTTGGAACACTACAAGCTTTTCTGATCAACAGCTATGTCCTGAAAATTCAAGGCTCTTTCTGATGCTCTATTGCAGGGGTGAACCTTGCCTTGTGCATGATCTGCTTTTAAATTTCCTACAATATGTCAACATAGTTGGCCTAACAGTTAGCACTCCCACAGAGATGGCGATGCTCTCAGTAGACATGTGTCATGCCAATGCTTCAGAGAAACATGTGTGAGCCTCTGCCACTGGTGGGTCCCAGTGAACCCCATCACACAGCCTTGAAAACCAGGCATGGCCTTCACACTGACCTCCTCTGCTCCACATAGCAATAAGGCACTGACCCTTCCGAGCAGGTTAGCATCAAATGAATAAACCAGACTTGAGCTATAAGGGGTTCCTTGCAAAAGTGAATTTCACATTTCATCAGATACAGATGAAATAAAGAGTTACAGCCCCAGGCAGTCTGCAGTGGCTCTCCAGGAGCCACACAGCATATTGTCAGTCCTGGGCAGTGTGTCTCACACTGGTGTTCTCCTGGTTGGAAGACCTGCTGCTCCCCCATTGCAATGGCTGGGGCACTGCTATTCAAAGCAGTTTCTTCAAGGTGTCTAGTTAAAATCCCACAACACACAAATGGATTGGGCCTTCTCTTAAAGAATCATTATTCCAACCAAAAACATTGAACAAGACACAGCATCTGAAAATACCTGAAAAAAATTTATGGGTTTCCTTACAGAGTTTATTTTCTCTTTGATGAAAAAGAGAGGGCACAGTGAAAAAGAAGGCTAATGCTTCCATTTTATTGTCTAACATGATCCCAACACTTAGGACCAGCTCTATAAATTAGAAGTGAGCATGACTGGCAAAATAATTACAGAATAAGGAAAATAACTTAAAAATTAAATGTACTGCATCTGGACAAAGTTCTAAGGTAGAAACCACCAAAATTAGCACTGCGCCAATTTTTAAAATTTGGTTTATACATCTGTAACACTTGACTCTTCATCCCAGTTGAAATCTATTGTTCAGAAGCCTGTGGGTAGTGGGGCTTGGAATTGGGATCATCTTGAGGAGACTTCCAAAATATTTCACTGATTTTCCTTAATCAGGTACTGCTGTCATTTGTGATGGAGTGATTGACTTCTGTGATTGTTACAGTGCTTCTTCGGGGTTAGTGACTGACAAAGTTTATGGCTAATTCATTATATTTATTTCAGCCATTTCTAGTGAATCAGTGTTATGGATGGGGTACAAACTGCTGACATCCACTCATGATACCATCAAGGAACAGTTACGCTCCATTATGAACTCATATAGCTGAAATAACAGTGGCTTCTGTAGCACAACTCTCTAAACCAAAATGACATGTTAATGAAGAAATGTCACTGGCTACTTTTCCCAAAGGAAATGTGAAAAAATGGTGGAAGGTTATAGGTTCCAGAACAAGCTAAATGGGAGACATCTAGGGCTGAGGGTTGACTGACAGAGGCTTGAAACTCAGAGCAAAGAAATGGCTAATTGCTATTTGATTTCTCTATGTTTGGAGAAACAGAGCTTCATTAATCTCAGTAAGTAAACAGAATGGTTCAACATTAAAATCTTATGGTAGGATCATTTTCTCCTCTTAACAGAGACAACCTTTAGCAGATCAGACTGTGTCTAAACAGTTGTGTCATAAGGGGATCATGCTGGTTAAAACTATTATATAAGCACACTTTATTCACAGTGTCCCAAATTCACTGTTTCTTTCATAGATTACTATTTTGCAGAAGAGCAGGTGAAGCACCCAACCTCTGTGCAGAAACCAGAATCTCAAGTAACTCTGGGAATGAACCCAGGACCTGCAGCAAGAGCTGATGTCTGTGCTTTGTACTTGGAAGTTACAGCAAGCTGATTTTCTTGGACCTAGGGCCACTGGAAAAATCTTGCCTTGTGATTGAGTCCATTGAATGGGCTTCATTTTGAGGGCAGTCAGTGAAAGATGGAAATGCTCTTATGGGAATTTGCTTGGCACATGTCTTTGGAGGATTTAAGAGTAACACATTCACAGTCAAATCCCAGAGTGGAGGACCTGCATTGATTTTTTTCCTCTCTTCATCCATTTAATCGATCCAAATGTAGCTTCATAGCTGCATAATGTTCTTCAGGTTACATTTCACTTTCTTTGTTCACCTTATGGCCCTCTTGACAACACTGCAAGCTCTTTCTGAGCACAGTCATCATTAAATACAAGCATCATCTATTTTATCGGAGCTTATATTTATTTCACAACCTCAGAGAATTGCTGGAGAAATTATTGCTAACAGATATGACTGCAAAGACTGTCCCTGGGGCACCTTTCTGAGCATGGCTCCTCGGAAGGTTCCCGTTAACCACCTGCCGCTCAGGACCGGGTCTGGAACTCATCACGACTCCTATCCACTTTTAAAACTTGTTCTTTTTTTTTCTCTATAACTTGTTTTTAATAAGGCACAGTTACAAAATTACTTGGTTTATGTTCCTAGGAGCTGCCAAAGATTGGAGCAAATCAGGAAGGGGAGGTTGATTTTACCCCAAGGCAATCTCTCTATAACCCCCTCCCCAAACCAGCTCACGCTGACAACCCACTCCAGGGAGATTTATGTTTTCTCAAATGAAATTAAGAAAAAGCTTATGGTGTGAAATGAAAGGCAGCATGGTCCTCCCACACCCATTCTTTCCTTTCTTCTCAGGCTGTTGAGCACAGGCGAGGAGAGTGGCAGGTAACCCTGGCCATCAACCACAGACAGTATTCATGCAGGAAAAATGCTGCAGGGATTCACCTCTCTGGTATGAATACCTCCTCCTCTAGCTTGGTTTCCTCTTGTTTAGTATTTCTGAAGAAATAGTTTTGAACAGTAAAATTCTGCTATTGGATCTTAGTCAATGTTCTCCAACATTTTTATGACACAGCACATCAACGTGTTGATAGCAAAGACACAGAACTTTTAGGGATGATTGATCATTCACGAATAAACCTTCCCATGTAACTGCCTTCCCTATCTAAAAGAAGTGCTGTGAATGCTGCATTTCACCAAAAGCACTAGCAGGCGGGATCCCAGGGCTGCTGTTAAGATGGGGCAAATGTGTCCCACTGCAACCACTCTCTGGGGGCCTCCCAGTGAGGAAGGTCTCACCTGTGGTTAAGCCATCTTCAGTGGTCTCGTGTCTCTTCCTGGACTGTACTCCTGCACAGGAAACCTCTAAAGCCAACATCTATCTTTGGTTGTTCTTCAGTGTCAATTCACCAGGAATACATTTGCCAAGGAAACAAAAAAAAACATGAGAAGAGTAAATGCTGAAAAATCAAATTAATTCCAGAGTGGCCTGAAGTAACTGCAGCAACAGCAGTAACAGGAGCAATTCTGGGATGATGCAGGTAAAGCCCTTTACTTGATGGAGCAGCTGTCAGAAAATAGAAAGAAGGAAGACCAAAGAACATGATCCAGCAGCATAGCCATTGCACAGTTTTATTTTTAATTTAAAAGTAATATTTATTTTAACACTTTGTGATTAGTGCCATCACAGTAACTATGGCATGTTTTCTCTAACAGCTGCAGCAAAAATCTAGGAGCTGAAGCAAACCTGGGTAGAGAAAAGGTGCTCTTGAGCGCCTGAAGTAGAAGTTTGTTTCCTGCTATGCATGTATAGAATATGGTCCACTAGTATATTATTGTAATTTTTGCAGACTATTTTGTCTCTTCTCTGACTTCTCTGAGCTCTCTCCTTTGCCACTGCAGGGATTATTGTGTTAATAAAAAAGCTTGCCATTCTTGGTGGAGTCCTTGAGTAGGAGATGTCTGTTTCTAATTGTTTTCTTATTGTTGGATTTGAACTTCACATCTTTTGTGCTGATGTGTGCCTTGAAAGCCCTTCTCAGGGAGTATAGTATTACTAATGTGAGATGTTGATCAGCCCCCATGGCAGGATGTTTATATGCAGAGGAATGTTTTGATCTGTGGCTATAGCCTGAGTCTGGATCTTGCCTGGGTTAATTTGGATGCTCTTTTGTTTGATTCTGACAGACTGCCTTCACTGTGTCTTGGGTTTACTCCATAGGTTTAATTTCTTTGATTTATCAATGGCCAGTGAATCATATTTTTCTCCGCTTTTACAGATTGCATGGTAAGTGCTATGTTGTCAGCAATTCCTATTTAATATGTAGAGAGTTTCAAATTTATGAGCAGCACTGTTACCCTTGCTCTGTTGAATTAATAGCAGATGCCCCTGAATTTGGTGTGTTTATATAGTATTTGTTACTTTTGATTAAATACAGTGCAGTCCCTGGGACATGTACAGTACTTACATTTGAGTGTTACCAAGCAACATCACATGATTTTTATATCTGTGATAGTCACAAGGGACTGTGAGGTGCTGGCTCAAAAGCAAACTTGCTGCTGCTGTACTGAAAAAAAATTTAAAAAAAAAAAGATAAATTGTTCCAGATTTGCCATGCTGGCTCAAATCCGTGGTCGGTCTGGTCTGATCCGGTCTCCCTTGTCCGGCACCAGCTGAGAGCTGCAAAGGAAAACTGAAACAAATAAACTAACAAAATCTGAGATATGTAGGCAATTTACAGCACAATTTACAAGATCAGAGCACTCTTTGCTGACTTACAGGGATGGCCTGGGGCAGACAACTGTCATTACCTTTATTAAACTTTTAGGACAACAGATTAAAAGGAGTTCAGTTGAGATGTATGGCAGTTTGGGGAGGTTGACACAACCCTGAAAGGGGATATGGCATTCCCCTCCTTGTCAGAGGAGGGGATGTAGGGCTGGGAAAGGCCTGCTTGGGCAGCATCCAACTCCTACCACTGGAAGATGTCAGGGAAGCTGGTGGAGGCTGATCCTCCCCCAGCTTGGCACGTACCTGACACTGAGGACATGCTGCTCTGAGAGGTGCAATTATCCCAGCTAGGGTTAATTAGCACCTTCATGATGAAGGGGAAATGTCCCAATGGATAGGCTTCAGTGTACCATGAGAATTGCTCCTACTACTAGTCTCAGAAAAGGACCTATGAAAGCTATTCAGATGACTTGTACTTCTCATCCTGGACATGCAGGAGGATGAAGGATGAGATCCAGGATAGCACTTTGGTAACTCCTCCTCAAGCAAGGTACATAGGCTGTAAAAAGTGATCAGAAAAACCTGGTCTATGACCCTTGGACCTGCCCCTCTGCCAGGTGCCCTAATGACAAGCTAATTTCTCATGGGCTCCTGGCAGTGGAGGGTGCCCCACCAAGGTGATTACTGCCCAGCAACTTGATGTCTCTTAAGAAGAGCTCTCAATTCATTCCCCTCTCAAGCTTAGGAGGACCCAGAATTCACGTCCCGCTCATCCCCCTGCCCTGATCCCCCAGATCCTGCCCCCATACTTACAATATCTCCCCCCATATATGCTGATCCAGCAAAAACACCATGCTTTTTAGGGGCACTGATAGTTCTTAGAAGATCTTTGGAGAGGGGGGATGGCCAAAGTAGGGTACATTGGCTCAGTCCATAAAGGGATCTAATTGTGGGTTTAAAAACTTGAATAATTTTGTCAAAGGAAACAGTTCTGTGCTTAAATTCATTGCTGACTCCCTTCAGAGTGTTCAGTGCCCTGGCAAGATCAGCTCTACACATTTGTCACAAGCATCTCAGCAACCCAGACACAGTCTGACTCCATATATTTAAGAAGAGAGTCTTACCCATTAGGGACTCATCATGGTCCTCTGAGCCATAGTTCCCACAAGTTGCTCAGAGATGATACAGAGCCAAGCAGAGTGCAGAGATCTTCTTCAGTTAGCATTTTTGGAGCATCTGCAAGAATCAGCAGGCTCTCATAAAACTCTTGTGAAGAAGAAGACATGGTTCTGCAAAGCCCTTCATCACAATTTCCATCCCAAAGACAGTGAACTCCATCTTTTACATCAGCAGTGGAGCAACTCCTTCTGAACATGAATTAAAGGTGATTTTTTTCCCCAGAATATTTGAAACTCCTCTAATTTGCCTGTATGCTGGTGCTGATAGTGTGATTTTACAAAAATGGCCTCTGTTGCTGTGAAGATAAGCCAGGCTCTGCATTAATGCTGTTGATGCACCTTCTAACCTAACAAACCATTCCCAGCTCTCTCAACCTCCAAAATAGGAACTGTCAAGCTCTATTTTCAGTTCTGTCAAGACTTTAGGAGTTTTCTAGACAAGAGGGGTGTATCCTATGAGGGCAAACACATTCCAACATTTTCTGAGTTCCTAGTGGTTTTCTAGGGATTTTTACCAGGTCTCCCAACAGCGTATGGAGGTTTATAGCAACTAAACAGATCATTTTAAAGAATGCCTTCATTCCATTTTCTTTCTCCTTCTTCATCATTAAAGCATCTTGGACACAGAGCCATAAAGATAATGTTTGCCATGTAGTGTTTTCTAATACCAATTTAATAAGCCTCAGATCAAGATATGAAAGAAAAAAAAATGAAACGACAACATATAAATAAAATCAGCATATTCTAAGGCACGTGTTTATCTGCTGTAAATCCTGATGACCCTATTTTGCCCAGCAAATATATATGTACAGCAATGAACAGCCTCACAGACAGAAACATACACACAGACGCTGTGGAAGAACTCTGATCAAGTCACTAGTGCCTGCATTTTTCTCTGTATGAAAATCATTTAATACCAATAGTTAGAGGTTTCCAGCAGAGCTGAATGACACTGTCCATGCTGAGTCGGGAAGACTGGAAAATGTCTATATGAACAACTTTCATACATTAATGCTACACATACAGCCTTGAAAGTGCATAAGTGTGTGCAAATAACATGTGGTTCTCAACACCATTACATCAAGTGACACCATCTAGCGATTAGTCCAAGCGTTAATCCCTCTTCCAGTAGAAATCAGAGAACACCTGGGATGGGAGAAATCCTGTGGGAACAGCAAAAGGAAAAAATCTTTAACTTCAAAATGTGTTTTAAGGCAAGATTTTCAAACATATCTAATGGCAGAAGCAAGGACCAACCACAAAATTTAAAACACCTAGCAGGCAAGTTTGTGGGAGGTATGTGCCAGGTTGGCTTTGGGATTTGTACAGATGAAGACAAACTATGCCTTGAAGAGTGTCCATTGAGGTGGATAGGATGAATGGAGAGAGAGTGGGTCAGACAGGTGGCTAATGCAGGAGCTGCCAGCTCACAGCCCACAGCAGAGGTCCAGGTGGCAAGAACAATTTATCTGGCTTACACTTGGACAAAACACTTTCCAGTCACAAGCCTGATCTTCACAGGTACTCCCACCAGCTGCCTGGAAGTGCTCTGCCCCAAGGGGTGCCTGGGATGGAGGAGTACTAGGACAGAGGAGGACACAGGCTCCACAGGATGCAGCAGAGATGAAGCCAAACCAGGGAAGGAAGGGACATGGGTGGGACAAAGCCAAACCTCCTCTTTGGTTGGGTTTCATTTTCTTGTCAGAACAAAGTCCTGGTAGAGAAATACAAAATACTGAAGGATATTTTGTTCCACTGGCTGTGTGACAGCTGTAATCACAGCTGTTTTATGATGCCAGCATGCAGTCTGCATGTTGTTTTCATCGTGGGCTTCAGGTCTTAGACTAGTACCTGAGGAATAGTTAGATTTGCCCCAAGTTTCCCCCTTCTTTGCTTATGCTAATTTATATGTGATTGGCATGCCTCCTTTCACTGAAAAATAAACTCTCCCCCACATAGTCCTCAGCTCCTGGGTGAGATTAGGAACATGGATATTTTTAACATGCAGAATTTCTTTTTCAGACTCTGACTTTTTCTAGGGATGATAAATATTGTTACAAGTTTTATAATGAGAATAAATCTTAATAAATAAAAATACCTGTATTTTATACAGGGTCATGGGTAAGAACAGTACCTGGCCACAACAATGGCAATAGGAGAAGCTATTTTAAGAGCACAGAAATCTGGCCACTTTCTGTGGTCTTTCCCATCCTATTTCCCCATCATCTGCTACCAATCCCTAATCTAGATGAGGGATGTCAGAGGGTACATACCTGTCTTCTCTCTTTAGTACTTGTTTAGGACCTGTAATCTATGAATCTGCCTAACTCCTATTTGAATCTGCTCTGGTTGAGTTGCTCCACAACCTCCTGGGGCAACAAAGTCAAAAAAATCACTACTCACTTGTAAAGAAGTAATTTCTGTTTTGAAAAAACTTGATATTTAAAATCTAAACCAAGATCTGTTTTAAGACAATTTCCTACTAGTTTCAATGAGCCCCCCAAGTACTTATGGCATCTGACTAATAATTTATTCTTATCTGCTGCCTTTATGATACTGTACCCTGATGGTAATCTCCTCACAGCTATCTTCTCCAAATTGAACAGTCCTAATCTTTTGGTCTCTCTCGCTCTCTTGACAATTTTGTTTGCCCTTCCCTGCACTTTTTCTAACTCCATCATGTCCTTCTTCAGATGCAGAGACCAGAACTGCAGATGTTTTTCACAATGTGGTTCACAAAGGTTTTCTATTGTGGTAAAATGTACATAGTGCCAAACTGTATATAGTGCCATTACATTAGTAGTGCTTTGAGAGTATTAGTAGTAGTGCTTTGAGAGTATTACTACTGTTCCAATTTAGAATAGAATAGAATAGAATAGAATAGAATAGAATAGAATAGAATAGAATAGAATAGAATAGAATAGAATAGAATAGAATAGAATAGAATAGAATAGAATAGAATAGAATAGAATAGAATAGAATAGAATAGAATAGAATAGATATATTCGGTTGGAAGGGACCAGCAATGATCATTCAATCTAACTGCCTGACTAATTCAGGGCTGACCAAGTTAAAGCATATTATTAAGGGCATTTTCCAAATGCCTCTTAAACACCGACAGGCTTGGGGCATCGACCACCTCTCTATGAAGCCTGTTCCAGTGTTTGACTACCCTCTTGGTAAAGAATTGCTTCCCAATGTCACATCTAAACCTCCCCTGGTGCAGTTTTGAACCGTTGCCATGCATCCTATCACTGGATACCAGAGAGAAGAGATCAGCACCTTCCTCTCCACTTCCCCTCCTCAGGAAGCTGTAGAGAACAATGAGGTCACCCCTCAGCCTCCTTTTCTCCAAACTAGACAAGCCCAAAGTCCTTAGCCACTCCTCACAGGACATGCCTTCCAGCCCTTTCACCAGCTTTGTTGCCCTCCTCTGGATACATGCAAAGACCTTCACATCCTTTTTTAATTGTGGGGCCCAGAACTGCTCACAGTACTCAAGGTGAGGCCACACCAACACTGAATACTGTTGGATAATCACCTCTTTTGGCCATCTGGTCATACTGTGCTTGATGCACCCCAGGATGTGATTTGCCCTCTTGGCTGCCAGGGCACACTTCTGAGTCCTATTGACCCTGCTGTCAACCAGCACCCCTAAATCCCTTTCTGCAGGGCTGCTCTCCAGCCACCCCTCTCCCAATTTATATTTGTGCCCAGCTTTACTCCATCCTAGGTGCAGAATACAACATTTCAACTTGTTAAATTTCATCCCATTAATCATAGCCCAATGTTCCAATCTATCTAGATCCCTCTGCAAGGCAACTTGTCCTTCACAAGAGTCAACAGCACCTCCCAGTTTGGTATCATCAGCGAACTTGCTAATGGTGTATTCAACTCCTGCATCCAGATCATTGCTAAATGTATTGAACAGACTGGCCTCTAGAATTGAGCCCTGAGGAACACCACTGCTGACTGGTCACCAGCCAGATGTAGCCCCATTCACTACAACCCTTTGAGCTCTGCCCTTCAGCCAGCTCTTCACCCAGCGCACCATAAACCCGCTCATCCCATAGTTGGACAACTTGTCCAGAAGGGTGTCATGAGGGACAGTATCAAAAGCCTTACTAAAATCCAGAAAAACTACATCCACCACCTTGCCTTTATCCACTAGGCAGGTGACCTAATCATAAAAGGGTATCAAATTAAACAGGATTTTCCCTTTGTGAATCCATGTTGACTGTGCCTGATGATTGCATTATTCTTTAAAAGTAGTACACCGTATAATCTCCTCCATAATTTTTCCAGCAACTGAGGTCTGGCTAACAGGCCTGTAGTCCCCTGGGTCTTCCCTCACATCTTTTTTGTAGATTGGAATAACATTTGTTGAGCTTTTTTGGGTGCATTAAACACTGAGCCAATGATTTTGGAGAACTGCCTATGAGTACTTCAAGTTCTCTTGCCCACCTTGTAAGTACCATTTCCAAGTCCAGCATTGTACATGCGTGTTTGAATTGTTTCTCCTTAGGTATGATACCTCAAATTTGTGTATACCAAAGCTTTTCTGACACCTTTTAGTTAACCAAATTTTGTGAGGTCTTTCTAGAATTTTTCACCATCAACTTTTAATTTCACTCAAAAAATTTCATATCATCTGCAAACTTGGACATTTCACTGCACATTTCTTTTGCTAAGCTGCAGATGAAAATGCAGGATAAAACCTGTCTCAGCAGTGAACCCTAGAGGACCCTACTGCTGCCTCTTCTCCATCCTGGAAAGTGACCATTAAGACTTACAGTTTGTTTCCAACCCTTCAACCAGCTTTCAATCCAAAAAAGGACATTTCTCCGGTCCCACAGCAACATAACCTCTTTCACAACCTTTGGTGTTGAACTTAATCGTAAGCTTTTTGCAAAGCCACATTTGGCATACCCAAGTATGAGTTCACCCTTTATCCACATGCTTCCTATCACCCTCTCAGAACACCATCAGGCGTTCACCTCTTCATGGAGGCTCTTCTGAGTTTCTCCCAAGAGATCATGTTAACCCATTTGTTCAATGATCTTGTTCTGCATTAGAGTTTGCCATCTTACCAGGGCTGGAAGTCAGAGTCACTGACTGATAGTTCCCTTTTTGGAGCCCTTTGGTGGATAGGAGTTTCACTGGAAATCCACAAGATCTCTGGCACAGCAGCTGTTTGTCATAAGAACTCACACACCTTGGCCCACAGTCCCCTAATTTTGTATAGGAGCACTTCAGCAATCCTAAATCAGTGCCATCCAGTTCTCATGACCTGTTAACATGTAGCTTACCTGTTTAGACTCCTACACCCTGGATCTTGATCTCAACCTGACTAGCTCTTCTGACCTATTTGCTGAAGAATCTGCCAAAGGACTTCTATGGTGAAGACTGATGAAAAAAATTCACTGATCTTTGCTACTCTGGCTTCATCTGTGAGTGTCCCTTTCACATGTTAGTCATCAAGTGGCCCTACCAGTTTCCTTACTGTATTCCTGCTTCTGAGCTACTTGAAGAGCTTGTTGTTATCCCCCCTTGCAAGGCGCACTTCAATTCTTCTGTAGCTCTCTTATTTTTCTGTTTATACTTGACCTGCCATGTTTTATGGGTGCTCTGTTCCCTCATTTAGGTAATCTTTCCATGCTGTAAATTCTAGTCTTTTTCCTTTCATAGCCTTCTTACTGTTTCTTTTGAGCCACACAGTTTTTGTTGGATGGCTTTATCTTTTTGGATGAAGATGTATGCTGGTAGGTTTAGGAATGCAGACAGCATGCAGGATGGACAAGACTTTTCTTTTTTAATAATTATGTTACCTTCTAGAGGCCCCACACCTTCTATATTCTTATGCTATATCCTCACTGAACATTGTGTTACACCTCCACATACTCAGTCCTCCTGACTCACTGGGCCACGTGCAGAGTGGTACACTCACACCTGAAGCCCTGCCAAACTGGATGGGGCTGTTGCTGCCCAGGGAAACTGAGACAGGCACAGTTGCTCAAATACTCCCACCTGAAACCTGTGAAATTCTGAGAGTTTTTGACGGTCATCTTTCCTAAAATGTGCTTTTGCATCTGTTTCAGGCACATGTACAGTAAAAACAATTACAAATCTTACAAACCAGACAACTGAAAAATTATAAAGACTATGAGATGAGTTATTGCATTATGCCTTGGCTCTCCTCAGCATTTTGTATTAGGAAGATGACATCATTGGTTGAAAGAAAAATTGGTTCTCCAGATGTGTGAATGATATGGAGGGGTTTTTTCTTCTCATTAATATTCTTTACCTGTGTGACTTTGCCGATTGCAAATATGCACAGGTAATAAAACATGTGACAATGTATGCTTATAGTTTTAACATTATAAGGATTTTTTTTTACTGCATTTTAGAAATACAATTACTGTGGTTGATGCTGCATCTCTAAGATTAGAAAGAATTGCTGGAAAACCTTGGTGTAATAGGGAAGACATATCAAGAAAATGGATTCAAAGATATGTATGGTTTACATGCGATTTTCAATGAAGAACCTGATTAGTTCATGATTTATTTTATGTTTTTAAAGGTGAATGAATTCAAAGTATTTAGACAGTGTTTTGTGTCCCAGAGGTTCTGTTAGGACTTAATATGGTCTTCTTATTTGCTGGAATAGTCCTAAAGAAATAAGTGATATATCACAACTGTAAGTGGAGGAATGCTGGATGATATAACAAAGAATTATCAGGAAAACTGGACCAGTGTTACTTGTCTAATAAATTATTTTTTGGAAAACATTTCATAAAAATTAATTTTAATGTCTACAGCCTCTATTTTTATTTCCTAGTGATACAGTTTTACGACTGTACCCTCAACAATAATCTGTATTGATTGTCACCCACAATTTTTTGGCTGCGGTCTCTTAACCTGTTAAAACTAAGCCTGTGCCTGGGTGTTGGAGGAATAAAGGAAAAAGCCAGACCACTTTGAGAAAAGATGTACAAAGAAAGAGCCATGAATTTTTACCCCAATAGAGTACTGAATTGTAAGAGAATGTTATTTCAATTTAATCCCCAGAAGCGAGGTCCAGTGGACCTAACTTGAGCATGTCACTCAGCTGTCAGCCTTGGAGAGCTAGTGATGTTCCCTCCAGAGTCAGTCCAGAGGAACAGGGGTGAGCCTATGAAACAGGGAGGGTGAGTCACCCTCTGAAGGTGCCTATTCCTGTCCCATGACTGTGAAGGGAGCTCATGTAATGAACTTTATTAGATCAGCTAACTCTCAGACTTCTAGCTTTACTTCAAATAAATTCCACCCAAAAGTTATCAGCAGCTCACACATACACACTGGCCACAGTTTCCCTCATGAAGAAGGAATCGTATGCCACAGAGATAACAGAACTACCCAAAAAACATGAATCACACAGTGTAGTGCATGACTGCTTTTTTGTATCCCACAGGGGGGAGATGGATATATGCAGGTGGGCTGTTGGAAAAGTACAGAGCTGCCCCTAGTCACATCTGGCCTCAACAGATAAATTCAGTATGAATAACACATGGACTGTGCAATAGAGCTGGGGGAGAAGTCCAGCATCCTCCAAATAAAGCCCATAAGCAAAGGCCAGATATGGTGTCAGATGCTTCAGTTTTCCTTTCTCATTTCATTTTTTTTCCTCAGATGTTGTAAAGTTTCTCAAAGCTGCCAGCTGGAGTATGCCAAAAAATCCTAATTTTGCTCAAAGAAAATGTCTCTATTTGTGCCAAGAAAAATGCATTTTCAGCAGCACTGAAGAACTTGGCCTTGGGACCAGAGGATGAAAATACCTTCTTCTTACCACATCTGTCTAAGTTCTAGGAAATAATTTCAGGACTCCAAAGGTTTGGATGTTCAAAGATGAGTGATATAGAAATGATAATTAATACATAAATTTAAAACAATTCTTTTCATCCCTCTGCAGTTGCAGCAGAATTATTTTCTTTCCAAAGAAAACTCTGGATCCCATTTTTTTGTTATAACATATAGCATAAAAAACCTATATGTTTAAGAAGTTAATCAGGCTTAGTTGTACAAAACTTACAGCCTTTTAAAATGACTGCTATAAAGATACTGTTTAGGGCTTGAATGAAAGATATATGTTGATCTGCTTATCTTCTTGAGGAAAAGGCAATCTTAAAACTTTTGTTATCAGAGGATTTCATAGGAATGCAGCCAGCTCATGTATGTCAGTTGTAATCTACACTCAATACACTTCTGTTTAATCAAGCTCCATTCCCATTCTCCAGGATGCTCTAGAGGCTCAGGCATCTGCTGACACTGTGCTTCAGGACAATTCTAACCTAGAAGACCCTAAGCAGTATCTGACTCCATGCACAATTGATGTGCACATGAACAGAGTGCTTCTACATCACAAACACAATAAAATCAGATTTTGTGTTGCATGAGCACTCATACTGGACTCCAGGATGTCAGTAAATCCTCTGCAGTAAAACCACTTGTCCAAAACCAGGACACCACTGCAGTAAAAAGTGGATTAGACTTGTTGCACTTTTTGACAAATTTTGGGCCCCTGTTTAAAGAAGGATATTGCAAAACTGCAGAGGGTCCATTTGAGTGCTACCAAGATGGTCAAGGGAGCTAGAGCTCTTGGCCTACAAAGAAAGGTTGAGGACTTTGGGCTTGCTTTGCCTGGTAGAGGGAAGGCTAAGAGGGGGATCTGATAGCCCCCTTTGAAGGGGCAGTTGCAAAGATGATGAACAAACTCTTCTCGGTACTGGCAGATGTCTAACAAGGGATAAAGCCACAGACTGTAGCTTGGCAAGTTCAGGCTAAGAATTAGGAAAAACTCATCCACCTGGAGGGTAGTACAAAACTGGAACCAGGTACCAGGAGACTAGGAATCCCCATCTTTGGAAGTTTACCAGACTTTGCTAGACAAAGCCACAGTCAACTTGATCTACTGCTGTTGAATGGGAGGCTGGATTTGAGACCTCCTGGGGTCCCTTCCCACCAGTATGTCTATGAACTTGTGAAATTAACTACACAACCTGTGTGCAATAGATCTGATACTATTAGATCTCCTTTTAGCCTGGGGGGTTCACAGTCAAGGCTGCAGGGCATCAGTGCTCTGCTTGAACCTAGGGCTGTCTAGTCTGTCTTCATCCCCTTTTTAACCTTCTTTGGGTTGCAAGGGCAATCACTCAAATCATGATTGAGATCAGCATTCAATCTTTATCTCCTGTGAGCATCTTTGGCAATGTAGGAAAGGTGTGTATGAGTTTATATATGGGTGAGGTCATGGCAAGGACCCACTGTAACCTCCTGGCAGTTGCTGGCCTGGCTGCCAGGGAGATCTGACTGTCCCCATTGCTCTTTCATTGCCTGTCTCACAAAGAATACCTTTGGGATGGGGTGTCAGGTTGGTATTTTAGCCTTTCACTGGAGAGGGCTTGCTATTGTGGAATTTGAACCATGTACAGAAAACACTTGCCATACGTACTCCATAATTTGGTTATACTTACCAAAGCATCTTCAGCTCACAGATGTTCTTCCATGGAACCTTGAGCCTGAAGCAAATTAGGAAAATAATTGTGTATTTCTCAATATTTTCTAGCCAGATCTGCTAGTTAGTAAGCATGCTGTAATCTAGAAGCTTCCAGGATTTATGAATGTACATTATTTCCATTAGCATCAGCGAGAACAGTGACCATAAATCCCTTCACATGATTAATATAACACAGTGTGCTATCTGCAGTTCAGCATGCTCAGCAGAATAGTGAAGGAAGATTAAGATTAGAAGCATTGCTTTCCACTCATCACTGGTAAATTACCATAAATAACTACCCTTACAGCAACACCAAAAAAGCAGATGATAAAGTATTTTCCTGGACACATACATACAATCTGAATATTTAGCTTAATTATCTCAGAAATGGTCAAAAGTATTGTCTCAGCCACAGCTGTTATGGGATTTTCCTTTCTTATAATAAAGATTTTTACAAGTTTGAATTATTTTCTCTAATATGTTTTAATAGTTTTTAACAAAATATGAAAAGAGAAGTAAAAATCTCTTTTAGCATTTTAAGTTGATTGTATTTGTTTTACACAGAGGGCTGGAATCCTGACTACATTCCAACTAAATATTTAACTTCTGCCTACTTAAAATTTACCTTAAAGATAGACTTGATGAATGTATCTGTCTTCCTTCCCTGATCTGAGATGTTGTGGTCCCCGGTGCTGCGACCATCTCAAAAGCCGCTGCATTTCCCTCTGACTGCAAAACTGGTCCGTGAACACCTCACACATTACTTGTCAGAAACACGGGGGGATGAAACAGGCTCTTGTTTTGACAGGCAGCACAGATAGCAACAGATGCAGTTAAAAACATCCTCTGACTTGCTCTTTCAAGGCCTTATTTTCAGTTGCTGATGACTTTGTCCAACTTTTTCACCCAGCTTGAATCTTTCTATCCTTGGTTGATTTCCTTTGGAAACTTTCAGCCAAAACATCATGTTTAAAAAGAGGCTAAGGAACTTTCCCCTCTCATATTAAAATGTTTCATGTTGGAGCTTTAGCACTCTCCTATCCTGGAGCAGACCCTTGATGTTTGGAAAGAGGGTGGCCCTGTGCTGAGACTAAAAAAACTCCCACAGCTGATGGAGTCTGGGGCCTCTGAAAATCACCATTCACTCTGGCAAAATTTAACAGCTAAATTCTCCAAAAGCTCCAGGTTTGCTGTAACCGTTGGGCTGCCAAGGTTAAGCAGGACATCCTCTGCGATCACCCCACCGCCCACCACAGGCCAATCTGACACGGGTGTCGCTCAAAAAAAGGGGGGTAAAAGAGACCATTTCTATCACAGCTGAAGTGCAACCCAGGTGCCCAGCTCCCCTCACTATGTCAAACATGGGGTGAGGTCCCAGTGTCAAACCTGGGGTGAAACCTGGGGCTTTTCTTCTAGCAGCTGAACTTCTCCTGCGGGAAATTCCTCCCTCCTACCTCTAAGACACATGGATTCACCTGTCTGGTAAACTGTGCCAAGCAGTGCGCCACAGGAGGGAATTTCTTCTCCTCATGGTTTTGTGAAAATATGCAAAATGAAGCAGGAGTTAGAATCATAGCATCAAAAATTCCATTTTATTGACCTTCTTTTTATTTAATGTAAGTAAATACCGTATCATAATGTACAGGCAGAGATGGGTGTAGATTGCTCAAATAACTTTTATTCTGATGTTTCCTAATTTCTCAGTATTTAACCTTGCAGTCTGAAGTCCTTCTTAACATCGCTCCTGGTACCTGATTCTTTAAGGGACATGATCGTGATAACAGCATAAGTGTCCATAGTTATGGGAGCATTTTAATCCTGGGCTCTCTTTCTGCATGCATTAGAGCATGTAAAAATGGAGAGCACGTCTACTGTAAGACTTCTTCTGGCAATCCCCATCTGTCACACAGTCACTGAAGAAAGAGAAATATTTGAGGCCCATCCACAGTGCAGAATATTTGAGAGGCAACATCTGAGAGCCCAGGGGAAAATTGGACACATAACCAACTGAAGGCAAGAGAGCAATATCCTGTTTTGTCTCTCCATCCCTCTAGCCCGTATGTATCCTGTAGCAGAAATCTTTGCGTTTCCCCTATGCATCACAAGGATAAACACATAGCCTACTGCTGGATTTCCCTGTGATGTTACTCAGCAATAACAGTGAAAACAGTGCACTAGTAAACCTGAAGCAAAAGTGCAACTGTGTGAGCAGCTGATGGTTTGATTTAGTAAATGAACTGGTCGGAAAAAAGTCCTGTAAAAACGAACATGCCTTTTAAAAAAAATCAGTACAAATCCATTTGATTTGAATAAGATATTTTGTTTGACCTGAAACAAGTTGCTTCATTTTGGTTTGGGTCATTTTTAATGAATGTAGAGATGCAGACCCTGTAGGATAATGAGGAGATGTAGGGGGCTGGGTGCAGCATTAGCCTCAAATTCAAACCTCATCCCTAGCGCTGCATTCAGAGTGGGGTCTGGCTTACTGCCTGCCACTTTCTCTGGGGAGTTTAAGAAATTCTGCAAGGGGGTTTTCTCTTTCTGCACTTGAAAGTCTTCCACTTTGTGTATAAAATACTCAAGTATTTGTTGGATTTGCCAAGTGAGTATTCTGAACATGAGGCTGTCTCTCACACAGTGGATATTTAATAGACTGATACAATGATGACTAAACTCTCAGAATAGCATAGCTTTGTCCAGTAGCCAAGGACTAAAATATTTTTTTGAAATGTTGGTATCGGTTGAAACCCTTCAGTCATATCTAGCTAAAGGCTAATGAGCAGTCTCTCCTGGGTGGTTTGTACATAGAGGCTGGATGTTCTTTCAAGACCTACATTAGTTGAACCTACTCCTGGAGAGAATTTAGCAGCATTTGTCTAGGCATTCCCACAGACCAGGGTAAGGCAGTCCAAAGGCCCTAAATCCCTCTTGCTGACAACAAATAAAACTGAAATAACACGAGTGAATCAGATACAAAGGCTACATGCAAAGTCAAAACAGAGTATGGGATACCTGTCCCAAGAGGCAGGCCCTCTAGGCCAATTCTCAGGTCCCCAAAGAGTCTATACACTGCAGTGAAGCCTTTTGACCTCTGGGCATGAGTCCCACCTGGCTGAAGGTATGACATCCACTGTAGTCACCTGGACGTTACTGCTCAGAGTAAGGAGGGAGGACATGGCTTATGTTTGTACCTAGGACACTGACATCCTCATTTCAGTGTACTGACATGGAACGGGTTAGGCTAGCATGCAAGTTGTCATGCCAGAGGGCTGGACACGGGGAGTGCGTACCATTTCCACCAGAGAGGCTGGAAACACCAGCAAAACAGCAGGGTAGAGAGTATGAAGCAGCTAACTTCAGGTGCAAAGCTAAATCCAACAGGGGCAATGACTTATAGATATGAGAGAGTTATGCTGTCAGTGACAGATATTTTGGTCGGTGTACTTCAGCATCACAAGGTTCCCTGTCAGGCACAGTCCTTCACCAGGACTGAGAGAACTCCATCATATAATAATATGGCCATGCTTGTGTTGCTGCCTCACTTTCAATAACCAAACCATCTCAATCATCATTAGCTGAGGTGGCTCAACACAGCATTTTGCAGCTCTCTGGAGAGGTACCTCAAATTCCACTTAAGTCCAACTGTGTATACCTGACTGCTGTATTATTGAGTTAACCTTATATCTTTAGGCAGCCTTTAGACACTAAGGCAGCCAGGCAGTAATGATTTCATAAGCTTTTTAATATATTAATAAAAATGCCTCCAAAGACTGCATATGCTTGTTATTTTGCTGAGACTAAACTAAATTTTCAGTTCCAGAGTAAGGGATTTGTTTAAACTAAAGAGCTCTGGTCTTTCCGGTTTGTGATTGTTTTCTTCTAAGATACAAGCCAAGTGAGTATTAAATGAGCCCAGTGTGGGGAGAAGAGGAAAAAGCAAAAATATAATTTATTTACATAGTAAATGCTCCACACAAGGTTCATAAAAACAAAGCATATTATGAAAAGTGAATTAAAACCCAATTGCTTCCAGGTTCAGGGAGTCTGACGAGCTAATTAAGCAATGTTTTCTCAAATCCAACCCCTGAAGTCTCCAGAGAAGGTGTGTAGGTGAGGGACATACTTTCAGACCACCTGATCACTATTTCATTCCCCTTCACAGCACCTTGCTGCAGCCTGAGTGGCACAAGAGCCGTAACAGCCACCTTCACCAAACCTCTTTGAGACCTTCCCAGGAAAGGTAAGCCACCTTGCAATGGTCTGGTGTGTCTTGCAGTGATCCATCACTTGGTGTGTGCCATCACTGCCCACAGGATGAGGCCAGAGCTGCTCAGCTTTGTGTCATAGGTTTTCTCTATCAGACAGACAATGGCACTTCCTCTTCACCTCCTGGGTTAGAGGCTTGTAGCAGAAGGAGTATGTGTTTTGACATTCCTGGTGACTGGGATGTGCATTAGCATTCCAAGAGTGAAGTCAGATAACCAGAGACTGTTTACAGCATTACGGCAACGCAAGCAGTTATCTGCAGCAGATTAAATCCTGTCAGTGTCCTCCGTACAAACTGTAAGTTTCTGCTGAATAATATTTGGTGTGTCCTTACTAAAAATATTGTTTAAAAATCCTGACTTTCAACAGTGCCTACCACAGAACAAACTGGGACAATTCCCAGGCAAACTTGATTCCAGGGCTTCAGAAGAGCCAAGTTTTGGATGCCATGTTACCTTATCTGATACTGTCCCTATCTGTACCCAATGCTGTAAATTTCTAATAATGTGTGTATATCTAGCATCATGTTTTTCCTAATCCACATGTCAGATCCTGAGTTACTTAGATTTCTTTGCTTAGGTCTTGTACTTTATCAGTTCCAAGCACATGGCAAGCAAAGCCCAGAGCTTATAAAAACAGTACCTTCTGATTAGTCCTCTTCCATTGTTTTTTCCAAGTATTTTATTATAAAATCTTTCCTTTTTGGTGGATCAAACAACTTAAATCCTAACTTCATAATTTCTTCAAAATATAGGTCTGATTTCATCCATGAGCCCCTTGCATGAAGGGATACACTGTATTTCATTATTTTGGCCAAATTCACACATAATTTCCAAACCCTGTTACAAAAAATAAATTGCATAAATTAATTGAAGTAGGTCCTGCTATGGGATGACTTCAGAGGGAGGGAAAATTTCAGAATTTCAGGATTTGGTCCATTTTTAAGTGATCTTTGGCAATACTTCAGGAAACAATTATCAATACATTGCAGTAGGTTCTGTGTGTCACAGAAATGTAATTTTGAGGCTTTCAATGAACAAACCAGAAATCTGATCATTATACATAATGCAGATCTAGCTTTAGCCTGAAAACACTGGAAGGCCATGGTTTCCTTGTATATATAATGCATCCAGCAGTCAGAGGGGAGTTTGTGAACTGAGAGCATCCTATGTTCTTCTGAATTAAAAACAACCTCACTGGATCTATCACAATCAGAAATGTTTATAAAGGTCAAGAGACTCTGACTTTTGTCTCTGTGCCTTCCTTAGGCTACTGTCAAGGCTAGTACAATCATTGTTGAAAAGCTCTGTAATTCTTATTCATACTGTAAAAGCAAGAAACATTCCTTAAATGGTAGGGGCAATGTAACAGTAATTTTCAAACTTCACATAACACATAGTAACATATTGGTATTTTTATGAATCATGGGCCAAGTATGCTTCCAAACAGAGAAAGATTTTATATTCCGATGGGTACACTATTCATTCTGCAGTGTGTCGAAAGTAATTGCTCTCTAAGCTCCAAAGCACTCTCAAACCAAATGCAAAATGGAATCTCAGAAATTATTGTGAAATTAACTGTTTCAAGAAAAATTAGTCTCCAGCTACCCAAGCTCTTCAGATTGCAAATCCAGCCTCATTCTAATACAATTAAATTGATTTCCTTTCATACGGACTTCTAGGGAAGGAGTTGGTATGTCAGTGGTTGGACATACTCATTTCAATAAATGTAAATATGAAAAGAATTTTTATGTAAAGCTTTTGTTGGCTTGTTGTACTGGTGGATTAAAAACTGGCAGTTGAATCAGTTTCCTCTTTCGGAAACTGAGCTATTTTCTCAATGTAGATGTGATTTTACGGTCCTGTAAGACGCTAGAA
Source organism: Strix uralensis (assembly GCF_047716275.1). Classification (NCBI taxonomy): domain Eukaryota; kingdom Metazoa; phylum Chordata; class Aves; order Strigiformes; family Strigidae; genus Strix; species Strix uralensis. Next base: position 119,710,514 of record NC_133973.1, on the reverse strand, counting down.
AATAAAAAGAACCATTACATCCTTTTCTATCATAACATGGAACTCCCAGCAGAAAATAATCTCTCCTGCCTATACTCTGGTATTAGGAAAAATAGGAAGATAATTTAGGCTGAGTTCAGATATAAAAATAATCTTCTAAAGCTGCAAATCTTCTCCTAAACACCTCTGGTTTTATGCATTCTCAGTGTTGTCCCAGAAACCCCACCAAACAGCTTTTGTAATTTCTGCTCTTGGACTGAAAATAGAGCAGAAAAAAAAATCTGTTCTCCTAATTCTCTACTGAAACTCCTTACACAAGACTTATCTTCATCTCTGGCTTTGTAATATGCCACAGAAAAAAACATTTGGGCTTTCTTGTATCTATTCCAACACCACCCAGGAAATTAAAAGAAATGTAGAAATTAAAACCCACCCCCTCATTTTGCAAAGATAACTCAGTTGCCCTAAGAGTTTTTTAAGATAATCTGGATCTGTTCCTACTTATTTCCCAAATGCAATATCTAGGAGATGTACATTTAAAAAGCTAGGAGGCCTTGCACCTACATAATGTAGTATACACGTAGCATACACAACAGTGCCTATGTGTATACCTTCTAAAAGGAGATGAGTGGCTCAGAGGAAGAGGGGAGAGCAATGGATGTTATCTTGATTTCAGCAATACATTCGATGCTATATCCCATAACATCCTTGTAGACAAACTGATGAATTATGGACAACACAAGTGGACTGTGAAGTGGATTGAAAACTGGCTGGACTACTGGACTCTAAGGGTTATGATCAGAAGCATGAAGTCCAGCTGGAAGCCAGTAACTATCTGTGCACCCCAGGGATTGATAGAGGGGCCAACATTGTTTAACAGCTTCATTAATGACCTGGATGACAGCACAGAGTGCACTCTCAGCAAGTATAGAGATACAAAATTGGGAGGAGTGGTTGATGCACAAGATGATTGTGTTGCCATTTAGAGTGACCTTGACAGGTTCAAGAAATGGGCAAGTGGGAATCTTGTGAAGTTCAACAAAGGGAGAGGCAAAGAAGAGGTGAAGTCCTACGCCTGGAGAGGAATAACTCCAGGCAACAGTACTGACTGGGCGTCTGCTGACTGGAAAGCAACTTGGCAGAGAAGGACCTTGGGGTCTTGGTGAACAAGGACCTGGCAGACAAGTTGTCCACTTTTTTGTGGATGACTAGGGACTGTTCAGCCTGGAGAAGAGAATGCTCAGGGAAAACTTATCAGTGTGTATCCAACGGGAGCATGTAAAGAAGATGGAGCCAGTGTCTTCTCAGTAGTTCCCAGTGAGAGGACAGGAGGCAATAGGCCCAAACTGAAATACAGGACATTCTGTTTAAATATAAGAAAACACTTTTTTACTGTGAAGATGGTCAAACAATGGCATAGGTTGCCCAGGGAGGTTGTGGAGTCTCAACCCTGAAGATATTCAAAACCCAACTGGATATGGTCCCAGAGATCCTGCTTGGAGCAGGGGGTTGGACTAGGTGATTTCCCGAGGTGCCTTCCAGGCTTCGATATCCTGTGATTCACCTGTGTGTTGATTTCCTCCCACAGAGAACAATCCTGTTACTCCAGGCAGTATTCTCAGGCACGAGTTAGCATGTAGACATTTTGGACAAACAGAAATGCAAAGTTCTGAACAAAAATACAAAGCAAGTCTATTGACAGTGTAGATGTACCATAATTTAAATCCATATAAAACATAGATGGGACACAGTCCAACAAAGCCCAACACAGTGACCTCTGCACTGGAGGTGTCCACGCAGATGAACTTCACCAGCACTGACTATAATCTGAGACCAGACTCCTCACATAAGTAGCTGCTTAGGCAGCTCCCAGAACAGCTTTCAGGCTCTGCATGCAGTTTGTACCCACAGATAAGCTCTGAACTCCAGGAGGCAGCAAGGACCCTAAACCTTAACTTGCTCGCCCAGGAAATCACCATAGGGCAGAGGATTGAACATTACTGTACTCAATATTTTGACAGCAACACAGCACCCCTTGTTGAATTCCATTCTTTCTAGTAAGAACTGTGCCTTTAATTAATGTCTAAAATTAATTATACAAGAGAAAGTGAGGGGGAAAATTAATTTGATTCAATGTTTGTTTCAGTCTTGAACAGAATCTGCATGACAGCACTCCACTCCAGAGCTGTAGCATTTTGTCACACATTTTAAAACACCAAGATTTTGTGAAAAACTAAGTAAAAATCAACTGTACTCTTTCTTTTTCCCCTTCAGGTAACTACTGGTTATACAGTTACTAAGTGTTAGACATCTGCCCTGTATTTCTCAGTAGACAGAAATTCTCTTCTCAACTGTTAAATAAAACTGATTTTCAGATGGCAGAAAAGCGTCTTTGGGGTATCTGAGAGATAAGAAAGTACTGAAAGAGAACACTTGGCCTCATTGAATTTCATGAGGTTTACATGGGCCTACGTCTCAAGTCTGTCAAGGTCCCACTGGGTGGCATATCCCTTCCCTCCAGTCTATCAACTGCACCACTCAGCTTGGTGTCATCTGCAGACCTGCTGAGAGTGCACTCAACCCCACTGCCTATGTTGTTGATGAAGATATTAAACAGTACCGGTCCCAGTATGGAACCTTGAGGGATACCACTTGTTACCGGTGTCCACTTGGCCCATCTTTGGATGTAGCCATCCAGTCAATTCCTTATCCATCTAACAGTCCATCTGTCAAACCTGTATCTCTCCAACTTAGCAGCAAAAATGTTGTGGGGAACTCTCTCAAAGGCCTTATAGAAGTTCAGGTGGAGGATATCCATAGCTCTTCCCTTGTCCACTGATGCAGTTGCTCCATCGTAGAAGGCCACTTGATTAGTCAGGTGACTAATCTTTTTACTAAGAGTGATTTTCCTAGTAGCAGACAAGAAGGTATTGCTTGCTTCCAGAATACAGCAGTTCTGGAATTCAGTATCTACATCTTATTTCTGATCTGAAGAATGTCCTCAAACCCCCTTTTCCCGTTTAAGTTATGCAGTAACTGGCATCTAAGAAAATCAAGTATGCCTTGGACCACACAAGAGATGCTCATCTAGAAAGTCCCCTTCTTAGGAAGGGTGTCACTGTGTCTAGAAGGTAGACAAATTTACTCTTGTGATAAGGGTGAATATTTCAAGTTAAATTTTCACTTACAGACTGACCTAATTTTTAAGCCGCAAAAAGGCTACTCCAGCATCACAACATGCTGAATCTCCTTCAATTAAATCAATTACTGAAGCATATGGGGTGTCCAATCTTGCAAATGTTAGATCCTAGTGACTTAAATCCAACAAGAATGATAAATCAACAAGGCTGTACTAAGGCTGTAAAGACAACAAAACCATCACTCTGAAAAAGGCTGAGCAAAATGCAAAATTTTCCGAACTGTCATGATCTTTAAAATATCTCCATTCTGTAACACTCTTGCTTGGCTTTGCATTTTTGGGGAGAGTCAGCATGAAATCACATTTCATACTGAGACTAGCAAGCGACAGTCCCTCCCATATTCCTGTCAGCAAGGAATAAATTGGATTAGTCTCAGTCAACGTATGGTGTTCTGAAGATGTAAACTTATGCCAATAAGAAGTAATATAACTCTCCAATTTAAACAAAGTAATGCACAAAGGGAGCCAGCAAGAGTCATACCAAACTTGAGTTAGTCATAATAGGCAGCTGCAGAACACGGGATGCCAGCAGATTTACCCAACCCCTGGTGACCGTTAAAAGTGTTACAAATAAGAAGGGCAGACTTGTTTTGCTGAACCTATAAATGACACATAATATCATGTGCTAGGTCTTGGAAGGAAGATACTGGGGAAGAAAACACAATTTCAAGTCATCACTTTGAATCTGATCTGTAGTGACAGCAACTTGCTATGATGCAATGACCAGGCAGTAACACATGAGAAATTGTGTCGCAGCTTCACTTTGTTTTTCAGCTGCAGCAGGCATGCAGCAGAGAAACGACCATCCTGTTTACTTGCAGGAGTTATTGTGAGCTGGGAAAAGAGGTGGAAACTGGAAAACTGACCCATGCTCTCACCTTTCACAGAGGTCAAAATCGGGTTACACTGGACAAGGAGGGGAAGAATAAAATAATCTACTGCTGCTCACAGTGGACTAAGGATCCTGTTTTTTAAGTTCCAAATCCAGCACCAAATACACAATTCTTCCAGCCATCCCTAATGAGGAGTAAGGTTAAAATAGATGCTACTGAGGTCAACAGAGTTTCTCCAGATTCACAACAGCATAACAGACGGTACTGACGTGCAACTACTTGTGTGTTACATTACAGAGATTTTTTTTTAATCTTGCTACCTACTGCGGTGTCTGTTGCAAAAAGCCAGGTTTTTCACCCCTTTATGGGTGAGCTTTATGGCAAATAGACTCTGAAAAGACCGAATAATCTGTGGGAGCAGTCTTGGAGGATACAACAGCTGGAGGTGTTATCTGCTGCTGACTGTGGACCACATGCTGAGCAGAGTCTATGTACACAATCACAATTCCTTCCTCACATTAATAGCTGAGAAGAAATTGAGTTATATGGAAATTAATCAAACCTTCATAAATCTGCATGAAATCGGCAATATTCATGTGCCTAGATTCAAGGGGAATTATTTTGTATAAAGGCAAAAAAATATCTGACAGGGCATAAATGTGCAGAACGTGGTATTTTGATCTCATTCTCACTTGTTGCAACAAACTTTTTGATGGCAGAGTGTTCTGTAATGATAATGCAGGGAGATCTAACATTTGAGTTTGGTCAGCATTACCTATTAAGAAGCTTTCAAGACTATTAGAGTGATAGCGCTGTGTCTGTGTAAACCAGCACGACAGCTATTACAATCTCTGGAATAGCTTGTACCCAGCCTTTTACACTAGAGCAATTTCCTGCGAGGCAGAGAAAATGCTGCCCAGGACATGAACAGCATCCTTAGACCTTGCGAACATAAAGCTCCACAGAATAAGCTGCTGAATAAAAGAGCCTCTGTTTTTGTTTAACAAACATTAAGCTGGAAAATACATTTAGTGCGACAGCAATATCACCAGGTAGGAGGCTGTGTCTACATCACAACAGTAAATACCCCAGGCTTTTCTAGCCTTTCTTCTCCATCTGTCCTAGTGTTCCTCTGAACAGTGCATACTCTGAAATAAGAAGCTTATAGTAAAATGGATGCGGATTAATGGTCTCCACATATCTCTGTTAGATGTTGCAATGCACTTTTCTTTAGCAAACCTGCTCTTTGTCAGCCAGCATCTTCCCCTGACAGCCTAATGGTATTTTAAAACACTGGGTGACACTCTGCTAGGGGTGGTAAACAATAGCCCAAATCAATATGAGCACCTGATAATTGTTAATATATAGTGTCAAGTTAAAACAACTACCATCCATTTATGTATATGATAGAGAGGGAATAACAGAGCCAAAGGAGAGAAGGATGTATCACAAGTGGTGTTCCCCAGGGCTCAGTATTGGGGCTAGTTCTGTTTGGTATCTTTATCAATGATCTGGATGAGGGGATCGAGTGCACCCTCAGTAAGTCTGCAGATGACACCATGTTGGGCAGGAGTCTTGATCTGCTTGAGGGTAGAAAGGTTTAACAGAGGGATCTGGACAGGCTGGATTGATGAGCCAAGGCCAATTGTATGAGGTACAACAAGGCTCAGTGCTGGGTCCTGCATTTGCATCACAACAACCCCATGCAATGCTACAGGCTTGGGGAAGAGTGGCCAGAAAGGTGTCTGGCAGAAACAGTCTTGGGGGCATTGACTGACAGCCAGCTAAATGTGAGCCAGCAGTGTGCCCAGGTGGTCAAGAAGGGCACTAACACCCTGGCTTGTATCAGAAATAGTGTGGCCACCAGGACTAGGGAAGGGATCACCCCCCTGTACTCGGCACCGGTGAGGCTGCACCTCAAACACTGTGTTCAGTTTTGGGCTCCTCACAACAAAAAAGACATTGAGGTGCTGGGGTGTGTCCAAAGAAGGGCAGTGAAGCTGGTGAAGGGTCTTGAGCACAAGTCTTATGAGGAGCAGCTGAGGGAACCGGGGTTATTTAGCCTGGAGAAAAGGAGGCTGAGGGGAGACCTTATCACTCTCTACAAATACCTGAAAGGAGGTTGTAATGAGGTGGGTGTCAGTCTCTTCTCCCAAGTAGCAAGAGATAGGGTGTGAGGAAAAGGCCTCAAGTTGTACCAGGGGAGGTTTAGATTGGATATTAGGAAAAATTTCTTCACTGAAAGGGTTGTCAAGCTTTGGAACAGCTTCCCAGGGAAGTGGTTGAGTCACCATCCCTGGAGGTATTTAAAAGATGTGTAGATGTGGTGCTTAGTGATGTGGTTTAATGGTGGACTTGGCAGTGCTAGGTTTACGATTGGACTCAGTGATCTTAAGGGTCTTTTCTAACCTAAAGGATTTTATGACTCTATGATTCTATGTTTGGAGAGAGGAGGGGGGGGGGGAGAGAGAAAGAAGAAAAACAATTATCTGTGGATTGCCAGAATAAAGAGCAAACAGCAGCAGCCATATTCCAGATGAGAACAAATGAAGTATTGACAGCAGTTAGTAGAGATCCATGGTACGTTTTTCACCTGTTGCTCTGAATAAAATCATACATCAAAGAAAGACTTTCCACTGCTGGCTGATGAAACCTGACAATGGAAATTTCAGTATACCAGTGCTGGCACAGCTATGTTTTGAACTCTTTGGGTAGGATTCAGCTCACAGACTAATATGGCTAAATTTAGACATCTACATGTGCACTAGGTATCTCTGCTCCCTTTGTTGTCAGTGGAGATATAATCAAGTCAGTCAAGGAGCCCAGAGAGAGATTCAGCTCACCATAAAATAGATAGGCACCTACATGGTTATCTGGACTCCGCTGACTGTATTGACCATGGGCTTGACTCTTGCCTACAGAAAAGCATCCTGAGTTGCTCTTAAGTATCCCACCTCCAGTAGCTATCCCAGAAGACAAATGTCTTTCACAGGTCCTCTGTAATATCTGCCCCCCCCATGCAACAATCTTGGATACCCTGAGGCACCTAAATCAGCAATAGGTACCCAAGTTTAATCAACTGAATTCCACGCTAGAGGTCCACTGCTGAGACTTAAGGGTCAGATCCAGAATCCTGTCGACAGAAAGGTAAATAGTGTTTTAAAAAATGTGAAAAACAAGTTTCTTCTTAACATTACTCTGCTGTTAGGTGTGCTCCAGCCCATGTTTCTACATACCTACCTTCATGTTTTTCAAGCATTCCACAGAGCTCTAATTGTAAGAGTCCCATTAAAAACAACTCCATATACATTAAAGTCTCACATATCACATACAGAAGAGGTTAATAATCAACAAGGCATTTTTATTTCTGCTTCATATATAGTTATATTTGTTCTGTAAATAGGAAAATGCAAATGTACTTTCATGCAAATGTAACCTTTCTACTTTTAAGAGCTGAATGAAAAAGGTGTCAGCATCAGCTGCTTTTATAATAAATTTTATGGTATCTAGAAGTTGTATAGATAGAAAGCTGAAGACTTTTGTTCTAAAATTACCAAGAAAAGCAAAAAAATACAAAATCTATTCCTACCTTTCATCATGCAAGTTCTCAGTATATGTTGCTAGGCTTCATAGCGGTGGTGTAGAAGCATTTTCAGGGAGCACACTTGTAAGTAGATCTGACAAAGATAGTGACATGTTTCTTCTGTTCTGCTCAGACAAGAAAAAGATTGATAATTAGCACCTTCTTAATGTCTTTTGGAAAGCCAACACTTAAACCATAACCTATATTCCATCAAAAATCTTCAGTTATTTTCAAAAATTTCTGGAACTGGTCCCAAGAATATAAATGTGCCAAAACTAATAGGTGGGATAGGCTGCTGAATTTAAATTCAGTGTGATTAAATCATTGCAATTTTTTATTGCAACTTTATAGTATTTTATTGCGCTTGACATACAATAGATCCTACTGTGAAAATCTTCCTGTCAGTCAGCAGGTAAGCAGAATCCCATGCATTTTCCACAGGTAAGAGAGCAGCTGTGGATAGTCTGGCTGTAGCCCAGCTGTGGGTGGAAGGTGAGGAGGAGAAGGAGGAGGGGTCTTTTAGCATCTGGTAAACTTGCAGAGTTAAGCGAGAAAAACTGAAAAAAAGAGAGAAATGCATAAGTGGAAGAAAATTAAAGGAAAGCTGCCTATGGGGAGATCAGATAATCATTTGAATTGTTAAGTCCTAGTTGTTTTTTATGTAGTGTTTACCTTATGGAAAATGTCTATGCAAATTCACTTCAAAGCTTTGGCTGACTTGGTGCCCCATTAGAGGGTACAAAAAGTGAAGAGGACTGAGAGAGAACCACAGTAATTCAATTTTAAGTCTACATTTGAGTGGCAGCAGAAATCCAGAATAATTCAGCAGAGCAACAGCTACAAGAACCTGCACAGAGGACAGAAGATCAGCAATATCTGATGAAACATCAGCTATATATGAAGTGCTTCATTGATTTTAAGGCCAGAAATAAAATTTACACCAGTCTGATTCAGAATTTCACCAAACAACTTCCACTGTGAACAATTATTTACAAAGGTACAGAATTCAATTTATGTGGCCATAGCAAGGCTATTTTGGGTCATCAAAATAGAGATAATGACTGAAGTTTTGTGTGCAAATTAAGTCATCTAGGATTACCTTGAACATAGAAAAGAATGGGCTGAAAATGCAGACCAGAGGTGATTGACAGAAAGCATGAATAAACATTAAAATAATTTAGCAACCTCTTAATCATAGATCTATTATAGCAGGGATAGTCACAAGGACAGAGTTGTTAGCATTTGTGCATTTATACTTTTAGTGCAAAATACCCTTTCGATGCAATACAGAAGTACATCATGAACAGCAAATTATTTTATTTACTAGGGAGCCTTAAAGAGACAATGCATTCTTTTTCAAATTGTATGCTTACATGGAAATTGCTCTACCAAAAAAGACCAGGTGTTCATCTGGTTCAGCTGCCTGCTTCTGGCATCAGAAGGAGTGAAAACATGCCACGTAATGCACCGGGACTTCTGTGCAAAGCTGTGTCACAGGGAGAAAATCTCAGCCCCAGCCTGAGCTGGCAAATGCATTTGGCCTTCAAGTAGGAGTCCAATTCATTTTCTCCAGCGCTCTTTATTCCACTTATCCTTACTTTTTATTTTGGAATCTTTTTTAATATCTTTTCTCATTTAATTTCTGTGCCAGTCCAGGGAGGGTTTAAGTTTGCCTGTGGGACACAGCAGGACAAAGAAGATGGATTTTAGACCAGAAACTACTGACCAGGACTGTGAACCCGTCATTTGTCACTGTGAACAATGTTTTGTTGGCATTTCACTGCCTGACTTGGAAGACCATCTCCCATCATGGGGTTACACAAACCCATCGCTATTAGGACAGTGTATGTGGACTCTTATTTCAGTTCTGCCTAAGGCTGGACCTTTTCAATGCTGTGTAGCACCTGTCTTTTTAACCCAGGTTGCTACTGTACATGTCAGCAAGATCCTCTAATATTTCATAAGGAGCTGCTCAAAACATTTCTGATTGCTTTTAGATTGTTTTCTGCTGAAAGCTGCACCTGGAAGTGGGACATTTCAATGAAATATGTCCATTTCCATTAAGTCTTTCAACAGAAAAATGGCTGCAGGTTTTCTTTAGACAAAGACAAATGCTCCACTGTGACTACTGTGACTTTTTTCTTCCAAGTGAGTTGTTTTGATGTATTTCAGTTTGATTGTTTACTGTAATAAACCAGTAAGCTAATAATGGGTTATACAGTACATAGCATTTAATGTTAAAAAAGCTGTAATGTGTTTAATATTGAATGGCAATATTAGAGGCAAACCAAAATGAATCAAAGTGATACTATTGAAGTAAAATATCTTAATAGTCCCTGAATGGAAATTTTGGCAAATTTTCATTTCAGGGGAAATGCTGAAGCCTTCTTCCTTGAAAAAAAACCTCGGGAAGAGTAGACCTGCACAGAACATGTACAGATATGAGATTATATTCTGTGTTACAGCAGCAAAAATAGTAATCACCAGTTCATCCTAGGATGTTGGAGAACTAGTTATGTGCTGGGCTGGGCTCTGTAGGAAACAAAACAAAACAAAGAGCCAAAGATATTAGAATCTATTAGTAGAAAAAAATACAATTGATGGAGAAAGGGTATACAAAAAATAATTAGACAGTCTCATCCAGCATGATGGGGGATTTGCCTTCACTCACCATCACCCTAACAGTTGTCATAGCTACTCTTCATAACACACTGGGTTTGCATCTTTTTTTGTACAAAAGTAGCAGTATTGATTTCCATTACATGTTAAGTTTTCAGGATAAAGAATTCAGAAGGAACTACATTTCTTCTCTAAAAACTATTTAACCTTTCTTTCCTCCATTCGCAATGCCTGGCCTGGCTTATGTGTCCTGCTATGTGACACAATGGCAATGTACAACTCCTGACCCCTCTTATCATGAGCCAAGACATTGCCCACCTCCAAGTATTACCTACAGAAAAAAGCAACATCTAGAATTTGTGTTAGAGAGTAAGAGCTAAATGGACCCAGGAATTAAAGGTCTTTCTCAGACAGACCTGTAGGACCTCTCTGGATGTTATGTTGAACTGCAGCCTGGTTTTGAGCCCAACTCAGAAATGCTTTCTGCCACTAATGTACAGCTACTTCTGCCATTAGCCCCATGATCACACTGACTTCCGACAGGAGCATTACTGGTCCTTCGCAGAAAACCAGACTGAAAAACAATGTGCTGGTCCTCCACGGCTCCTGTCCCACAGTTACCTGTTTGATACTTGCCATGTGTTTTAGCAACAGACTCCAAAAAAACTGAGAAGGTATATGTCACTCAAGACATAAGAAAAATGATCTTTTGTATCTGAATCAAATGCAGCAAAATATTACTGAGCTGTTCCTGAAAAGGAACTTCAAGCTCCCCCAGCTTTTCATACTTTATAAGAAAGTGTGTACATTCCTTGCACAGCAATAACCCTTGAAAGTCAAATCTCCTTCCTCAGGCTTCCTACAGATGGATATAGAAGCTGAGAATACAGGAGGGAAATTGTCCCCTCAGCAGGAAAATGCCCTGGTAGAAGGTGCATGATGCAGTTAATCAAGCACACGAGAACATCACCCTGGCCAGTGTGTCTCATAACAATCTGCAGAAGGACGAGGAGTTACAGGCGGCCACAGTCAGTGCAGGGGATGTGTTGAATAACATCAGAGTTTCATGATCACCCTATACTTGGGTCATGTCATGTGTCTGAGCTTCCCTAGTGTGGTTAGCAAATTTAGAAATACAGGATTAGCAAACTTTCATATAAAAGGTTTGATTTACCTCTCAGCAACTGTGGTGTTACCCAGGAATGAACCTCAGCATGTCACTGCAGCTCCTCAAGGAGAAGATGGGGTGGCAGAACAAAGACTTCCCCTACGTGTTTGGGTTTACTCAGTTTTGCTTCAAATACTCAACAATTTAATTGGATCAACCAAGGTCACCTTCCAGTTGGTAACTTGTCCTTTACGGGAAGATACCTGAAGTGCACATGGACTTCAGTCCCCTGATCTGCCCCACAAACCTCCTGAGTCTCAGTCAGACACACATGGCCATCCTGGACCAGGGCGAGCAGTCTTCACACAGTGCGTTCATGTCTCACAGGGGACAGACCATGGCTCTGTGTTCAGCAGTCACTCAAGACCAGCAAGTCTGACAGAGCATGATCACAGCTCCAGCTGGTCAGTCTCTGCTTCAACCTCCTGCTCACAGCAGGTCAGCTCTGAGGTCAGACCAGGCTGCTCAGGGCTTCAACCAATTGAGTCTTGAAATCATTCAAGGACAGAGACTGCACAACCTCTCTGGGCAACCTGTGCCTCTGAGTGACTGTTCTCATGGGTACACATGCTTCCACCCTGCACCATCTCCTCAGTGATCTCCCCATAAGCACTGGGGTCTTCTGTAATGTCCAAGCCATCCCTGCTCCAGACTGAACAAGCCCAGCTCCCCCAGCCTCTCCTCACAGGGCAAGTGCTCCAGCCCCACCATCTCAGGGGCCTCTCTTGAACAACAGCTGGTTTATCAGTGTCTGCACTGTATTGGGTGGGTCTAATAAATACCGAGTGGAGGACGATAATGACTCCCCTCGACCTCTGGCTCTGCCAGTGTTCATACAGTCCAGGCTGCCGTTTGCCAACACTGCTGCCAGGACTCATTGCTGACCCATGTTCCTCTCACTGCCCCCCAGGGTCTTCCAACAGAGCTGTTCCCCAGGCAGTCTGTCCCAGCCTGTGTTGCTGAACAGGGCTTTTCGATCCATGGGGCAGGACTTGGCACTAATTCTTGATGAATTTCATGAAGTTTCTGTTGGCCCATTCCTCCAGCCTGCCTAGGTCCCTCTGAGTTACACCCCTATCTGCCAGCGAATCAACAGGACCCCCAATTTTTTGTCATCTGCAAACTTGACAAAAATGCATACCATCAGCACCTGAAGTCCAAATTGATGGACTATACATCGCATTGCCCATTCACAACACAACAGTTAGGTCCACCTGGCTCTGATGAGAGCCTTCTCCAGGCTCAGCTCCTGCAGGGATGGCTACCTGCATTCTCAGGCTATGCATCCCATATGTTTTTGATTTGGGTGTCTGTTCTGTGTTCCATCCAAAATCCTCTTTTGCACTGGATTATGGCTGTACTCCCACATGTTTCTTTCATATCTGTTTTCTTCCCAATGTGTTTATTCTAATGTTCTCACCATGTGATATTTTCTGCCATATGTTGCGGTGAAGCGAAAGCTGTGCTTCCTCCATGTGGGTGCCAGTGGGTGCCAGAGGCACACTTCCACTACATGTTTGTGCTCGACGAGAAGATCACACACTAGATGTATCAGAGGCAGCTGCCCACAGGGACATAGGAAGCTCCAGAGATCCATACTGCTGGAAGTGCAATGCAAATTGAACCCCTCTCCAGGACCTCCCTCTCCGGCCAGACTGAGCATGGTAGCACCATGTGGAGTGTCTGTGGAGCCAGTAAACAGAGTCTCAATGGTACAAGTGGTGTGTGCTGGGACATGGGATCTTCCGGTCATTCCCAACAGGATTTCTTCCAGCCTCTGATTCGGAGTAGTGGAGTCATTTCAAGCACACACAGAGCACCAACTAAGCAAGAGGACTGCTCACAGGGTGAGGTTGCAGGGTAGGACTTGTTTCCTCCAACCTCAGCCGTATGAAAGGTAGGCCTCTAGTCTAAGCTGGTCATTAGGATACCACTATGATAATGGAGAGAGAAGACGAGAGAAGGAGCCTAAACTTACCCTTCTTCCTCTATTTCAGGATAAGATGGATCATTCCCTGGAAGTGCCTGTCTGTCTCCAGTGATTAGAGGAGACCAACCATGCTTAGATTCTCCTTCAAGTGGCTAAATTCGGATGAGAATACTCCTGGCATTCTTCAGCCTGCATAAGGGTAGTATATATTCAACAAATGAGATTTTTTACTCTGATTGCAAAAATCAGAGATCTGATGGGATCAAGGGAAACTCTTTGTCTCAACAGCACTGCTGTCTTTCATTCACCTCAATCCCCCTTAGTCCTCAAGCAGGCAATTTAGTTTGTAAACTTTTTGGAGCCAGGACCTGGCTCCTATCTGCTGGTAAAACAGCTGGCACCTGGTTAGTCCTGTACAAACAAGCAATAATAATGCTTTCTAGAAGCAGATGTTTGGAACCTGTTCTCAGATGAAAATGGCTCAGTCTAATTTAATGGTATACAAATAATGTGTTACATGCAATTATCTCTATATGAATGTTGGACTCATTAATTAAATGGGGACTTGGGGAATTTATTACAGACTATGTCAATCTGGCCTCACAGGTAGATGTTTTCCATACAAATGACTATGGGTGTCAGTCCTGGTCTTACTGACATCTGTTATGAAAATGTCACTAAATGCAGTAGGAAGCAGATTTGATTCTCTTCTCACAGGAATGACTGTGAATATTCCCTTCTCCTTTTAATATGAAAGTAACTACAGAAATATTAGGCCAGTGAGGAAGTCTCCAGATACTGATAATTTTCTTTGCAATTTTTAAAATCTTTACAGATCATGTATCAGTACTGAACGCTGTTGCTGTTTCTCTCACTTCACAGACAGCTTATACAGCTTCTGAGCTGCTACACTGATCATCAGTAGGTATGTCTCAGACAGCAGAAAGCAAAGATGTGAGATATGTAGCATTCATTCTGCTCATCCCATATTTCACCATGGATTTTAAAATGCTGACTAATATGTTAGCTGCTGAACTGGAAATTATTCTCCCTTTGGTCACCCATCTGGACCAAACAGATTTTTATTGTAATCAGACACTCTAGAGACAATGTTAGCATATTGTTTAACCTACCGGAATCTAGTAAAAAGGGATGAACTATGTGCTTTCAACATAACAGAAGATATCTGAGAAGATATTACATATTTATATACACACTCTAGAATATATAAATTACAGAAATTCAATATAACAGAATTTTCATTTCAGCTGAAAGCAACTCTTACACCTCCATTATCCCCAGCAGCCTTTTACAGCAGTAGATATCAGACCTGTGCATCCTTCATAACCCCAAGCCATGGTCTACCTTCTTTGCTAATTCATGGCCCAGGATATTATTGCACCCTTGTAAGTTAACTTAGCTTCTGGTTTTAAGGACCCAGACCTCACCTCACCAATCACCTCTGTTTATAACTGCATTGATTTCAGTGAAGTTATTACTGATTAACAGCAGTGTAAGTCAGACAGGAATCAGAGCTAGCTTCAATTTTCTGCTATGATTACCTACAGATTCAGAGCTACAAATAAAAAAATATGTGCAGAAACAGTGCTTCTGAAGTGACTTCAAATTCACAACTTCTGGTGAAGAAACCTGGATAATGTTTCTCTGGCCTGCCAGGTTACACATGCTTTGCTTAGGGGAGAGATTTGAATCCTAATTCTGGTTGTAACAAATTCTGGTCAAAAACTTGAGGGACAGGCTGCTACCAGAAAAAAAAAAAATGTTTTGAGGAAACCAAATTTGTTCATGTAATCTCACTCATTTAGAACTATATCCTGTGCTAGGATCAAATGTTTTCAATATAGAGGAAAATGGTCCAAGACATCAATACTGAAAACAGTTGCACCTCTTTATAGTACACAGTGCTTATCCTTTTTTCTCATTCAGAATATAGCAACGTTTCATTAAAACAAGAAGGGGAAACCATGTAATTTACAGACAAAAAATAGGATGTTTCACAGAATCACAGAATTGTCTAGGTTGAAAAAGACCTTGAAGATCATCCAGTCCAACCATTAACCTAACACTGACAGTTCCCAACTACACCATATCCCTCAGCGCTGTGTCGACCCGACTCTTAAACACCTCCAGGGATGGGGACTCCACCACCTCCCTGGGCAGCCCATTCCAACACCTAACAACCCGTTCTGTAAAGAAATGCTTCCTAATATCTAGGCTAAACCTTCCCTGGCGCAACTTGAGGCCATTACCTCTTGTCTTATTGCTTATTGGTTAAAGAGGCTCATCCCCAGCTCTCTGCAACCTCCTTTCAGGTAGTTGTAGAGGGCGATGAGGTCTCCCCTCAGCCTCCTCTTCTCCAGACTAAACAACCCCAGTTCCCTCAGCCGCTCCTCGTACGACATGTGCTCCAGACCCTGCACCAGCTTCCTTGCCCTTCTCTGGACACGCTCGAGTAATTCAATGTCCTTTTTGTAGTGAGGGGCCCAAAACTGAACACAGGAATCGAGGTGCGGCCTCACCAGTGCCGAGTACAGGGGTAAGATCACTTCCCTGTCCCTGCTGGCCACGCTATTTCTGATGCAAGCCAGGATACTATTGGCCTTCTTGGCCACCTGGGCACACTGCTGGCTCATATTCAGCTGGCTGTCAATCAACACCCCCAGGTCCCTCTCTGACTGGCAGCTCTCCAGCCACTCCTCCCCAAGCCTGTAGCGCTGCTGGGGGTTGTTGTGGCCCAAGTGCAGCACCCGGCATTTGGCCTTATTGAAACTCCTACAGTTGGCCTTAGCCCATCGCTCCAGCCTGTCCAGATCTCTCTGCAGAGCCTCCCTACCCTTGAGCAGATCAACACTCCCACCCAGCTTGGTGCCATCTGCAAACTTACTGAGGGTGCACTCGATCCCCTCGTCTAGATCATCAATAAAGATGTTAAACAGGAGTGGCCCCAAAACTGAACCCTGGGGGACACCACTCGTGACCGGCCACCAACTGGATTTAACTCCATTCACCACAACTCTTTGGGCCCGGCCATCCAGACAGTTTTTTTACCCAGCGAAGCATGTGACCATCCAAGCCACAAGCAGTCAGTTTCACCAGGAGAATGCTGTGGGAAATGGTGTCCAAGGCCTTACTAAAGTTGAGGTAGACAACATGCACAGCCTTTCCCTCATCCAATAAGCAGGTCGCCCTGTCATAGAAGGAGATCAGGTTTGTCAAGCAGGACCTGCCTTTCATAAACCCATGCTGACTGGGCCTGATCATCTGGTTGTCCCGCACGTGTTGTGTGATGGTACTCAGGATGAGCTGCTCCATCAGCTTCCCGGGCACTGAAGTCAAGCTGACAGGCCTGTAACTTCTCGGATCATCCTTCCTACCCTTCTTATATATGGGTGTCACATTGGCCAGTTTCCAATCTGTTGGGACCTCCCCGGTCAGCCAGGACTGCTGGTAAATGATGGAAAGCGGCTTGGCGAGCACCCCAGCCAGCTCCTTCAGCACCCTCGGGTGTATCCAATCCAGTCCCATAGATTTGTGTGTGTCTATGTGATGCAGTAGGTCACTGACTATCTCCTCCTGGAATGTTGGGGGGGTCATTCTCCCAGTCTCTGTCTTCTGACTGAGGAGGCTGGATTCCCTCAATACAGCTAGTCTTGCTATTGAAGATTGAGGCAAAGAAGGCATTAAGCACCTCAGCCTTTTCCTCATCACTTGTTACCACATTTCCTCCTGTGTCTAGCAGGGGATGGAGGCTCTCCCTGGTCTTTCTTTTGCTGCTCACATACTTATAGAAACATTTCTTGTTGTCCTTGATTGCTGAAGCCAGATTAATTTCCAGCTGGGCTTTAGACCTCCTGATTTCCGCCCTGCATAGCCTCACAGCACCTTTGTGAGTCGCTAGCCCCTTCTTCCAAAAGCTGTAAACTCTCCTCTTCTCCCTGAGTTGCAGCCAAAGCTCCCTGTTTAGCCTGGGTGGTCTTCTCTGTCGCCGGCTTCTCTTACAGCACCTGGGGACCGCCTGCTCCTGAGCCATTAAGACCTCCTTCTTAAAGAGTGCCCAGCCTTCCTGGACCCCTATACCTTTCAGGACCGTCTCCCAAGGGATCCTGTCAAGCAGGTGCCCAAACAAGACAAAATCAGCCCTTTGGAAGTCAAAGGGCTTGTTTCAAAACAATATAAAATGAATTTAATATTTTATTTTATGTTATGTATAATAAGGTATGTTCAGAATTTCTGCAGTTCCAAGCTCAGAGCAAAGACAAGTACTACAGTGAGGAAAAATCCCCACGGATGGGCATTCTGCATTTTGACCAGCTCTATTAATAGCCCTGAAGTTCTCAGTAAGCTTGCGCCATAGGTCATAAAGCTAGGATTATCACCATATGGATTTGGAAAGAAAAATGGAGCCTGAATATTAGCAAGTATTAACTAATTGGAAAGCTCATTACACTGGAATAGCATGTCAGAGAAACTTGTGGAAGATCTTTCTCTTGTAGCACTGAATATACGGTTGGACAAAAGCACTTAGAAAACTCTGCTACAGACAGGACAATCTGATAGATCAATTCATCACAGCAAAACATTTCCATTTCTACAATCTGTCCCTCCCAGTGAAAATTAGATGCTGAGTTTTATCAAGAAGACTGAATTTGATCTAACTGCTACAGAGCCTTTGGGAATTTCATAATTTCAGCTTTCAAAACTACTTAAGCTAATTCAAGAAATTTCCAAAACCTGAACATTGCCTTTCATCTTTCGGAGGAAACAATTCTGAGCACTGCAGGAGCAGTATTTTCAGCTCCAAGGTTTGAACTTACTGCAGCAATTGGAAATGAGCTGAATTGTGCTGCTTGACACTTTGCTCTCTGTAGCATGTTTCCACATACGCTCTTCCAGATACACAAAGTCTGTGCCAAATTCTCCAGTCCTACCATGCACTGCAAATGTAACACTTGTACCAAGAAGAACAGCATGGCTGCTGTTCTGGATTTGTGGTTTCTACTAACACTTATTTTAAGCAGTTGTTTACCTTCATTCAAGTAGCAAAGTTATTTGATACACATAAAGTATTTTCATGATGAAATATAAGGATGATTGTTCTTTTTTTTTGTTCCATCCAGTTCATATTTTTCCAGTTTCTGTGGTGAAAACTATGCAATATCAATAGTAAATTCCTTTTAAAGCTAAAACATATTCCACTCTCAATTTTCCAGAAACTCAGTATGATCATATTGTGCTGCAAGAAATGAAAACTTGACTTCCTGAAAACAAGAAAGCGTCAGAGGTCCCAAATCACTTAATTTTCTGTGATTGGTTAGAAGATTCCATTCCCTGCAAGCTATGATCTGGCTTTGTTACCTCCTTGTTGGACTGCAATATAATAGTAACAATATTAGCAATATTGATAATGAGGTGTGTTAAATAAAAAATACATTGGATGTGACTGTTTCAGGACTTGGCAGATTCCAGTTAGCACACAAGCTTCACATCTAAGATATCCTCAGCCATGATAGCTCTAAGAACCAAATCAAACTATCCTCACTGTCCCACACTGCCTCTCCTAGGCTCTCCCTGAGTAATGAATCTGAAATCAAGATCTCACGTAGGTCTCTAAGGCACACTGCAGCCTGCACCTCTTCTAGATGAAGTCTCCAGCTGACACTTCATGTCTGCAGCACAATAAAACTTACTAAGGTAAGACTAGAAACTTCTCTGGACAGGGAAAAAAAAAAAAAAACCAGACTTCCTTGGGAGACAGTACTAAACATTGAGGTGCACTTCCACTGAAACTAAAGACAGTGCCCAACCTCTCTGCCTGATACTCCCAGGGCAGAGCACATTTCTTTGACCCCATCTGCTCTAAGAAGAGCCACACTCATGCATATTGATGTATCTCTTTTAGACATTCAAAATTAAACCACTACCTGGAAGATTTTCTTCAATTGGAAAGGAACAGAAAAAGCATGTTACATATTAGTCATGTCAAAGAATTCACTGCTAGGAGGTGCTGTGCTGTTAAGAGATTAGCATAGCATATGCACATAACATAGCACAGCACAGCATAGCGCAGCATAGCAAAGAAGACAAGGCAAGGCAAGGCAACGTTTGGCTGATTTCAAGCTCAAATCAGTGTAATTATCCAGCTCAGATCCTCCCTACATATATCTACAATCTCCTTATTTTCACCTTTTATCTTAAATGATGATGCACTAGTTACAACAGGAGAGCTTCATTCCAAAAATGAATTCATTAAGGAAACAAATAATTGCTCTTCTTACTATGCCTTGCCTATGTCAGTGGCAATGGCATGAGTGTTAATGTTATATTTATGAAATACTGTCAAATTTTTAAAATCCAAGTACTGGTAAAATTCAAATACATCTGCATTAAGAATAGGTTACTTGTTTATGTAAAGAAAAGTTATTATCTGTCCAGCTGCATCAGCCTTGAATTCTAGGAAAATGAAGGCTTTCAGCTGAGACTGGTGACAAGTGGTATCCCTCAAAGATCGGTACTGGGACCAGTACTGTTTAATATCTTTGTTGGCAATATGGATAGTGGGATGGAGTGCAGCCTCAGCAAGTTTGCCAATGACACCAAGCTGTGTGGTTTGGTTGACATAATGGAGTGAGGGAAGGGATGCCACCTGGAGGGACCTGGACAGGCTGGAGAGGTGGGCTCAGGCCAACCTCATGAAGTTCAGCAAGGCCAAGTGTAAGGTCCTGCACCTGGGCCGGGGCAATCCCAAGCAGGGTAATGAGTTGATTGAGAAAAGCCCTGGGGAGAAGCACTTGGGTGTTGGTGGATGATAAGATCAACATGAGCCCACAATGTGCATTTGCAGCCCAAAAAGCCAACCAGATTCTGGGCTACATCAAAAGGAGTGTGGTCAGTAGGTCGAGGGAGGTGATTCTGCCCCTCCACTCTGCCCTTTTGAGACCCCACCTGGAGTACTGTGTCCAGCTCTGGAGCCCCCAACACAAGAAGGTTATAGAACTATTAGAACGAGTCCAGAGGAGGGCTACCAAGATGTTCAGAGGGCTGGAATACCTCTCCTATGAGGACAGGCTGAGAGAGTTGGGCTTGTTCAGCCTGGAAAAGAGAAAGCTCCGGGGAGACCTCATAGTAGCCTACGAGTACCTGAAGGGTGCCTACAAGAAGGCTGAGGAGGGACTTTTTACAAGGGACTGTAATGATAGGATGAGGGGTAATGGGTGGAAGCTGAGGGAGGGGAGGTTTAGACTAAATATAAGGAAGAAGTTTTTTACTGTGAGGGTGGTGAGGCACTGGAACAGGTTACCCAAGGAGGTTGTGGATGCTTCATCCCTGGAAGTGTTCAGAGCCAGGTTGGATGGAGCCTTGCGCAACTTGATTTAGTGGGAGGTGTCCCTGACTATAGCAGGGGGGTTGGAACTAGACAATCTTTGAGGTCCCTTCCAACCCAAACCATTCTATGATTCTATGATTCTATGATTCTATGAAGTATTACCACAGTTATAGCTGCACATATTACCTTTGTTAAATGTCATTTTGCACAGGCCAGGTTAGTTTTATACCAGCTGAGATATTTGCTTAAACAGCTATACTCTTACAGAAATCACAGTACTGAAAATTTCTCCATGTGTGGGCTGGTGTAAGAAGCCTGTTATCATAGACAGCTCAGTGGTGTTCCTGACATTTTTCAATAGCTACTAAGAATAGGACATCTAAAGCCTTTTCCTTCAGTTCCCTGTTTGGGAAGGCAGGGAGGTGATGACAACTATCTAGAAAGCCACAAGAAGTTGCTTTCAACTCTGTTTTAATTGGATTCCAAATCAGCACAGGCAACAGTAAAGGTAAGAAAAAGCCCTGTAATTATGGTAATGTGCAAGAAAATGTAAAAAGGTCTGATACAACTGCCAGATAAATAAAGACAGGCTGAAAGAGAGAGCGATGTGAGCAGGACACTGCGCTGAGACTCACAGATGTGGATTTCCTCTGGGACAGCTTGTGGGCTCAACAAAAGTCACTTCACTGCCCTGTGTCTTGGACCTCTTCTCTATAAATGGATTTAAATGGCCATCTCTGTAAAGCACTTTCAACCTAAGAAGAAACAAAATTGTATAAGAACTAGACATTAGCCAGTTATTACTCATCCACAGCAAATTTGTGATTCAATCTTCATGGGTTTCTTGAGACAATGAGTTGCTGCCAAACTGACCATGAAAGCAAGTAAAATATAACTTTCCTTTATCAACAAAATGGCCGGATTGGCCATGGGACTCTTCTCAGGAACACCACAATTACTAATTTCTGTGCATCAAGCTCTGTCATTCTCTACCAGTACAACTTAGTAGATACAAGCAAGCAGAGAGATGAAGGTTTTGCCCTCTTTGGCTCTTCCTGCACTGCACAGGGCCACATTTTCCTTCAGGGCATACAGAGCTGCTGAGTGCAACATTTACCTGCTGGGTCCAATTTTACAAGTTACATGCTCCCAGCTTAGATGTGTCAATTGCTTCAGCCCCTTCTTGTCCCCCCTCGACCCCATCTCTGCATCGCAGTGACACAATGTGGCTTCTCCCAGCTCCATTATGGGCCAGGCTCCTTGTACAAGGTAAGGAGAGGCAGGTATGGGGCTGATCATTGCAGCAAGGGCTCCAGCAAGAAAATTTGAATTACGGGGCAAGAAGGAGATGAAGACAACAAAAAAGAAATAAGGCAGCAATTACAGCACAGGGCATGAGGAACATAGTACAAGGATCCAGATCGGGAGAAGCCAGCTGGAAATGGAGACTAGGAGCATGGCACAGACTACACAGAAATTCAGTCCAGAGGAGGCAACCCTTCAGCAATTCAAAGCCACCATGGTCTGCCAAAGGAAGCAAACTTTCCTCCAGTCAGTAGTCCCATTGATTTCAATGGGATATGGAAAGTTGGTAAATCTGTAGGCCCTGAGCTCTTCTTGAATTATTTATTATCTCAAATAGTCTGTAAGGAACAGACTGTACCATCTTATAGTGCTGCTCCACAAAGATCAAAGTCTTTAGGAAGAATCCACCTACAGGGCTGTGGATTTTGGAAGGCAAGTCTAACCCATTTACTGCTCCGGGTGTTACATGAAAGCCCGCTTTGTCAGAGTAGGTGAAAGGAACAAGAGGGATTTTATTGTCTGGTAACAGCCAATATGGGAAGCTGAAATATTAAGATTAACTGTAACTTTGTTTTTAACAATTAACAGCGGGACTTTTTCCAGACCCGTGTGCATGAACACTAGGGATAACCATGCAGTGCATTGAAAAGCACCACATACAAAAGGATTAGGAAAAGAAAATTCCCTTTGAGCAAAGGAAAGGCTGGAGTGACTCAGCCTTGTACCTTTGGATAGCCAGTTCAGCAGAGCGAAGTAATGAGCATGAAACAAGCACAGTCTTTAACCACACCAAATGGAGCATCGTGTAAAATGTACTGTGTATCTCTTTAGTAGTAGGACCACCTTTAGGTTAAAATGTACTGTGTATCTCTTTAGATTTAGTAGATTTACTCAGATACAGAGATGAAAAGTTCACTCAAAGCCTCTTAATAATATGAAGTCAAGATATAGATTCTGGAGGCCTTTCAAGCCCTACAACGTTCATCAACTGTTATAAAGCCCATGGAAATGTGTGATCACCTATCTGTTAATCTGAACAGATTCTATATCGGTAATACAGATTACTGACACCTTATATCCATAGTGTTGCTTTTTCTGATGACAGTGGCATCTTCTTGCTACTTTTTCTAGTGGAGAAAGCAGACACATCCCACCCAGCCCTCTGCTTTGCAAACCAGCTGCATACAGGGACCCTCTCCTAATGAAACAATTATCTTTACCACGGAAGATAATTAGAAGAGCCTAACTCTGTCTCAACCTGATTAGACAATAAAAACTGCAGACTAACTTCTCTTCACAGAAATTTCAGATAGAGTTATTTAATTAATTCTAGTTAAAACCAGTCCTTTACCCAGAAAGAAGGGTAGGGGCTGAGGATTCACGTGTATAATGGTAGACTGTCTTTGTTCATTAACGTCTTCTAAAGCAAAATTTTATTCTTCTTAATTAGCAGTGAAGACATAGCCTAAAACTCTAGTAACTAAAACTCCAGTAAATATCAGGGCATGCTGGTGTAGTTAGTTACAGTGTTGGGAGAAGTCTGAACTTCATCATGTGCTGGAGTACAAATTGTCAAATCTTCAGTGCATGTGCAGAAATTAGTGCTTCAGCAATCCTGGTAAAGTTGAAGCAACAAAAATCCCTCCTGGTACAGTACAGTTATACCAGCGTATTTCCATGGTAAGCACCTGCACTGTAAACAAAAACCTGCCATGGTTTGGTGGAATGGGCCAAGATCTCCAAACAGGGAATGATGCTCTAGGTGAAATTCCTCTGTGCTGAATTCAGCTCATTTGGTGGCCAAGGGCAGAGACACAGCTGCTTTTAAGGCATGATTCCCCTCACCCACTTCATATTTAGGATGAAAAGAGTGTGGACTGAATGTGCCTGTTTGCTGGCTACAAAGGAGGCAAGATGGCGGTAAGTAGAGCAGATGCAAGCATCTACAGGGTCAACATTATATTTGGTCGCATAAATTCCACACTTTGTGTTAAAAAATGACACTACCTGTCCTTGTAGCTGTGATGGCTCCGAAACAAATAGTTTTCAATTAGAAATTCATATTCCCTTTGATTTGAGTGACATGCACTCAATTTTTTATGCTGCCAGTACTAAGTGATGCCTAAAATTTCTAAAAATATGTATCTCACTTCGCTAACTCACGGAAAATGTGGAAAAAAAAATCTATATTAGGCTTCATCTTGACACCAAAGATAAAGCTGATTATAGAAAAGGTTGCTCCAACTGAAGTGGCTGCTCCAGAAAAAGTGTTTGTGCATTGATTACAGTTCATATACCAATGTCTTGACCACTAAACTTGGAATCTTGAAAGGGCTAGTTTCACAAAGCCAAAGATTGTTATGCACTAAATTGGTTGAGAACGAATTTAAGTAGGAAGACATGAATGACCATTGACAGGAGTTTAGAACACTTCCCTAGGTGCCCAAATGGCCAATGCCCTAATGAAAAATAAGGCCTAGCTGATAAGAAAATCAGCCTGGCTTAAAGAGAAAATAAAGCAGAGATAATGGTAGCAACGCAAATCAGCATATTCACATTAAAAAACAGAAATTTAAGAAAATTAAAGAGGAAAGCAAAGCCACAAAGAAACTTCCATGAGCTTCAGACTTAGGAATAATATGCTGGGTTTTAAGCATCTCAGGTATAACACAAACTTTACAAATAATTAAATTCCTGTACTGTATATAAATGTTAGTCCTGGGCAATTATGAAAACTAGGCAAAAGTGTTCAATAAATGTTTCCATTCTTCTTTGGTTAACAAAATGTATTGGTATCAAATGATGACAAAATACTTCCATTTCAACAGAGAAAGAAGTGACAATGCCAATCAGCAGTTACTGAAGTTAAACATTTATTTAAGCATATCTGCCTAAACTGCACATGTGAGTGCAGCCCAGGTGTTTTTTGGATCATTCATGCTGAGGTTTTTGATTCAGTCCTTAAGAAATGTGGACATTAAAAAACCTAGGTTCTTTTAAAAGGTCTTGATATTCAGAGAAATAGTGCTGAACTAGTGTGACCTGTGCACTTACAAGCTTGTCAGCTTGACATTGATCCCCAGAAAAATAAGAATGCATGTGACATACACTCAGTTAATACAGAACGACAGAAGTTAATGCAGTCTTCGAATATCAATGTGGATTTATAGAAAACAGATTTGGTGAAACAGCTGAAAGAAATTTTTTCACGGGATTATATATTTGGATGATAAAAAGACTAGTGTTGATGTAATAACAGCAGACTTATGTAAGCAAGTTGACTTAAGACTGCATGACATTTTAAACAAAATATAAGCACACGATATCAACGTGGCATGTATTATGTGGACTAAAAGCTGCCAAACTGATAAAAGCTTAATCTCTCAATTTTCCAAGAAGGACATTTTAGAGAGATTAGATCATCATTTTTTAATACCTCAGAAAATGTCATAAGGGGGTTCTTTGACAGTTCCTTCTACTTTTTTCATTATGCCGAAAAAACCACAAGTAATGAGGATCCAATAGGTGGAAGTTGAAGGAATTACCCATAGGAATGGCTCCCTAGGGGTTACAGTGGAGTCCTTCTCGATGAATATTTGAAAATTGGGATTGATCACTTTTCCAAAAATGTTGCTCTAGATCAGACATACATGAAGTCAGCAAAATCCTATGACTTACTGTATGAAAAGGTCAAACTAGAGGATGGCCCCTTCTGGCTTTAATTTATATATTGTTGATGTTGGACCATTTGCCTGCGTAAACCTGAACAGTCTATGTGGGTCCATAGGCAGAAACACAGATAAGGGAAAAATAATTATATCAAAATTAATTTCGGTTCTGCCTTCAGTGGAGGCAAGACTAAGCAACTGATAATCCACCTACCCTGATTGCCAGGTTTGCTGCATTGCCATTAGTTCCAGCAAGAAAAGTTGCAGATGCATCAGACAGCTTCACGCATCTGCACAGGGTCTCTGCTGTCCACAGGGCTCCCCAATAGGGCAGAGACACTTTCACAGAGAAATGGGTTGGATCAGACTACAGAAATTACTAGAAATACTAGTTTTACCTTCCTTTACTTTGCAACAGAACTATGGATTTGTCTTGTAATTTTGAAGTTATAAAATATATATGCAGATATATACATGCATTTTTACACAGGGCATTAAAGGAGCGTGAACACAGTCAGTGTCAAAAGGGTACATCCTCACCTATGAGACAGGTAATGATACTAACAGGGAGGATTCTCATAAAGGCATGAAGAGAAACCACTTCTGGTTGTGAACAGAAATGATCCAGGGACAAAGCTGAGTTGGAGGACAGTCAGGCTGCATGAAATTTACCCTTGTGCCCAAAGCTATGCAAAACCTACTCATTCTTTAAGTTTGAGAGCCTAAATGGGTTATAAGGAATGCTATGTTCAGTGCTGAACAGAATTCAAAACATATCCCTGCTTCATTCAAAAAAATTTTGTGTCAGAAATATTTCATCTTGCAACAGGCTGCATGTTACTGTGAAAATGAAAAGACATGTCATCTCCTGATGGCAGAATACACCTTGGGCTAAATTTTATATGACTGAAGGCCTCGACACTGCAGTAAGAGCTGCACATATGGAACAAAGTACAGGTTTTTTTACTCCTGAAGAAAAATTAAGTATCTCTTGAAGCTGAAGAGAATAACAGTTTCATGAGTATTTTGATGTTCCTTTTGTATATGTAGCACAAAGTAAGAGTGAATCCGTATTAGCAGTGGAATTATTCCAGTGTGAAGTAGTGGGGGAAAGCAGTGATACCCATGTGCGAGAAGACAGAATTAGCCTATTTTAGTGAAGTAACCATGTACAAGTGTAATGGTTTAGCCTCTGCCGGGGTCTGAGACCACGCGGCCGCTGCCCCTCCCCCACAAAGGGAGTGAAATACAAAGCCCCAAGACTGAAATAAGGAAAGGTTTAATACAACAATGCAATAGCAACACAACAAACAACAGCAATAACAATAACAGTAATAGTGATAGCAATGAACAGAGCAAAATAGCTACCAAATACAGCAGTTTGAAGCACGATGTACAAAACCACGAGTGCACCGCGCTCCGCGCCAGGAAAATGTGACCTGCCAGGATGTGACATCCGCATGGTATCTGAATAACCCGGCTAGAGCTCCCCCCCACTGCTGGGGAAACTTAACCCTATCCTGGTTAAACCAGGACAACAAGGCAAGTGAAATATAAGAAAAAGAATTCGTAATAATTATTATCTCCAAGGCACTGTGCTAACACTGGCATCAGTTCTTATAGTTACAGGTTATGTTTAATGGCTTCTCCTGTAGTAAGGGAATTCCATTTCTAATTGGGCTTTTATTTGCTTCACAGGCTTAGTGGAAGCAGACAATATTAACTACAAATACATAATTAGGCTTCACTTCTGCCTGTCCATTTTAGGTTGTTATTGAGCATTAGTCTGGAGAAAAACCTCCAAATAAAAACTTCTGAAAAGTATTCTGTTACGACTGTTACTGAACTAAAACCAAGGTGGGCAGATACTTTAGGGTTCTTATGCCTAGGTTTAGATAAAACATCCAGAGGTGAATATAATAACCATATGATAATGCTTATATACCATTTTTCTACTGTATTTATAGTGAATGAGATCCTAATAATCACAGGATCACAGAATAGCTGAAGTTGGAAGGGTCGTCTGTAGATCGCCTAGTCTAAGCCCCTGATCAAAGCAGGGCCACCTACAGCAGGTTGCTCAGTTCCATGTCCAGTCAGATTCTCTGTCAAGCTTCTTTCCAGCCAGCTGGCCACCAGGTTGATTCTTTGTCTGCTGTTAATAGACGGATGTTGTTTCGCTTATCCCACCAGCACTTACTGTGCTTTAGGGTTTGGCTATATTTTCAATTTATAGAGGATGCATAATGATCACTAGGTATTGTAATGTTGCTCATGCAAATGCACATCACTGTAGGAAAGCAAGTTTAGACTAAGTATTCAGACAACATTAATGCTGATAGAATAAAAAGAATAGCTTACAGCTTTTCTTTAATGAAGAAATAATGTATTGAATTACACTGACACTTATTTTAAATGAATACTTCATTAAGTGTAAAATGGAAAAGTATTTGTCAGCCTGCATAACAAATTATACAATGTAGCAGCAGACTGACTTAATACATGCATATTATTCCTGGTTGTACTGCAATGGTACCTCATGCAAGCACAGTGGAGGCGATCACCAAAGAGAGGCCAACACAGTTAAAGAACAGAAAGATCAAAACACAGAGGTGACATTACTCATCCAGTCTCACAGCCACAAAGCTGGAAGCTGAATTCAACCAAATATCCTGAATTCCAATCCATTCATGTATTTAAAGCTACACATTTAAAAAGTCCTGGTGGAACAATTTTCTTCAGATTTTGTCAGTCTGTTGAAATGAAAACATCCTCAAAGATGGCTGGATTTCAGTTCTGTTCCAGTGGAAACCAGTTAGAAATCTGTTTACATTCCCAACAGTTCATCTGTATTGCTCCAAAGGCAGGCTCTGATTTAGGATCCCAGTAAACTGGGGTCCATGATCTTACCATAGCCTCCTGTGTTTTGTAGTAAGAGCTCTCCTGACTCAACCAACTTGATGCATCTGCTGAAGTGTCATTACTTTTTGTGGAAAACTAAAGAAAAAATGAGACCAGGTAAAATCAAGGACCTGTCTTACAATGGGATGATTCACTCCTTGGAGGTGCCCACCTCTCTCCAGAACAGGGAATGAGAAAGCCTTGATAACTAGCTTAAACCATATCATACCTTTCAGATGACTAGATAGCAAAGCTGAACCCAACAGTATGGTGCAATACAGAGGTGTATTCTCCTCATAATGATTGCCAGCAATTAATATCATTATGAACTGGATTTGCAGGCTCATATCAGCTGGAAAACAGTGTACTAAAATCCTTAAAATGACAGATTAAAAGAATAAAGAAGAGGAGGAACAGACTTCATTGTTTTCTCATGTCCATTTAAAGCAATTAAAAGGAATGCTTTGATCTCTTTTCTTTCAGATTAACTATCCTGCTATTTTGGAGATATCTTTTTCCAGATCAAGGAGACAATAGGAAAATTACCTCAAATGAATGCAGTATAAACTTCATAGGAGCAGTTAAATAAAGCATAATTTTTCATTAAAATTTAATAAGTTACTGTAATTAGAGATTACTTTTTTTTAATATCACTTTGCTCATACATGGCACAGAAGTCTGATCTTGAAGAAACAAATTAAATACCAATTCCCAGATGCCCCACCTCTGTCTGCTACTCTCCATCTCTTCTGAAAGGCTTGTCATGTCATAGTCTCTGAATATCATCAGGAGAACCCAAACAGGTCACCACAACTTCATGATAAATTCCTGTCTGTCATATTATGGCCCTGTGAATTATTGCTGAATTTAGTAGATTTTAATATGTGTGCTTTGAACAACACAATACTGGTGTTAAGTTTGCGATACCTACCAACTAAAACTCTTTAACACCTTATTTAACTGATCAATATTATTGCCTTCCATTGTTGTTTGACTATGCGACCTTAGTGAACTTCTTCATGTTTGTTCAGAGGACTTGTTCTTCCTCAGGCACTGCCATCTCTCAGTTCTTAAAACAAAAATATAGCTAGCCACAAAGCAAAAAATATTGCTAATAGCAAAAGACCTGTCCAGTCATGTTTCCTTACAGTCACGATGCACACAATTTTCAAAAGCATCAGTCAAATGTCAAAGTCCTTGACCTTTAGAGGTCCTAGACCTTTATAAACCTTTCAGGAAGACTTAGATTATATGTTTGCAAATCACCTTTGAAAACCTGAGATTTTGATAGTTTGAGATTTTTTTTAACTCCTCTGTAATTCTCTTTTTCATGGAAAAATCATTGATATGGTCCCGTGAATTGCACATGGTGAGTTTTTGAAAACAGAAGAAGAAAGGGTGCAGAGAAGAAGCTGTCAGCTTGCAATATACCATTGTCACCAGTCAGAAGTTACAGGATTTATGAAACAAATGGTTTGTCAGACCAGGAGGAATGAAGGTCCTCTAAAACGGAACTAATATTCTCAGAGAACTAAACTCATGTCAGGTCTCCAGGAGAAGGTGCATTACCAGCTGGAGTATTTTCTCTGGAAGAAGGGGAGACAAGAGCATAGATCTGCATCTTCTCCTCATACTAATGATTTAACTTCAGCCCAAGGAATACCTAAAGTGAAAAGAGAAATTAATTGTGAATAGCCTCCAAAAATTGTAATCAAAGGCAGAATTGTTCACTGTTGTAAACGGAACAAAAATAACCATGTCCCTGCCAGCAGGCATGCAAAACAATGTCAGCTGGGATTTGGTAGGATAAGAGCTAGGACATGCGTAGCAGTATGGTGGGTAGATGAGCAAAGCGTATTGAGAAATGTACAGGGTCAGACAGCACAGCCTGAGCTCTGCTGCTGCACACCCTACCCACAGTCCTCTGAATGTCAGAACGCACCACAAAGAATCAGAAACAAGCAGTCATTCTGCCTGGTTAAGATACAGCATAAAGAAAGGTCAGGATGAGCTGAGCTGAAGCCAGATTCACCAATGCTGCTGCAGCGCCTGATCTCCAGCCGCGCAGACATGGCCCATCTGCAGCTGACCTTAGCCAAGACACAGAAACATGTCTTGGAAGGACTAGGTCATGGAGAAAATCCTGGGAAATCCTTGACATTGTTTAGGACAGTATTAAGAGAATCACAAAAGAGTAGAAGAGAATAAAAGGTGAAAATAATTTATTTTAAATCATCAAGTTGATTTTTAAATGCATGATTTGCTATGCACAGTCTTTATCTGTCACATGAACATAGAGATTGACACAGTAGAACAAATCAGTCCAATTTAATTAATTACCTGATGCTTCAGAGGAAACAGAATGATGAAATACTCAGCCTTCCTACGCCCTGTCACTGGCCTATGCATTGAAGCATAAAGATTACTAAATTGTTTTTTTTTTTAATCATCCAATCTTGTTCTGGATAGCCTCGTTTTCCATACTATTCTTGCTCTCTTGTATCCTCTTGGCTCTAAAAAAATTTACAGAAATAAAATTTACTATGTTTCAAAATGTAATCTATGTTTTGGCTTTCATTTCAGTTGAAAACCATTGGTGTCCACAGTGTTTGCCCTCCTTGGTGACAAAGAGGTGTTAAGCAAAGGGGTGTTAAAATATCAATGAAGGCTACTCAGGACCTCCTGCACAAACTACAGACAACTATACTTTATTATTCTGATGATTGCAATCCAGTCTCAGGAAAAATCCCCTGTTAATCTTCAAGCAATATATAAAATGTTTCAAATTGTGTGGCATCTCATAAGCATGTTTTTCTAGATATTTTAAGTGACTAGTGGATTTGAATGCCTCATTTTGGAGATATCTGACAATGCCTCTGTTTCAGAAAGTGATGAACTCTCCTTTCTGTAAATTAGACGCTCTATGTGTTTGCTGAACACAAAAGACAGACTTAAAATCGCTGATAAATTTTTTTTAAAAAAAAAGGTAAAAAACAAAAAAACACCATACAACAAAAATTACAGCTACAATTCTAATGTACTGAAGCAAAATAATTCTCTCCAATGAACTGTTTCCTAGGGACTCCTTAGTAACAGATCTGCTTGTAGCAGATTGGAAAAATATTCCTTAAAACAAGCAGTGTTGTATGTTTCAGCACAAAGCAGCACCCAGCATCCTCTGGAAATGAGTCTTCCCAGGAAAGCCTGCTGCTGAGCCAGGCTCTTCTGAAACAGCTTATCTATTTGCTGAGACCACCTAGGAATATGGATCGGGAACTGAAAATTTGATTCATAGCCTATTCAAATAAATAGTAATTCCAACACATTCTTACAGGCTCTGCCTCAGGATATTTAGCAAATGGCTTTTACCTATTAGCTTGGCTTGTAGCTAAATCACTTACTTAACAGAATTCCTGCATGCTGAATCCTGCATCCTGCATCCCGTCTTGCAGGCACTGGCCTTGCTGGGTATCATCTGCATATAACAAGAACAGAAATAATTTTCAGTGTACTTTGAATAAATTAACCTGCCACTAGTAATTTGGCACCCTCTTTGCTGTTGTCAGGCTTCTTGATCACATGTTAAAACATCGGCTGTTGATACCATTGACAGCTTTATTATTACTAAGTGACAGCATGTGTCAGAAAATCAAAAGAAAGCACAGCAAGAGTATGAAAAAGTTGAAAGCAATAGAGACAACATGACTGTTGCCATGGCGCAGATCAGCACCTAGCGAGGCCAGCAGGACAGTAGCAGTAACACTGTGCTCAGGCAGTTTCCTCGTCCCAGATAATTCTAATAAAGCATCTGGAAAGACGCAGAGATCACCCTGATAGAAAGTTGCCATCACAGCTTGAGCAAGGACTCAGCAAGCACCATGCTGGCAGCTTATTCTGAAAAGTCAAAGTTGATGAGGAAGAAATGTTTGAGTTCTCCCCAAGCAGCATGGACAGCCACTTAGTTATTTATCTCAAGGGTTACCTTTCATTAACAGTCATATGTTTTGGCAGTGGATAACTGAATAACATTTTATCACTTGCCAATTCTTGACCAGTTCATGGAGCACATTGAAAGAATGAGCCATTAATCACAACAAAAAGAAACACACTTGTTTGCAACTCTGAAGTCCGTGGAGGGAGTTTGTTTCCACTCCTCCAAAGGCAAGTCTTACTTTTTTTGTTCCTGTGTTTCACAAACTATCTCTCTGTCTGTCCATCTGCTGCTATTTACTAGGCAACCCTGTGGACATAGGAAAACAGGTCAAAAGCACTTTGCTTATCAGTTTTTGAGCTTTCCAAACTTCTTAATTTCAATTACTTCTGAAAGGTTTGCATGCTTCAAAAAAAATAGATATGGTTGAAAGCAAAATAAATAGCTGATTTAATGTCGGTGGGAAATCAAACCTGGATAAAAAGGTGCATCCTGTATTATTCCCTATAATTACTTTTATTTTCTATTATTCTCACCTTTTGTCTATTTCTGATTATCCTGTCTCAGAAGTATTTCTTTCTGTTGAGGTCCACAGCACAGTCATCCCTCTGCAATGACTTCAACAGCTAAACAAGGAAGGATTATAGAAACAGATAAATCTTTTTATGCTTGTGACTGACCCTTCCTGTACCCAAGACCATGGCAGAACACCAATCTTTCTGCAAACAAAGCCATACTCAGAGTTACTTTCTTTGAAGAACTGAGTATACCAGTTCAATGAAAATACTTGGCTCTAACACAATAACATTGTCTTTAAATTCGTTCCTTTGGGATTAACATGTATCAATGTTTTATGTATTCTAATTATATTTTTTTTAAAAAAGCTTTTAACAGAACAAATACATCAGCTTACTGGCAGAAACAGCATAAGCAACTTCCCAATATCTTGTGAAGGCACAGAGGGCAAATCCAGCCAATTTAACAGCAGGTTCACAGCAGTGTGTTAGTTTTACACCCATTGCAAGGCACCAGACAGGCTGGTACAAAAGAGGATGATTGTATTTCTTCCTTCTCATCTTTGACCTCACCTCCCTTTTCCTGCTATTAATATCACACTGGTGTGTCATTAGGAATCATGACACTGCCCTTTTCCACCAGGAACTCCCCATTGCACAGATCCACTCTGTGCCAGACCTGGGGAGAGAGGCAGAGACACAGGTAGAGAAAGCTGCACAGAAAGTGCTGGCCTTGCATTTTTCTGTAGGGATGCCCAGCCTGACTTCTTGCCCTAGTTTGCTGACCCTTAACCACGGTATGGGCTGTAGCATTTTGTTTCACCTAACACCTGAGGAGATCAGTTTATAATACAAAAAAGTAGTCGGATAAGTTGCTCTAAATAAACAGAATCAATATTCTGTGTTACTCCAGCAGCTAAGGTAGCTGTGATAACAGAAAATGTATTTAATCCATTTTAAGCACAGATAAGTATTCATTTACCCAAAACATACTCATCTGCCTTTTCTCTTGTGCTATGATTTCTGTTTCCATAAATTGGGCCACATTATGCAACATGATGGTATTTTGTAGTGTTTCACTTACGCTACAAAGGTGCAAAGTAGATGAGTCTGAGAAAACCAACATGCTGGGCAAGACATGGTCTCCAGTTTTAGAAATGCAGGAGGTAGAACAGCCCAGTCCACATGAAGACCATCTCCAGCCACTGCCTGCCAGGGTAATGAAGCACAGCTGGCAAGGCCAGAGACCATGAAATCCTCCATAAAGTCCCCCACACTCTCGGAGCAGGACAAAATGCAGTAGGATAAGCATGGACATTTTATCCTCCCACACCAACACTGGAGGAAGTGTGGTAGGACAGCCTCATACATCTGTACACCACATGGCAGGGTAGACCACAGCTCAGTCTATTCCATCAGCCAACAGTTTTGCAGTCCATATGTGTCCAACCATTGCTGCCCTTTAGTTTACAAGTTTGTCATTCTTGTACCTCCTCTTAATATTTTCCTAACACTACAAATATAGGGCCAAAATGCATTCTATTTTGCAGGTAATGCCTCTTCTTTGATGCCATATGAAATTATGTATAGCAAAATGATGCAGAAACTGGTCATTTGTCTCTATAATCTGTCCCCATATGAAAGTTTCTCCCTACCCATAACACTTCTTGAAGAGTGTAGATCAGTATTTCCCATAAAGGCCCATATAACATGTAGCTATAACTCAGAAAAGGTC
Source organism: Strix uralensis (assembly GCF_047716275.1). Classification (NCBI taxonomy): domain Eukaryota; kingdom Metazoa; phylum Chordata; class Aves; order Strigiformes; family Strigidae; genus Strix; species Strix uralensis. The sequence continues at coordinate 119,675,803 of NC_133973.1, read as the reverse complement.
CTGAAGCACACATCCTTCATGTCTTCTTTGGAAATCCTGGTCCAGCTTCCAGTGCTCTGCAAGGCTATCAGGAACTCAAATGAGGCTCCTGGTATATATGTTATTGCAAAGTCATTAATCTGCTTAGGGACCACATGAGTTCTGATGCTCATAGAGAGGAAGGAAACTTTTATAGAAGTAGAAATTTAGGATCATCACTTACACTGACATTTACAGAAGCATCACATGAAAATACACAGAGAGCCGTTTGGACAGGCAGCTCAGTGTGTTTCCTCCATATTCTCTTCAGTGTTTTTCATAGGCTTTGTGATCAAATGAATGGGGATCTTATTTCTATTATGTTCTCAGATTTCTTCCACAGAGGAAGAGCTGGCTTTTAGATCCCAGGCCAAACTCAGAGAGTTATTTGGATTCAAATCATTCCCGTCACAAGGACTTCTTAATCCTCAACTCAAGAAAGATTTTTCAACCTGCCTGCCACAATGCCGCTATCAGGATTTCCCAGCTTTGAAAATATCCCTTGGGGTTAGCCAGTTGGAGGCATCATGTGCTGAACACTTCACAGAATCAGCTAAATATAACTGCAGTGTTTGAGTATTAACAAATCACTAACCCACAGAGGGATGAAATATTCTTTTCAATCTGAAATGCAAAGAAAGCATATAGATGTGTAGTTTTTTCAAACACTGGGCATTATATTCCAAACACACATGGAAATTAACTATATATTTTATGGAAACATAGGGAGTCTAGACTGAAACAAGTTAAAAGGTAAACAAAACACATTAGGTTGCCACAAGTTTAGGCTGTTCAACCATAATTTTAATTTAAGCGTTTCTGTAAAAACATAAGACCTCATAACTAATGTCTAAAAATTCAACATCCTGTTTATTAAGAAATACAAAGGAATTTCCAAAAAGTGAGACACAGGAGCTCAAATAGTTTGATGAACTTCTGGCAGTTTCAAATGGCTAATAAAAACCCCATGACATACATAATTCCATCTTCCCAAATAACAAATTCTTGCACAGAGGGTGGGACTGTCACTCACATTGCCTACGTATGCCAGCCTTTCCCAAGAGAGAGTCAGCTGAGTCACACAAAGGAACAGCAATTTTGCACCATGAAGGAAGCCTGGCTTCCTTCTCCTCCAGCAAGTCCATCAGACTCCCTGTGGTACCAGCCTAGATGTCTTTTTTGCCAGCACTCCAGGTTGTCTGGGAACATGGCTGTGGGCAAGTTCTTCCTGCTGATGACTTTGCCATCTTCAGAGCTGGATGTGTGCACTGTGATTGTCTCTAGATGTAATGGTTCGACCACCACCACATGGAAAGTGGAGGGAAAATAAGAACAAGGTTCTTACCAACGGAAACTTTTCACCAGTGGAGAGAACAAGATCGGCAGCTCATGGAAAATGGGGAGAGCAAGGCGGAAGGCCTGCCACAACTCAAAGCCCTTGAACCCTTGATGGAGCACAGCAAGAAGAACACACGAGCAGCTGAATCCCAAGCAATGTCCATGGGAATTCCAGCTCCCTGAAGGAACCTCTCACATGTACATGGTAAGGCAGAAGATGCAACCTTATTTAACTATCTTGATCTGGCCCAGAAAAAGGCAGTGCCTTGTCCTCTGCTCTACTATTCTTTCATGGTGGCTGACTGAATCCAAGGAATCAGGTTGTACTCAACACCTAAACCATTCAAGGCCACAGAAAAATTAACTCAACCAATTGGTAATGCCACAGGTTTCACTGCATATCATGTAGGATTTTAAGAAAGAATAATCAACAAAAAATTGTCCATTTAAAGGAAGGTTGTAAATATTTACATATTTTCCTATCTTTTTTTCTTGAAACCTGTTGTTGTTAATTTCTGCAAAAGTGCTTGCACCTTCTTACTGAGCTGGTTCAAATATTATATTAAGCTTCACACACCAGAACAAGTCAAAAACAATTTCTTTAACATTATAATTATGTTCGTTTAACTTCCTTCTACCGTAATGTAACAGGCATTGTGGATCAGGAAGAAATAACTAGTGTCCTTCTATCTTGACTTCTAGAAAGCCTTTTCCAGTCTCTCATAACTTTCCCATAAGTAACTGAGAGAACATGGTCTTCATGAACATGGTTGCATAAAGATTCCCAGGGCATGACTATGAATGTTTCCTTCTCGACACTGAGAATATTTGAAGTGATTTTCTGCATGGTTGTTTCAGCTATTTGGTTCTGTTTCGTATTTTAGTAACAATTTGGATATCTGGGAGACAATGTGCCTATTAAATCTGCAGGATCACACAGAACTAGGAGGAACTGCACATGTGTTGGAGAACAGCTTTAGGATTCAAAATGACAGTGAAAAGCTGGGAAAAAATCTGGAAAAATGAGACTGCAGCTCAAGATGAACAAGTTCAGGGTGCTATACTCCACCTAGAATAATCAATGGCATAAATACAGGGACAGAAATAGGGAGGTAGATGGCACCACCATCTGAGGTCAAGGTGCAGTTGAGTGAAAAAAATCATGTTGCTATAGAAAAGATAAAAATCCTACTAGCAAGTCTAAGTAAGTGCATACCTTGCAAGTCGCAAGAACTGTAACTTACAATATATCAAGAGTTTTGGTGAAACTCTGATTGGAGCACCACGTCCAGGTTTGGGTGCTGTACATGAAGAAACAGACTTCACTGGGAATCCAGAAAAGAGCAGTCTGGAAGAAACTTCATGCTTATGGGCATAGTGAGGCACTGGAAGAGGACAGTCGAGAAGACTGTAGGGTCTCTACAATCAAAGCTTTTAAGAAAAAATTGGATAATTGGGAATCATGAATTTTATAGACACAAATTAATCCTGACTGAGGGAGGAAAGATGAGCTAAACAGACTCTCAAGGTTGCTTTTTTTTTTTTTTCCTCTAAAGTGCCAGGTTTTTATGACAATTTACATGAAGTTTAAGAGAAAGTCCTTCAGCATTTTAATCAGACAGGGTGCATAGTGTAGGAAAGAAAAGCTATTTAAACAGGCTTAATTTTTATAAGCAAACAAACTAAGAAATGGCAAAGAGTCTACCCAACATTACCAGGGGCCCAGCCCAAAGCAGCTTCTAACCTGCATCTCTGAGGGGTGAGTAGGAAATTTGTCTGGACTTCACAGACACAGTCAGCCTCACTTATCTCCCTCTCTAACCCAGGTAGTTCTACTGAGAAGTAGGATGAAGGGAGGCATTTTCATCTTCAACCTTAACAGTGTCTCTTTAAAGCTTTTTACCATTTCAGCTGAAGTAGGACTTCATTTCAGCGGTAGGTCATCATCTGCTTCCAGCTTCCTTTACGTGGACACAAATGCCACACATCATTCACAGTTTAATTTCCTTCTCCCCCAGCAAATAAAAGTTATCTTTCTTTTCATCTTTAACTCTTTAATTAAGAGATTGCTAGATATCAAAATCTACCCCCTCTGTATTAGACATGCCATTACTACACCATCTGATTGCTATCTCGGGGGATTATGGAAGTGCTGCAAGTAGGACACAACAGGAGGCAGTTGACTGGCCTAGGAGCACACAGATTTCAAGCCACTAAGGGAAGAGGGTTGTTAGAAATGGCAGACATTCATCTTCCCTGGGATAGATCAAGGATTAGATTTCACAGAAGCTGTTCTCGAAATTCTCTCAAAATCCAACCTGGCAATCCATTAAGTTTAAGAGCAAGCAAGTCAGCAACATGCAGATGAGCCAGCTCTCAGACTCAGTAATGACTCAATTCAAAATCATTAATGCCAAATACATATAACATCAGCACATCCTTGGGAAAATAAATCCCCATAAATCTGGGGAAAATAATTCCAGGCAGTTTTTGTAATGACATGTATTCATTTATATCAGAGAGGAGAAAAATATACAAACCTTGCTCAGGATATCATTTCTACTAGTGTGTAACAGAGATACTCCAAAATAGGTGGATTCTCTTTGCAGTCTTCAACCACTGATCTCACAGATTACAGGACTTTAGCACCTACAGGCAAATGCCTTTTCACTGGCCAGAAATCCTTCCTTAGTGATCCTATTCATTTCAGGCAGCATGCTTGGTTCATTCTGTGCAGTGTGAACAACAGCTTTATCCCTCCTGGGGAACTACATGGCACTAGTCTTTCACTCCTCAGAGCCTTCACAACAATTTTTTCTGGAGGAAGGGTCCACTTAGCGGAAGAGTCCATGACAGAAAATAGTATCCGGTCTTTTAGGCTATAGACCTTATAAGTCTCTTGCATGGCAAAATGGTAGCTCTGATTTTAACCTTGACTTCTGAAACAGTACCTAGTTACCATATATTTAGCACTTGTTTAGCTGTTCCCATTCCAATACCTGTTAAGCAAATCCTTCTCTCAGTGATAAAAAGGCTCTAGAAAAAAAAACAATAATTCAAGGTTAATTCATTGATGTGAATCCAAAATGTCTCTACAGGATTTCACTGACTTTCCCCAGTAATTAATTTGATTCATATGGTTTCCAGCAAACTGATGCCCCTTCTCTGGATAATACTGGTCTGGCTCAGTGTCTTGTTATGAGTGCAATCATTAGCACAGTTATGCCACTATTTACAGTTGTAGTATGTTCACAGCCCTTACCATGGATGTGCATGTGGACCTACCATGCAGCAGGGCACGTGATGTAGTGAATATACTTCCAGGTACTAGAGAAGATGTGGCTGAGGGGCTACCAGGTAAGCTGGCAGGAGGCTGCAGGCTTCTGGCAACGGGGATGATTCCTCCTGCAGGCTGGATCCAGCCTACGAACTGCCTGGGGGCCTTTGCTTCCTTTTGAACCCCTCAGTTGGCACCTCCTGGGCATCAGTCCTCCTTCTACAATGGTTTTCAATGTGACTTGCCAGGGAAAGTGCCTTTTTCCCTTACAGTTCCTGTCTTAGCCCTGACTGAGCATTGAGAAATGGTCTTCCAGAGCATTTATGCACTGCTGGCTCACAGCATACATAATGGCATCACCTGTTGTCACACCAACAAAAGACTTGAGCCTAACAGTTTAACTAAACCATGACTTTAGAAGTGTCTCCATGTCTTGATGTTTTGTGGCCTCCCTTCCCTTCCCTTTCCTTCCCCTCTATATAGTTGATGTCAAAACTGGAGGAATAGCAAATACAGGAATTAGAATCTAACTAAACTAAAAAAAATTAGTTGCAAATCTCAGAACTAGATAAACTGCCTCAACAAACCCTAGCATTTTAGTTCAAAATTATGAAAATGAAGTATACTCTTAAGCTACCTTCAGCAGAAGACCTTCTCCATATTTTTGTCCTAGGCATTGCCAACAGAACTGAACTGAGGGAAACTTATGATAGAGTTAAGCCATGCTTGGGTAACAGGACATATAATAAATAGCAGACAGGGTAGCAGAAGCAATAATGTTTTTATACTGCCGTCTGGAAAAGCTTATTAGTATTTTTTCCATTTTGCAATTTTCCCCATAGCAGCATTAAAGAATGACACATACTCTACCTGTAGGGTTTATGAGAAAGGCACCACATGCTTTCTACATGAGAAGATATTCACAGTCTTTGCACCATCAAATCATCAGTTTTCTAACTCCATATAGCTTGTTTACCCAGCAAATACGTGTTCTGGATGGAGTACTTGCCAAATACTGGTCACTGGGCTGTTAGTGCCCATTGTTTCCTGCCAAACAAAACTGAAGCATGTGTTTTTTTAATGAAATTGCACAGAAAGACATGTTAGAACTTTCTATTTAAAAAAAAAAAAAAAAAAAAGAGTCTATATGAAATCACAGCTCTTTATTCAAGCAGTATCACAATCAACTTGATAATGTTTCAGTTTTTCTATTACTACCAGCTGTGGATGCAGAGTAAGTCCAAACTTCGTGCAATGTGGTCTTATTTTGTCTAACATTTTATATGTAGATTGTGTCCAAAAGGCTTTACAGAAGTAAATACACAACTACAGGGTAAAATAGCAGAGACTGAGAGAAGTAAAAAAGACCAGCAAAGAACTAGAGACTAAAGAGGCAAATAGATGCAAGTATTCTTGGAGACAAGCACTACAGAGGATCACAGTCAGGAGGACAAGGGCTAGGGAAGAGCCTCTGCATACAAGCGAGGGAAAAGGTTCATGTAAGCTATGGTCTAACCTTGTATCATACCAAACACTTCTTGAAAGGTATTTCACTGAGAATGAGGACTGCCCTGAAGGTCTCAGCAGATCAAGCTGGCTGGACATACTTGAGAACAAGGCTTCAGGTGAAGCAGAGCAAAATTAAAGGGAAACAACTTTTCAGATAATTCAGCTAACATCAACTAATAAAGGCAGATGAACCATACATGCATTTTTACAACAATAAATGAAATTAATTATGCAACTGTGAGCCCAGAACTGCATTTTGAGTCTACTACTAACTGTGGGTTTTATTCTTTGCCATATACTTAATTAGATGAGGTAGTAACAGAACAAAATATTCTAGATTTACTATGACTGTCATTAGAAATGTATGACAAACTGCTAGTAAATAGGTATTTCAAAATCAGCAGAGTAATACTAAATTAGTTTTGTTCAGCTATTGTGCAATGTTAGATATCATTTAAGGGACATTTCTTAGCTAATCTTTATGATTTACATAGATATCAGTACATTATGCAAAATATTATCATTAACTATTGCACATTTATACAGTTGTTCCAGTCTTCCTTTAAACACAGAAGAAATTAGAGACATTTACCAAAGACATTTAAATACACCTGTCTATAAAGTCTCAAAAGAAGAAAGGAATATTCTTAATTTAGAAGAAGGGCTTGATTTAAGTACATGGCAAAGAAACCTACTTTCGCTGCTAAGCAAATGTTCTAGAAAAAGTCTTCCCATATCTAGTCCAGACAATGACATGTGCTTTGCAGTAATAACACAGATGCTACAGGGCTTTGGCCTTACATAAATTTAGATTTCTGGATCTTTAAATGAATACCTTCTGAGTAATCATAATGTAATTACTTAAACCAGATTACTTGATTAGAATGGCATGTTAATATAAGAATCTTGTCATTTAGATTTTGCTCTTAACTATCTTCCCTTTTTCCCTGGGTAATCATCATTACAGTAATGACAACGATAAAGGCCCATATGTTTCTTTGTCTTACATGCTGCTGATTGAGGGAGCATGGTGCAAGTTAATGTAAAATGAGATTCACATCATACTGTGCCAGATAAAGATGCCTATGCAGAATTATGTGAGAGCAGCCACGGCCCCAGAAAGCAGGGCATCCAGCGCCTGGAAGGCTGCCAGCTGAGATGGGGATACAGTTCATTGGGGACCACAGAATCAGTGGGGAGTGGGAGGGGGACACAACACAGGCTTTGCCACACGATTGCTTCATCATAACCACAGATACTTATATTTGCTAAGATGAAAGAGGCTAATGCTGTCTGATGTGGTATTAATGTGCGATGTTCAGAAGCACATGCTGCAGATGTCCCAAACAGCACAAAAGCCCATTTTTGAAAGATGGCAGCTCCACGAATGGAGGTCACGCATGTCTGTAACCCACCTCTTGTGCGGAGGCACATCTGCCACTGTTGTAACTGTGCCAATGCAATTCTCTCAGGTAAGCATGGCCCACGCCATCACTGAATGATTTGTATAGCAGTACTGCAAGTCGTGTCTGCACCAAGACTTTGCACCGGGACAGCCATCCCAGTGGCTGAACTTCAGGTGCAGATGAGTTCCCAGAATATGAAAAATCAGTATACATTACTGGCCTGCAGCTGTGGCTCTTGTAGTGTTCTGCGCTAATTTCTCACGATCACAGCGAAAAGCACCAACTGAGAGCAAGGTTTATGAGAAGATCTGGTGTCACATAATAGGAAGCACTTTGCAATAGTCTTTGCTGTCCAGAAAGGTAAAGGATGTTTTCATGGCTGTATTTTAGCACTTCTGCAGCTACTCAAACAAACAGGTATCTTTTCGCTTAGTGTCTAGCCACAGACAACAGTGAGCCCTGCCATATAGCAGCACACGCTGCTCTCCTGGGCTTGTTTACTTGTTCCCACTTAATCTAAACACTTTTTTGCAGGACAGGGGAGCACCTACCTCCATTCTCTCGCTGTGATCCTTGCAATGTAGGAAAACAGAAGGTGGCTGGCTTTCTCTTTCAAAGACTGATCTTCATGTATCACTGCTTGATGCTGGACGCTGCTTGTGTTTTATGCCGTAATTTTTCCTTTAGCAATATAAACTTAATCTCTTCTGTTTAGCAGAAAAATCCTGTGCAGGGCTGGCCATTGTCATATGAGTGTATAGACATGCTATGCTGACCTGTATGCTTAAACAGCTACTCAGTATGTTCCCTGCTAATATGTACAGATACCTTGAATGTAAAAATACCGTCATGGAACCGCCCTCGTGCTTATATTTTTCTCAAGGGCAGTGATTAAAAATTATGCCCATGAGAGACAGAAAGTAAAGAAGACAGGGAGAAAGAACTGCTACAATGCTAGATGGTCTAAATTGCTTCTGGCATTTCAAATACTTTATTAGATTTAATGCGTACATGGGAAAATCACTGGCACACACATTTTCAAACTAGCCCCTAGTTTTCATGAACTTCATTCATGTAGAGAGAAGCTCAGTTTAAAATAACTTGGCCTTGTTTTCTTCAGGGGTGTTGAGCATTACTGTTTCACAGTGACCTGAATCTGTGCTATGGATGCTCTACCCTTTTGAAAACCAGTCCCATACCAGCCACACATCTCTCTTTGTATCTGAATATGTGTTCCTTGATGTGTAGCACATAATCAGATTGTTCTTTCCAGTGTTCAAAGAAAGAAAGGTAAAGAATGTCACTGGAGTTCAAAGTACTCATGGGTTTGATTCACAACTTAGTTGTCGATCTGGGAGAGACTTTCTCTTCCAAAGATAAGCTTGGCCTCATTAATGCTGACATTAATCCTTGACAGCAGAAAGGAAGGATTGGTTCCTTAATTTAAAGCAGATCTATTGATTGCATTCATAAACAAGAAGGAAGAGCTGGGATTTCTGCATGTCCGTTATCCTCCCTCTTCATTTTAAAAAAAAAGCAAAATAAAACAATTCCGTTGACCTCAGCTGTGCAAGGTTTGTGACTTGGGGTACTGCACTGTAACCACCCAGACCATCTCCCTGCCACAAAATCCACTACTGATTGCTCATGGTCTTGATGGATTGATCTTAATTTTCTCTTTTCCAAGTGAAACCTTATATGCTGCCTGGAAAAGAGTCCAACAGCTTGTTTAACTGTGCAAGGATAGCACTGGGGTGGAGGCAGCACTCCTTGCCAACACCAATTGCCTTGTGGAAAGCTTTCTGGCTTAGGAAGCACTGAATGCTTCAACACCCACCGCAGCTTTTCCTCTTCTTCCTTAAAAGATGTTTAATCTACACTAGGGCAGGTACTTTAAATGGGGTGGGAGATCTTACAGGGGAATGGGAGAAGGCCTCCTTATGAAAATAACCTGAAAGTCTCTTTGTAAAGGTCTTTTCTGAAGGTTGCAGATGATAAACCTCTATTTTTGGCATGACAGAGGGAAGGCAAGTCCAGCATTAGCAGAGTTTGCTATTTCACATCACAGCTGACCTCCCTCCACAATATATACTCAAAGCATATTTGTTGTTTCTGGAAGAATTATGTCTGACAGGAGAAAAGAGCTGTCTCTTGAAAATTCAGGGTAGCTATTCATCAGAACAGATGTCAAAAGCTTTAATCATGACCACTCAGCCAAAGCCTTCTTTCTGACAAAAAACATTTTCTTTAATGATGCAAATAAAGATGACAGACTTGACTGATAGTTATTGTTCAGTGTCATGCTGTTAATATTTACCTTCATGGACGAAAACTCTGTGTTCTCAGCACTATGTAGTTTTCGTGTAATGAAAATTACAGATTTTAATTTAAAGGGTTTTTTCAATATCTCTTCATCTGAAAGGGAATAAAATCATAGTGATATTTTGCAGTGATTTGGTGAAAAGCAAAAGTGATTTGGTGAAGGCTGGCCCTTCAATCCTTTGATACAATATGAACAGAAAACCTAGCTCTAGGTAGCATCACTTTATTCAGTTTTGCTCCTCTATTCCTGCTTAAACTTACAGAGAAGGGGTCCAGTCAGATCTGTGGTAAAGCAAGATAGAAGAGAAGGTCACAGAGTGGGTCAGATATTCTCATAAAAGCACTTTAATTTCCAGGGTACCCCTTTGACTGCCCATGCCTTGCAATTTTTCTGTAGAAACCACTGATGTGTATAGACATTAGCAGTCCTTTCATTGTCTTGTTTCCTTGAGCATAAAACATTTATTTAAGGCAACAGAAGACAGAACTTAAGCGTATTTTTTCATAGAAATATAGGACTAGAAAAGATGTCCAGGGTCACTGGGTCTTGCCTTGCTTGGCAGTAATGTAAATAAAATCAATAAAGACCTTCATGAAGTGAACAAGTTTCACCTTTAAATTCATTAGGTACTTTGTTTCCACTGTTCTTGTTCCAGAGCCTCCTTTCCATGATGGTAAAAAATATTCTTCTCATTTCCCACTTAAATGTATCCTTGCAGCAGAACAGGAGTAGGTAGGCAGCTGAAGAAGTAGGGGAGGGTCTGTTGAACCTTGGTAGTGAGGTGAGCTAAGGTTTTCCTTTCTCCTGAAAAGCACAGGAGGAAAACAGCGAAAAACAGCCCATTTACATACAAAGCCTTCCATAGCACACAGAAGTTGGTCTCCCACCATGTTACCTGTATCCAAAGTTCCCCATCAAGCTATGACTAGCCCTCCCAGTCGCACAACTTAATCCCCTAGATACACACTGGCCTATTATCTGACCAAAAGCTTCCCCTAATACTATTTTCAGCTCTACATCCCACAAGCCCACAAGAAGTGGTCAGCCCTCCACCTTCCTGGCCTCCCCTTGAACCACCACAAGATCCCAGTGCCTCCCTTGAGGTCTCCTGGTGCCCATCCTTTCCTGCTTTTCTGTGGCATCTACTCTGCCATTACTGCAAAACCAAATTACTGCCTGAAAGGCCCTATTTCCAGCAAAATAATATTTTGTCTGTGTGACTGAGAATTTTCAAGGCAAGACTAGGTCTTGTGCCAAAATTGTCAATACTGTTTAAATAATCCTGTTTCTTCTCCTGCATTTATGTCACTCATTCATTTCCTCCTCTCCTCTCCCTTCTGTCACCTCCAGTTGAATTACAGAGAGCAATAATGTCCACTTGCTAACTTCAGTTCACTAGAAGAAACCAAGCTCTTTTTATTTCTCTCAAAGATCCTCTCTATTCCCTCCATCATGCAAACAACTCTTCCCTGTATCTGCTCCTCTGCAATTAACTCTTCCTTGAGTATTCACAGCCAAAGCAGAGAGCAACACTCCAGGGGAGCACTTGTTGATGAGATTACATCCAATGGAAACATCTTGCCTTCTTCATCATGGGAACATATTTGTATTTCACAGCTGTAACAGAGTTTTTGCTCATACTGGTCCCATGATTGTTGCTAATTCCATGCAGCTCGTAGTAACTCAGCTCTTTTTTCCTGGTCAGGTCTTTCTTAGTGATGAATTCCTACATTATTGCAGCAGATGTTTTTCTATTATTTCCTGACTATACGGTCCTGCGCTTTGTATTGTTGCCCTTTTTTTTCCATTTCTGTAACCGCACTTTTGAAGACTATCCTCTTCTCCCTGTTTGACATATATAGTTCTCTTTGAAGTCAGTGCCTTCCAGCTTGCTTTTTCATAGCCTCCAGCCACTCCAGCAGCCACCCCTTGTGATCCTGCAGACCACAGGCCTCCACATTTTGTACACAGAGGCTACTGCAGGCTTGGAGGTGAGAGGAATGAACAGATCTCTCTCTAGCACTTTCTTACTTAGCAATTTCACATTCCTAATTTAACTTCTGTCATCTGTTCTCTTCTCTGTTAAGCAAGAAAGGTGATTGCATTGACACAGGCCATCTGTTTACTTTAAGGTGTAAGAATAAAAAATGTTCTTCTGTTGTCATAGAAAAGAGTCCAAGGGAGTTGTGCTTTAGGTATCAGAGTCAAATGTGGTTTTGGACAAAAATACATTTGGATTTTCTGTTACTTCACAGAAGTTCCCTTCAGTTTTGTCTTAATACTGTGCAACTACATTTTTAAAAAGGCTTTGGGGTATTAGGTCTATTTATCTTAATCCTAATAATAAACATAATAAAAATGTTTTTTCAGCTTACAAATATCTCCCCTCTGAAATTACTGAAAGTCCCTTGCTGACATCAGCTCTGAGGAATCCCTGAGGCTGGTTAGTTAGATTTACATCATCCACTGTTTAAAGTAGGGGAATTTAGCTGGAATCACACCAACGTAACACCCAAAAAACTTGTAGGGTAGTTATTTGCAAGATCAGTACCATATATTTAATTCCAAGAACTGTCATTCGCTCAATCTGCATTTATTTGTATTCTGATTTATTTCTTTAGACCTACTTGTAAGACTGTAGTTTTGTAAAAATCCAAAAATAAAAAATACAATGGTTAGCAATTTTTTACTTAAATGATCTGGAGAGGTTATTTTGAGTAAAGATGGTTGGGCAAGAGGACTGTAGACCTAGAATGACATCTAAAGTGGCATAGAGATGAGAAGTGTTCAAAAAATGGAATGAACATCACCAGAAATTAAATGGAAAACAAGAACCAAATGGGCTATAAAGAATATGAGACAGATAGTGGAAAAAACTAGAGAGAACAGGGCAGCTTCTGTATATCGTCTTGAGACACCTCACTTCAGTGCTACAAAAGCCCAAGAACTCTCACTCTCTGCAGCAGACAGTAGTAATGAAACACCAGCACCACTGGCACCAAGAGAGATTTGGGTGGGCACCAGTAATAATGTCTACAACACTTCTTATTATAAAAGGATTTTTTTCATAACACACCCATAAAAAGCTTCCCTACATGCAAACTTTTCGAAGAGAAAGAACGAAGACGCTGGTGGAATGGCATAACCCAGAAGCTATTTCTGTGTGGGGGTTAGTTCCGAGCCTCACTTGCATCTCACTTCAGAAGAAAGCTGATCAACTCTCTCAATATAATTGATATTATTATTTAAATTCAGGAAAATCAAATTAATTGATGCTGTTAAAAGTGCCTAAAAAAAGGTTTAAAATTGTGAAGTGTTATATACATACACCATGACCCTTGTTTGTCTTCATAATGGTGAAGCGTAGAGGTAAAAAAGTAGAATCAAGTGCCAGTAGATGTTTCAAAAATGATAGATACTCAAGCACATAGTGATTGAATGAAAGAACAAAGCATTGTTAAAAAGAAAAGATTTTGTAGAACGTTTATCGTTAGATGCCATTTTGAAAGGCATCACAAAAAATTGGTTTTCAAAGTGGAAGAAAGAAAAATTCTTATTACTTGAGCAGCATGCGTAGGAAATAACATGTTTGACTGAAGTAATGTGATATTACAGTATTTTGAGAAGAAGAAAGACTTTATTTTTTTAATTAACTTGTCATTCTCTCCAGAGCTCCTAATCCACTTTAATGGGATGCACAGCAACAAAGACTAAAACCAACTTTACTATTTAATAAATTATTAGGTGTCATGTTCTGTTGTTCAATATGGAAAGCTCCTCTCTGAAAGGACTGCAGACAAAAACTATATTGTCTTCTGCTATGTCATTCTTGAAGATTTAGGTTGAAAAGTATTGAATGCATCAAAATATGCAGCAGGATACAGCTAAAAAAGAATGAGCCCACTCAGATATGATATTACAAATCTACTGAAAGATAATTTGGGCAAAGAGAAATACTTTTCACTTTGTTTAGATTAAAAAGCTATGAGACAATATTGACAATTACAGTTAAATATCCATATTGTATTGTATTAAAAGAGTATCTAAACTCAACAAACAACAAAATCAAGTATGTTTGTGAACTTAATGCCTGAAATTGATTTTGTTACATCAAAACCCGCATATTTCCTAACAAATGGTGAACAAAATCTGAGATACTCATGGACTCTTACCCTTATGAAAAATGGTTCGATGTCTGAGTGGAGACCAGTATCAGTGGTGTTCCTCAGGGGTCAGTATTGGGACTGGTGCTGTTTAACATCTTTGTTGGTGACATGGACAGTGGATTTGAGTGCACCCTCAGCAAGTTTGCCAAAGACACCAAGCTGTGTGGTTTGGTCAACCACACCAAGGGAAGAGATGCCATCCAGAGGGACCTTGACAGGCTTGAGAGGTGGGCCTGTGAAAACATCATGAAGTTTAACAAGGCCAAGTGCAAGGTCCTGCACATGGGTCAAATCAATCCCAAGCACAAATACAGGCTGAGAAATGAGTGGATTGAGAGCAGCCCTGCAGAGAAGGACTTGAGGGTACTGGTGGATGAAAAACTGAAGATGAGCCAGCAATGTGTGCTCACAGCCCAGAAAGCCAACCATATGCTGGGCTGCATCAAGAAAAGTGTGGTCAGCAGGTCGAGGGAGGTGATTCTGCCCCTCTACTCCACTCTCATGAGACCCCACCTGGAGTACTGTGTTCAGCTCTGGGGCCCCCAACCTAAGAAGGACATGGACCTGTTGGAGCAAGTCCAGAGGAGGGCCACCAAGATGGTCAGCAGGTTGGAGCACCTCCCCTACGAGGACAGGCTGAGTGAGTTGTGGTTGTTCAGCTTAGAGAAGAGAAGGGTCCAGGGAGACCTTATAGCGACCTTCTGGTACTTAAAGGGGGCCTACAGGAAAGATGGGGAGGGACTCAGGGATCAGGGAGTTTAGTGATAGGACAAGGGGTAACAGTTTTACACTGAAAGAGGGTAGATTTAGATTAGATATAGGAAGAAATTCTTTCCTGTGAGGGTGGTGAGACACTGGAACAGGTTGTCCAGAGAACTTGTGGATGCCCCCTCCCTGGAAGCATTCAAGTCCAGGTTGGACAGGGTTTTGAGCAACCTGGTCTAGTGGAAGGAGTCCCTGACCATGGCAGGGGGGTTGGAACTAGATGATCTTTAAGGTCCCTTCCAACCCAAACTGTTCTATGATTCTATTATATGATTCCATGAAAATCACCAGTTCAAGATACTTCTGGAAAAGGGAGGCTATAGTATTCAGTGATCTTGATGAATAAAAGTATGGGACAACTTGGTCATATGCAAGTATTTATTCAGACTTTGGAAGATGTAACAGTATGGCTAGCCTCCATTGTCCAGAATTATCCATAACCGTGTTATCAACAGTAGCCCATGGGCTTCATGTGTTTTGCTAATTTTAATCTTGATCTCAGAACACTAAAATATCTATTTCAAAATCATGAAAAAAATGTGCAAAGTATGCTCAAACTTCAAGAGAAACTATGTTCAAGGGAAAAATTAAAATGTTTTCTGTTACTGAAGCTACTTTGATAAGATGAGAGCATTTTTACAACAGTGCTGACAGTAATTATGGAACATGGAGGTATTAAGTAATTTTTTCAATTTAATTGTTTAAGGACAAGTTTCATCAGATTTTTTTATCTGAAAAAAAGAAAACACTAGAAAAAAACATTAGTAAATTCTAAGAGCCTAGAAATTCTTGCACATAAAATTTTTACCAATGACTGTGAAATTTTTTGAATCAATGTATTTCTCTGAAAAGTTGTTCTCATTTAAGAGTTACATAAAATGCAATACAAGTAAATGTCTTACAGAATCAATGATCATGAAACATGTAACTCTCACAGCAGCCACATTCAGGTACAGGATTATGCAGGTCCACAGAACTCCAACAGCAGGCATCGCATTAAGTCCCTATATTACCAGCTACTCACACTAGTACCTCTACTCATAGGAAAGATGATTTTTTTAATATGTTGGTCTTCAGACCCCCAAAATGTTGCCACCACTGGATAAGGCTTTCCATACAGTAAATGGAGAGGTCAAGACATATTCTAAGAGAGATTACAGGCAGTTAAGTGAGACGTTTTGTTTTACCATTGATTTTGTAAGAATCCTAGGCACCACTCTGCATAACTTGGCCTTTCCAAATACCAAACAAGAGAACAGGAGTCAGTCATACAAAAGGCCAGGCATACCGACAGACATGTGCATAGGTGTTTTGCTCAGGCCTTTTCCATGGCTGACAGGTTCCACTCAAAATTTAGACTCCAACATCCTCATTCGGGGACACACGCTGATGGGGAGAGTGAGGAGAGCAATCAAAGGAGTGAGTGAAGGAAAAGAAGACAGCAAATCAAGAGGTTGTGGGGCTTTTTTTGAACAAACAGACAAAGACATTAGATGACTACTGAAGAACAAGAAGACTAACGTGTAAGGTCCCCCAATCTTGAATACACAGATCTCACATTGCAGGCAAATGCCTTTAAGATCAGAGCAGAGAAAAATCCATCGTGGAGACAGTCTCCACCCCTCCTGAGTAGTGGGGTCATCCTGTAAGGTGTGGAACTCTTAACCAACATGAGGGCAATTCTCTGCAGAAGAGCCCTTTGGTTCCTGTCTCACCCCTCTCTCAAAGCAAGTAGGAACTCTACATGGAAAAGGTGTAGGCAAGAACTGTAATCTAGATATCTGACACCCTATTCTCTGAAATCAAGGTTTCTAAAATTGGACCTAAATTATGACTGAAAGACAGAACATTTCGGAATTCAGAGTGCATGGTCAACTTAACTCAATTTATTTTTTATCTAATCTATAAACTAAATGAAAGAGTTTTAAAGAAAACAGTAGGCAAGTACCACATTGTTTTACTAAATACAAGTGCTTGCTTTTCCACTTAAACCTTTCTCTATTTTTTATACTCATCTTATTCCTAAGAAGATACAAACTAATTCTGATCTATCAAACACCTCTATGAAGCCTCAAGGAAAACCTGAACTTGAATCTTCAGTACAGGCACAATCAGACCAGGCAGGCATTCAGCACACCACAAATAGTGCTGGAGAAAGAACTTCTTCATGAAAAGGTTACTCTCTCATTCTAGACTTCCTCTGAAATAGAATTGATGCAACAGAGTGGATTAGCTGACCTTCACAATTTAACATAAACACAAAAAACCAGTCCTTTTAATGCATATGAAGCTATCTCATTATTACTGAATAGCACTATGTGTTACACCGATTTTCAGTGGTTTTAAAACATATGATTTCTTCAAACTAGATACTATATCCTACAAAGCAAAACTTAATTATTTCAGAACAGCCCATAGCAATCTTAAAAGCAATTTAATTTTTCAATAAGCTTCACAGATATAATTTTAACTGTAACTTAATGAGCTTAAAGTAAGCACAGTGTGGATATAATCAACCCTCCTCAGAGTCCCTTAGAGTCACTGTATGGAGAAGATTTAATCTCAGCAGCCATAGCTAAGCAATAGAAACCCTCTCCTATTGAGTGGCAAAATGTACATAGTTATTCACAGTGGTTTATAAATACAGAGATTAGTATCTCATAGTCATGGATACCACAGAGTGTGTTTCTCTCCGTAAAAGAGAGATGTTCCTACCCATCACAGGGACCAGAAACAATGAGTGGAGCCTACAGTTGTTGAACACTCAGGGGGAAACCCCATATCACTAGAAGGGTCAATCACTCCAGCAACAGCATTTCCAAGCAGACCCATCTATTGGCTTTCATTCCATGGAACTCTCTGTAAGGTCCCAGGAAATTGTGGCAGAAGACAACTTTCCTTTTTTCATTCATAGGTGATAAAGTCAGTTATGTGGAACTGCTCAGCATTACATTTCAGTCTATGGTTCCTTAAGTTTTATAGTATGAATTTCTTCTGCTCTGAATTTGCAGGTTCCTGTACTTTCTGGAAAGGTACTCTCAAAATTTAAACAAACTCTCAAATGAGTTAAGAATGAGCTATTCCTGTTATACCTGGTCATGAAACACTCTACAATCCCACTTTGGATTTTAAAACAACTCTTTCATTCAGTTGCTAAACAAAGAGTGTGAGCAGATGGTAGACTATATTGAGGGAAATAAATAAATAGCAAGATGCAGAAGTGTTCAACCAGGGATCATGGAGGAAGCTTATGTCTCCAAATCCAAAAGCCAAGTCAGAAGGCTCTAGTCTATCACTGCTAAAACACCCCAGTTGGATGGGTGGGCCCCCAGGTTCTCCTGGCACTCTGTATTTTGGTGCATGCTCAGAGTAGCACAGTCCAAGAACTCAGCATCTTCCTAAAACCCATTGTAGGCCAGATATTAGGCCCCTCATGCTGTCATTTCTACCTCAGTTTAAACTCCAGTAGACAGAGTTGCAACTCTGCAAAGTTGCAAATGTGTAACCTTCTCAGGCATGTCAGAGCCTCAAAGTGAGATAAGTCTTGCCTCAACTTCTAAACAAGACCCTCAAAACAGGCAAAGTTTTTCATGTATATGTGAAAACAATAAAGCATCTGGTTGATCCAAAGCTAGAGAAAGTGCACCAGAAAGCTCCATAAAGTCCATAGAAAGCCATTTGCCAATTTCAGTGAGATTTGGATAAGACTTTTATTGCATTACTTACAGCTCTGGAATCCACAGGTGTAAAGAAGTCCTGCACACAAATCTTTAAAAAAGGAAATAGTAAGGGAACACCCTGTCATTTCTCATTCCAATTACAAATTTTGAAGCAAAGGCAAATAGTCAAAATAAATATGTGTTTTCACAGCTGCTCATAATAGCTTAAAATATATAGAGCTTCAGTTATAAGTTATTTTTCTACTTTAGAACTGCATCATAACTTCCGCCCCTGTATGCATTTGCTCAAGAGCCTGCTAAAAGAATTTGCCAAGAATCAGAGTGTATTGCCATCTGCTAACAGCTGAATGAGACTGGAGCAAGCTTTATCCACTTTTTTAAAAAAATCTTGTCCTCATATTGCCATCAATTTCTCCTCATCCTCTGTCTTGAAGTGACTTGTTTTCAGTTTCTGAAAGAATCCTAAGGTCATGAATAACAGGAAGAGTAATAACTTAGGCAAGAAACACTGAAGTCAGAGAGGAAGAACACTAAGTAGGCAATGAAGTCTGCCTCCTTGTAACTACATGATTGTATTTACATTTCCTTATTTACAGTTTTAGTACATTTTATAGCCTGCCAATTGTCAGTGTTGCAGGTCTCAGTGTTCCTCCTGATTCCTTTCAGAAGTGATTCTCTAACCTAACAGCTCTCATTCCCACAAAGCATTTCTTCATATCATGTGAGCATTTAGGATGACCCTTGCTATATGTATGTCAGCTGTTGCTCACTTCAGATAAGTTTTGATTATTCTGTATTATATAGCTGACTCTCAGAGAAAGGAAAGCTGTAGCCCTTCCCTCTTTGACAAAATTAATAAGACACTGTGGCTCTGCAGTTACTTGTCCAGCATTTCTAAAGGTTCCAGTGTGGAGCTACACTAGTAATGGGACCTTTCTTTTTCATAGTGGGAGCCTACTCACCCATCTTGAACAGCATCACAACTGTTCTGAGTACTTCTGATTTAACGGTTCTTCTGGTTAGTGAGAAAACGCAATGGGACTTCTGCTGCATAAAGAGAGTCCAGCAAGCTGCACAGCCCAAGGTCATGATCAGATTCCTTTAGGGAAGGAGATATTCCTGTACTTGTCAGCCAAATAAAGGAAACAGAAAAGGTCTGCATTGACCTCATCACCCTCTACAACTACCTGAAAGGAGGTTGCAGAGAACTGGGGATGAGTCTCTTTAACCAAGTAATAAGCAATAAGACAAGAGGTAATGGCCTCAAGTTGCACCAGGGAAGGTTTAAACTAGATATTAGGAAGTATTTCTTTACAGAACAGGTTGTTAGGCATTGGAATGGGCTGCCCAGGGAGGTGGTGGAGTCCCCATCCCTGGAGGTGTTCAAGAGGCGGGTTGACATAGCACTTAGGGATATGGTGTAGTTGGGATCTGTCAGTGCTAGGTTAACGGTTGGACTGGATGATCTTCAAGGTCCTTTCCAATGTAGATGATTCTGTGATTCTGAGATTCTGTATTTTGGTGAAGAAGAGTCACAGAAGAAAGTGGGAACAAAGGCAGACTCCTAGGTATACATCTGAGATAATGCATCTCCAAAACACCCATGCAAAGCAGCAAAGATGCACCTCCTTGGGGCTGGGATTAAATACATCACCTTCTGCATCTTTCATAGGCACGTAATTCTGAAGAATTTAATCAAAGGCAATATATCTTATAAGCAGATACCGCATTAGTACAATTATGTATGACAATTATTGTTTCTACAATTTGATATTATGATATTACATTTTAATAAAGTCATATGACAGGTATCCTCTACTTATCTCTCCCTTACACCCACTTTCTTTCTATAATGCAGAGGCAGAAAATTTTCCCAAATTAGTTTAAAAATTGGATGGGGGGGAGAGGATTTCTTTTTATTTCCTTCACTGTAGTTCAAACATCAGAGCTCACTGTCACTCATCTGAGACAATGTGGGAAACCAGTCTGCTCAAAAGCAATCTGCTTTTACTCTTTGCAAAAGAGGTACAGTTTTGTTTGGTTTGCCTCACTAATTGTAAATTTTACAAGTGATAGAGTCTGAGAAGTTTTGTAAATTTTATTTCTGAACACTGTTTATATTCACACAGTGTGTATTATATTCTCATATTTTTCTCATTTAAATTATTTTATCTGTGATCCAGAATAGATGGAATAGTGCCAGAGGTTTGAAAGGTGAGATAGGGAACAAAAAGATTCCTCAAATCTATCCATTTTGTTATTTTAAATTTAACATACTCTGTTCAATTGCTGGGCTTGCAGTGAAAACTTATAAGCAAAGAATGGGTGCCTCAGCCTTTCAAACTAGATTAGCCAGTTCAGTATCATGTTCATGGATGGGCCATACAAAAGGAAAGCCTGAAATGCCAGTATTGCCTGAAGAATAGGAAGACATTTTGCTATGTACATTACGTGATGTATCAGGATATGTTCATGTTGTTATCAGGAACATTATTCTTTCCAGTATTCCTCTAGCTGAAAGCAAGAATTACAAGCCTAAAATTTCCAGTGCTTCTGATAATTCTGTGCCCCGGATTTTGGAAGTCATCTAGATGACCTTAGAGAAAAACAAGACACTCAAAAGCTAAAGAGCAGTTTTTTCATAAAATTGTGTGTTTAGAACAACAGAAGTGATTGGATTCTCGCTGGTACAACTGAGTATTTGCATCATAGTTTCTTTGTCAAAGGGTTCATGGTCCCCTCACTTGGCTTCAGGGGCTAGGGGGGACAAGTAAGCATTTGGGTGCAAAGTCTTAGAGGTGCAAGTCTTGTACTGTAGCCTTGAACATGTATCAGACATTTATTATGCTCTGAATGTGGACCAAAAAGGGCATTATGCTGAAATTTTATCTGTCATTATTTCTTTATTAGAGACTGAGGTAGGACCACATCCTGGGGTTGTTAGACCAACAGATGTGGGATTCTTGGACCTAGAGGTCACAGAAATGCATTGGCAAATCCAAGGTTTGTAACTCTTCTTTTCCTTTAAAAAGATCACTGATCAACTCTGCTAGTGTTGTTCTTAGCTTGACCTGTTGTAAATGAGAAAAGAATCAAATCCACATAGATCCACAAACAACAGTTCTTGTGATGATAGCTGCAGTATTTTGTCAGAGTTCAGGTAAGTAGAGAGAAAAAGCCAAATAGCTGGCACTGAAACATGGTAAGGAATAAAACCATAAATTTTCAAACTCAGTAAGAGCAAGAAATATATCAGAGAACCTGCAGAGACAATAGATGATGAAGCTACAATAGAAAGGCTCAGAAAAAAATGAAGCCATAGCAGAAAAACTAAATGTATTTTGTAACTGCATTTGTTTGGGGGGTTGGGAGAAGATATTACCACTTTTTTGTGGTAAGCACATGGAAGATCCGCCTCAATTCAAGGTGTCAATAGAAGTAGTTATGCAGTGAAAACAAGAGCGAGCAGTAACAACTGGATGGGACAAGATGGTAGGAAGTCATGATTTCTAAAGGTACTCTCAAG
Organism: Strix uralensis; assembly: GCF_047716275.1. Lineage (NCBI taxonomy): Eukaryota > Metazoa > Chordata > Aves > Strigiformes > Strigidae > Strix > Strix uralensis. The sequence goes on along the minus strand of NC_133973.1, from coordinate 119,653,795 downwards.
GATAAAAAAGCCAAACCACTACATCCCTTAAAACTGCCTCATGACCAGAAAAGTGGCAAAAGACTTTCAAACGAGATTTGAGGAACTATAAGCAAATAACCTCAACATCTACGCTGGGGAAACTGGTAGCAACTCTTCTAAGGAATAGAATTAGCAGGTACAAAGTGGGGAAGATCAACACAGCCTTCATAGGGATCAAGTGTCACAATTCTGCTGGAATTCTCTGATTATACTTTTAATAAACATGTGGACAAAGAAGATGCATTTGATATAATCTACTTGCATTTCCAAAATGCATCTGGCAGGGCTTACTATGAGAAACTCTTAAAGAAGCAAACTAAAATGGACAAGAGGAAAGGTCCTCACATGGCTACACGGCTAGGAAACAAAGGGTAAGAATATTTACTGTTTTCATGTTGTCGGAGGTCACTATGAAGCTCTGCTTGGGGCCACACTGTTCACCATATCTATAAAGAGATAGATAATATACATAAGAGTTGTTAATGTTTGTTAACAATATCAAGCTGTACAAGGTAATAGAGATGTCATATGACTGCAGAAATGCAGAAGGGTCTTATCACTAAGTGACTGAGAGAGAAAATGACAGATAAAATTTGGTACCGATAAATCTAAAATGATACAGAGGAGAAAAATTGTAATTGCATGTTTATGATGCTGGGCTCTGAGCTGTCAGTTGCCACTCAGGAATAAGGCCATGGGGTAGTTCCATTAAATAACTTGATAACATTGTAAGAAATACAGAACATTATTTTGAAGACAAAAAACTATCATGGGTCACTGCACAGGCAACTACGAGAACTGCAAGAAATTCTTACTCTTTTATACTAAAATGGTAGGAAAAAGCATCACTAAATGCTGCTCATTTCTTACATTCTTACCTAAGCATCTGCTGTTGACCTCTCTTAGGGTTAGCAGGGCTTCATGAGCCTACTATGATCTAATGAATACTATTTTTATTCTTTCATTTCTCAGAGTTTCTATGTCTAAGAAAATTTGTTCTTCCTACTATTGCAACATAATACTTCAAATTCAGTAAGCAGTGTAACAGGAACACTTCCAGTTCTAGTGACTGATGAGATAGTGATTTCAGTCTTATCACAAATTCTTTCATAGCAGAGCTTTTTGTGTATATACAAGCTTGAACAAACAAAATAGTAGAATTTAGAATAATGCATGACACTATGTGTTTTTATGCCAGTTCACGTTTGCTCCAGACAGTACAGTTTCTCACTGGTTTTTTTCCTACTGCCTAATTCCTAAGAGATATTTTTCTATGGTTAATACAACTCATGTGATTTCACAGAGGTTGTTCACTGTAATTTCCAATCCCTGTGCGTGGTAAAGACATCTGTGAGAATTATAAACACCCACCCTGAAACTGCAATCTTAAATTAGGCAAAATTCCCTTTTGAAAAAATGGGAATGGCCCTTCTTGGAAAAAAGCCAAAGGCCTGTAGATGTAAGCGGAGGAAGAACTCGAATTGCTTTAGAAAAAAAATGAAGCAAGAGCAAGCCTTTTTCAGCACTCTATGTACCAGAGCTGCAATCTGATCATTATATTCTATTATTTCACAAATAATCAGGTAGTGTCATTCTGAACGGTGTGATTTCTCCTAAATACAGTTAGAATGTTTCATAATGAACTGTATGATTTTCTCTTGTTTCTCTCTAATGCAAAGCAGTATCTTAATTTGACACTTTGGGATGCCACAAGTAAAACTTAAGCAAAAGACGCAAGAATAGGGGGTGACTAAATACGTCTCCCCTTTACCACCAAATAAGCACACAAAAATCTAATTAATATAGATTCATTGTACAGGCTGCCAGGACCCTAGCTAGACAAGAAGATGCTCCCAATACTGTATCTGAATATTTCAGAGAAGCATAAGGACAGAGACGACCACTAGACCACCACAGAGACAAGTGCTTTCAGGTGAAGGTAACAACAACTGACTTTCTCCAGGGGGAAGGGAGTCTGCTGGTAGCGTTAAGAGAGCCTCCAGCTTGTATTTCCCTAAACACTTCAGGAAAGTCTTCATGCAAGATGTGCTGAAGAACCAGTGGGTGCTACATACTTATTAGAGGGTATCTGTGAGAAATGCTGTTGCCTGAAAGTTGCACTGGAGGGGGGACTGGTTTATGTCCTGACAGTCATGCTAGGAAGAATTTAAATATGTTTAATGACAGAAGGAAAGTGCGGGTACCAGTGGTAAGTATATTTAAAATTTAAATTGCCAGCTGGTTTTCTTGATTTCATGATCTTCTCTTTCAGCTTTTAGACACATCTGTCAGTCTCCCTGCAAAGCCTGCCTCATGGAGGTAAGGCTTCCACCCTCCATCTCAGACCCCTCAGGATCCTCTGATAGACTTTGTAAAGCACAGATATGACCAGAAAGCTGCTTGCCAAAATCTGGACAGGGGAGTGTCTACCCTGGTAGCTCAATCAACTGAGACAGACAAAGGAAGGTCAGCACCCTATAAACTCAAAGCTTCAACATGAAACAGCATCCCCAAGTCTTCCCCAAGGAGTGTGGGCCTATTCCCAGCTGCCACCATTGCCCACCCACTACCTGCAAGATCGCAAAGCCTTCTCAGGACTGCACCTATGGGTAGCTGGCTTTGGAGGTATAAAGTCTTTGGTTTGGAGGGACTTGGTATTTTTTTTCTCAAGTATACATCTGCCTAGGTGCCCCAAGAAACCTTATTAGTTCTCTTCCCCTCAAGAACACCATGGCAGGAGTAACATTTCTCATCTCTTTAAGATGTTGATCTGAAGAATACCCAGGCCAGGCTTTTTCTGTCCCTTCAACACAGAAACCCAAGTGTGAATGTAAACAGACCCAGGACAGGACATTTAGGTATTAGTATTGTTACCAGAGATGAGAGGAGGTGGACTGACTCTGGCAGTCCCAACTCCTGTGCTGTCCATCCCTGAGGATGACTCTGGCAGTCTAGCGCACACTGTACCCCATTCCTGCTGAGTACTTACACACCACAACAAGTAGTGCCAGGCTAAAAACTAGGACGTCACACTGGGCTGGATGGCCATGGGGCCACGCACTATCCTTTCCTTCAGCAACATCTGGAAACGTAGCTCAGGTAGCAGAAGAGGCAGGCCTGCAGCAATTGGGAATCATGAGAACACTTTTTGTCCAGAGACAGCTCCTCTGGCTCCTCTTCTTGGCATGCTATCTGCATGTTTGTACATGTACATGGGGTGAGGCTGATGCTGGTGTCTCTTTGCAATGCAGTAGCTGTCTGGGACAACTTTGCTGTCTGATGAGAAAGGGGCAAAAGACCTAAGCACACAGTGGTTGCAACTATATACAGTAGAAGCTGAAAGACCAAACTACTTCGTCTAAATATGCACAGTACTGGCAAAGGCTTTCCAAATGTCCTGGGACCACCCTGGGCTTTGTTTTGGCTAGTCGCTAGGCACATTTGGGCCATGTGGTAACTTCACCTCAGATATCCCACTGTAGCATTGGTACAAGGGAATGTGCCACACATACACACTGGATGAAGGGTGTATACACGGGCTGAAGGGCAAGCTTGGGTGTTTTGGATCTGGCATTCAAAGTAAACAGTTCATGATGTTGTCAAGTACGCTCCCAGAGAAAGGCACTATGGATGCTTGGGGAATGGGACCGTGGGAGAACATAACCAACATGGTTCATAGAAAACAGGCCTCCTGTTCATCATATTAGTCTTTTTACTTTTTGACATTTTTATTTACAAAAAATACAGATTTTCAGCAATCTTACTTTTCTCTCTCTTATAGGTAATCGAAACATGAAGGTGAAGTAATAGGAGTTACTCGGAGAAATTCAGAGCAGATTCTGCACCATCTGAAATCCCTTGTGCAGTTCTTTGTTCTTTGCTTTGGACCTTTTTTCTCATTACAGATTGCATTTCAGTCTTTAGAGGGTTGACAGGTAATGCATACTTTTAATATGTGTCCATGGCAACATTTATTTCATTAAAACATACTGTGTATGCCACACTGGCGACAAATTGACAGTATCTAAACTAATTCCAAAAATAATAATTACACCTTTCCATGCTGTCAGCAGAGAGATTACTATCAACATCCCCAGCCTCAGATAATTACTCAATCCACTCCTGAACTTAATTTCAATCTAAAACTAACCTCTTCCAGGAAACATCTGAGTGACTGTAAAGCCTTGTACCTCTAAAGAGTCACTAAAATAAGTTGTAGTGAAGTAAGAAATTGAGTGACTATGAGACCAGAGAACTCTCTACCAAGGACCTCAGATCCACATTTCAGAAACAGAATCAAATATCTTTTAACGAAAGCAGTGTGGCTGAGTTCAGCCTTCTCACACAATTATATAGTTGGAATAAATGGCCTCTTCAGTGTTTTACAGATGAATATTTACTTTCTTGGGCTATTTCTATGATATCAGTGGGATTTACAATCCCTCTAGTGATGGCCTCATTCTCATCTAAATGAAGTATAATTGTGTATGATGATCGCAGAATGTGTTTCCTTCACTTACTGCCTTATTTTTTGGATCCTTCTCAAACCTTGCATGGCCCAATGCTCCCCTCCACATTAAGTCAGCCAGGGAAAGATTCTGTTGTACGCAGTATATATAGTACTAATATACTGCTAATGCTTCTAAGTCCTGCCTAAATACATACTGTCTCCCACATTCCTGTAGGAACCTGTTTTACCTGTTTCCTGGTAAGCATGACAGCACTGTTCCCAGAAGCAGAGTGGCTTCCTTGCCGGATGAACACAGAGTCAATATTCTGCTTCTTGTTAGGAAGATTCAGTACAAATTAGCAGACCACTGGCAGAACACTTCAATGAAAATTAATTCATGTCTTGCTCTAAGTGGACTTTGTTGCCAGTGACTTCTAAAATTGGACAGAAGTCTAGAAAACGCTCTGTAAGGCATAACCCAGGAAACTGGATACCCTAACAACTATATCATATCTGTGTTAGACTTCAGCGTCTGTGGCCTCTCAGACATCAGGACAGGTAGAAAGGGTCTACCATCATCTTGAAAAGCATGTTCATCTTTACTTGGATATTAATGAAGTCACAGAGGTCTTATGTATAATTCCAGCCCATGCCTCCAAGATAAATGTGTGTGAAGCAGTTCAGTCATCAAGAAGAGATGATTAAAGACACTGACTAATTCTATCTGCCTCACACCCATCGTACCAGCCCCATACCGTACACTTTATTAATGAGTGCACCATTGGAAAATTCGTTATCAATGTTCTTATTATGCAAAGGTCACAGACTGCATTAGCATTTGCGATACAGCAGTTTTTTCTAGAGGTTTTGCAAGTCAGTCACTTGCCAGACAAGCTACCATATAAAGAACTCATCATCTTTCTCACATTCACTCCTGCCTAGGCTCAGAGCAGAATCTATCAGAAGTCAAGAATTTCATGAGCATCAAGAAGTCAGTATTATCCATATTGTTCACATCTCTTCCATGACACCTGTTTTCTACAAAATATCTGCCTACGGAGATCTGAAAAGCAGCACAGTTGAAACTATCTAGCTGCCAGCACGTCTCCACAACTTTCTATATGTTTGTTTTCAAGATGTGATTTTGTGCCTGCCACTAAGTTCTCAAATAAATGTCAGTGCTGTTCCCAAAGCAGCAGAAACTCTGCTCAGAAGACAAATGGGGAAGGAAAACACAACAGCTTGTTTTATAGTTACCAATCTTTACAGAATTCTGAGGTCAAAGGATGATGACATTCAGATCTTGATAATGAACATGACATTTTCACAGTTACACTATCTTCTCTAAATGTCAGGACAGAGTACTCCAGTCACAATACATCAGTGCACTCAGAGGTGATCCAGTCTTCCTTTCCCTCACATCAGTTTTATACCAGTTTGACTTCATTTACATTAACAGAATTGTAAAATAAAATAAAAAAAAATAAAAATGTTAAAAAGAGGACTGCAGCAGAAAGATGGAGCCAATAATGATTTCTGAATTTCTGTGGGGAACATTTCCCTAAGTAAGATATCTTGGACATTGTAACACTTGTACAGATGATATGTTTTAGGAAGAAATCAATTCAACCATTCTCTAATATTTGAGACAGTACAATGTCTGGGGTTTTTCTCAGATGTAAACCAAAACTGACACTTTCCCTGGTGTCTGATACCTCTGTAAATGATCCCGAAATTTTGAACTAGACTTGCAGAAGGACATTTACAAACTGGTAAGCAGAAAATGAAAAGAGCAAACCAAAAAGAATCAACCCCCAAACTACTGATGCATACATACCCTTTAGCCTTTTTGCTCAGAACACTTGGCGGAAAATATCAAACAGATATGGGTACATGGACAGTTAGAAGAGCTATACTGCTAAGACCATCAGTTATAGCACTTTTTGGTACATATGCAAAACCTCTTAGTGAAGTTAACACAATCTCTGGCTCCTTATCTCTATTTGTCTCTGGCACATCACATTATTAGATTCAGAACCTGTAGTACAAGAAGAAGGAATAATAAGGGAGCTCTGAAATTTTAGATCTCTGCTTGATTCTCCCCCATACTCTCATAATGATGTTCATACTCTTATAATGATATTTTTCCTTTAAGTACCTTTTCAAAGGTATAATTAAATAAATACATACGTAAATAAATACATACATACCTACCTTTGACAAACTCGTGTCTGCAAACTTGAGTGAAAAAACAAATTTGTGTAATTTATTAGATGAGAAATTTTACTTTAGAAAGCAGGGAAAATGACAATGGTGTGACAGGGTGATTGTGACCAACAGTGTGATGAGAGTGATTTAATCTTAGCTGAGAGCAAAAACGCAACATTACAGTGCATTAACAGACACTATGCAGTAAAGTGGTGAAGTGGTAATCATTCCGTATACAGCATTTTGTCCAGTCCTCATGTCACACAGACAACGGTTCAGAAAGCTGTTCAAACAACTGTGGCACATGCAGATACAGCTTTGTTATCAAAGAATTAAAAGCATGGTCTATGCAGTTTCTCTAATGGAAGGGGAACACAGAGCTTGAGCAGTCCCTAGATATCTACACAGCAGAGAAATTTCTGAAAGTAGATGGATAATTTAAGCTAGCAGAGGAAAGACACTATGAGATTCGATATGTAGATATGGAAACTGGAGACTGGCCTAAAAGTAGGTGGAAACAGCTAACAAGTAATTTAACAACTTTCTTATAAATGTGATGAGTTTTCTTTAATTTACAATCTTTAAAGCAAAACTAGATGCAGTTCTAAAGGCTATTAACATTCACAGCAATTAACAGCTAGCACAAAAGACACTGAAGAATAGTAAAGAGTAATTTTTTCATAAATAACTAGCTTCTTTAATTCAGTGCATGTTTAAATCATTGCGACCATAACTGAAAACAGATGTTGCAAGACATAAAAATTATTGCAAGAAATTTCAAACCCAAAGTATTATGGTTAAATGTGTTGACCAAGAACATATTTGGGACAGTTTGACTTCCAGTTGACTCCTCTCCCAAAGCCAGTGGCTTTTCACCATTTAAAAAAAATCACACATTGCAAGTGTATTTCCCACATACAACTGCTCAAACATGTTTTCTCTGTTGATGTTAACCACTAGCAACAGAATATAAGTAGTCACATTATGTACAGACAACAAGTAAGAAGACATTATGTACAGACAACAAGTGGTCAATGGAGTTAAATCCAGCTGGTGGCCGGTCACAAGTGGTGTTCCTCAGGGCTCAGTGTTGGGACCATTTCTGCTCAACATCTTTATTGATGATCTTGATAAGGACATAGAGTGTATTATCAGTAAATTCGCAGATGACACCAAGTTAAGCGGGAGTGTCGATCTGCATGAAGATAGGGAGGCTCTACAGAGAGACTTGGATAGGTTGGATCAGTGGGCCAATGTTAATGGGATGAGCTTCAACAAGGCCAAGTGCCAGGTCCTGCACTTGGGCCACAACAACCCCATGCATCGCTACAGGCTTGGGGAGGTGTGGCTGGAGAGCTGTGTGGAAGAGAAGGATCTGGGGGTTCTAATTGACAAGTAACTGAACATGAGCTGGCAGTGTGCCCAGGTGGCCAAGAAAGCCAACGGCATCCTGGCTTGTATTAGAAATAGTGTGACCAGCAGAAGTAGGGAGGTGATAGTCCCCCTGTACTCTGCACTGGTGAGGCCACACCTGGAGTATTGTGTCCAGTTTTGGGCATCTCAATGCAAGAGAGAAATCGAGGTGCTGGAGTGAGTTCAGAGGAGGGCAACGAAGCTGGTGAAGGGCCTGGAGAACAAATCCTATGAGGAGCGATTGAAGGAGCTGGGACTGTTCAGTTTGAGGAAGAGAAGGCTGAGGGGAGACCTCATCACTCTCTACAACTACCTGAAAGGACATTGTAGAGAGGTTGGTGCTGGTCTCTTCTCACAGGTGATTAGTGACAGAACAAGGGGGAACAGCTTTAAACTCCAACAGGGGAGATTTAGACTGAACATTAGGAAAAAGTTTTTCACAGAAAGAGTGGTCAGACAGTGGAATAGGCTGCCCAGGGAGGTGGTGGAGTCACCATCCCTGGATGTGTTTAAGGGTCGTTTAGATGAGATGCTGGGGGATATGGTGTAGGGGAGAACTTTGTAGAGTAGGGCTGATGGTTGGACTCGATGATCCCAAAGGGTCTTTTCCAACCTGAATGATTCTGTGATTCTATGAAAATATCCATTTTCAGATGAGGCAATGGAACACATGAGAAGAAGAAGAAACTCCAACCAAGTTAATTCTGGTCTGATACAAAACCTCATCTATCCAACAGTTGTGCACAGCTCAGCAGGATGCACAGATATCAGAGATCAGGCACACTGAGATCTCAAAAACAGAAAAGCAAGAACTGTGGGCATTAACTTCTCCTTTCTTCCTTAAATAAAGTGCATTTCTCCTGTAGAATGAGCCTGATCTGTTCAAATAAGTTCTTCTTGGAACAAATGGCAGTTCTGATAGATGATGTCTTATATTAGCATGATATCAAGATGTAAGCATTACCTGTTCTTTATCTTGTCTAATATCATAATCTTTGACTTTAAGATTCTTTTCTTTAAAAAGATTAAATTACTGACATCTGTAATTCAGTATACAGTGATGAACACAGAAATAAAAATAAAAAGCAACTGATAAGTACAAAATTTATAAAAACACTTTAATAAATAATTTCCTAACATATTAGCCATTTAGATCTTAATGGTACTATTTTGAAGCGTTTGGACCACTAGCAGGTATGTATCCTCATACAGTTCTAGCATCCTCTTCAGAAACCCCTTCTTCATCACTTGTTAGTAAAAAGAAGAGATAGGAACATACAATGCCTTCTAAGTACAGTTTTTAAAACATTTTAAATTATGAGAATAGCTCCTGCATAAAGATTTTCTTTTTTCCTCATGCATTTTCTATTTCCCACACTGTTCATCTCTCTCATAATTTTTAAGATATCTATTCCAGTACCCTGGGAGGAACAGTCTCTCATACCAAATGGCAAAACTGCAGATCCAGTTTAGTGTTTGACCACTGTACAGCTAACAGTGAGCTCTTGCTAACATGATTACATATCATTGCTTAGCTTTGTGCAGTTTTGTATGCGTTCAGTAAAACTCACTTGTTAGACTATCTCCATCACGGATGCTGACACTCAACCAACTCATTACCAAATTTGTCACTGTGATAAAAGATTTTGTTCTAAATTCTCGAGTCTATAGGGAATGCTTTCAAAATGTTACATATTAAGATAGCAAGAGCAGTGAGACCACAAACAGCAGTCCACTGAGAAAGCTACTATAAGCTATCTAACTATGCACACAGATCCAATGCTCTTCACAAATCTGCTGGGGACAGCTATAGCTAAACTGCTGGAGGCAAATCCCCTCCTGGCTCACAGAGAGGCAATTTCACATCAGTAGGACAAGAATTTGCTCCCAGTGAATTGTCTTTGCTACAGCCTTGATCTGACAATATTTTGTATATCTTTGTGCATTGCACACTTTTCTAAAGGGCAGTTGTTAGTTCCCAAGTGTTTGGCAGCCTCTGGCAGATCCAATGTTTTAAGAATTCTTTCGCCTTCATACAGTAAAAAGCATGCTACTCCATTTGGAATTAATTTATTTATGCTTCCACAGTTATTACTTAATGTTGCCTGCCTGACATTACAAGGATTTATACTGAATCTTCTATTTATTTACTTTTCTTCTTGAACCTTCTCTCTCTCAGCCCTGTGTTCATTTTTTACCATAAAACAGTTTCACGTGAGTTATGCAAGATGACAAAAGATACCATAGAGAATAAAATATAGGAAATCTCTTAGTAGAACAAGAAAAATTAATCCAAAACTTTTTGGCATAACAGTGGTCTTCTCTTTAACCAGTCCATCCTTGCATGCTTGATATTGTCACAGTAAAGGTAATTTTCTTCTTCCCATTTTTTATATGAAAAATCCATGTTAAAGATTAGATTAGACTGCATTAGATTTTGCTAGCTGCTACACTTTTTACTCTATATTTATAAGTAAGAGAATGCATTTGTAGAAATCCATCTCCTTGGTTCCCTCTCCTGCAATGAGCTGAGTGCTGTAAGCCCTCTGCCAGAGTGTACAGCAATGTAACTGTTTAAACTAGCTCCCAGAGGAAAGGCTGCCACAGGGGCAATCATTCAAAAGCTTCTGCCTTTTGTTTCTCTGCAGAGATGTAGCGGAATGCCTTCTTTTCACAGTTCTTAAAATAAAGCTGTTAAAGAAAAAAAAGAAAAAGTGGGTGAATTCTCAGTGCTGATCCCTCCTAATTAACCTAAAAAGTCTTGTCACGAGGGCCTTGTCCAGGGCCTTGTGCACAGTCATATTCTTAGGGTATGCAGTGCACTGTCCTGAACTACAAGAGCATACTGAGTATCTCCCATGCGAGCCCTATCAGCTCTGACAGTGGGTGCTAGCATGTTGTTGGACCTGTGCATGCTGTCCCCTTCTCTCCAGCACAGCAGGCCAGCCTTCGTGCTCAGTCCAAGCAGCAGAGCTGCCATGGGGAAGCCTGTTACAGTGGAGATGCTCAGAGGTGCTTTCTGACCTTCATATAGACACAGCAGGATAGTTACTCCAGCCCTCCCATGTCCCTTGTGCTGGAAATATCCATCTGCTTGAACTCCGTCACACATGGGAAAGCTGTGCTCCCTGCACACTCTTCATCTCTCTAATTTACAGCTCAGCAGACTCATGAAGGGGCAGGGGGAGCAGAAAGGGCTGTGGAGGTAATGCTCTTAATGCTCTGTGGCTCAGCAGGACATTGGGTTTCCATCTCTGCATCTGGTTTTGGCTGTTGTATATGTACCTCACCCTCTTGTCAATGCAATGCAGGGAAAGATTTTCACAGAAAATATACCTAACCTCAGTTCCTCTGATTCTGTATTTTATGCTAGTTAAATCTTTTTCTCCAAAGCTGCCTCTATGGACACTTTAATTCTGTAAGTGGACTGTATTAATGTTGAAGTGCAGTCTTTGAAACCCATGCTCCATCTTATTCTAGAGTAACTTTCTCACACAGAGAGGCCCTTGTGCCTTTCTTTCCATTGGCCTCAAAGTGAGTAGAACTATCAGGCCTGGATGTAACAAGGAGGGAGGTGAAGCAGCTTGGGCATCACACTTGCAGCCCAACTAGTGGCACCATAAACAGCCAGTTGAGACAATCATGTAGGAACAGGCAAGGAAACCTACAATTTCATACACAGCAAAATGGCATGAACTACACAGGCCCACAAGAGCCGTGGCTAAAGAACTGCACCTGAGCTAAAGGCCAAATGATTAGATTTGACTTCCACAGCCAGCCATGCACCTCTCACATAATTAACCGAAGTTACTCAGAGTCCACGCTTTCTAGCATCATTTCTCTGTTTTGCTCTGTTCCACACTTTTGTTTCTTATTTTTCTATTTTTTTTCTAAAATTCAGATAATTCAAAATTACACAAAAAGAGATGGAGTACTAATTCATAAAGTTAAAAAAAAACAAGCCAAAACAAAACACCACCTAGGAAACATTTGCCCCAAAATGTTCTTTGATAACCGAAGTAAGATTTGTATATTTTAAGTAGTCTAAGACTATAATGTTCTGAACTAGTCAAGAGAAAAGCAAGAAATTAAGTTCATAATGGTAACTCATTTCAAAAAACAATATGGATTGCATCCAGTAAAACTAAAGTTAATTCTCAAGAAGGTTTTTCACACAAAATCAGTCTTTACTTCAACTGGATCAGGACCAGTTACAAAGCTTTGTTATTTTTGGTAGTGATAGTAGTAACCATGGCAGTAAAAAAACAGCTTTAGTAATTTAAATGGCATTTCAAGCATTTTTAAAAGCACAACGAATTTTTTACATTACTGAAAATTCATTAGTCATTCATTTTGTACTGTTTGAGTAAAGCTTTAAGAGTAACTTTGTAAGATTGTAACTCAATACATGAATTAGATAGTGTTGTCAAAGTATAAACATATTCTAATATTAGTCTTTGCACTGTATTCTTTTAAATTCACACAGTTTTACAGAAAGGCTTTCGAATGTGTGAGATGGCACAATACATTTACATAGCCATAGATACATATATATAAAGATCTCTAGAAATCCACTCATCACCTTTTTTCACGTTAGCCTCTCTCATGGTTGCAGAGACCCTTGTAAGCATGAGGCAAGTTCATCCAGCATTATCTACCCAAGTACACAGTCGTAAGTCCTCCTTTGCTGGGCTATCTGCTTTAAAAGCACATAAAAGTAATCTGGAATCAAAACTATTTCATCAAGCAGTGATGTGCAGGAGTGAAAATAGCTCTGTTATGAGTTGAGCATTGCACCATGGAGGGAAATGTTACAAAAACAAGACAGAATCCTTTCAAAGACAAGAAAGGCAAAGAAGGAGCAGAGAGATAAAAGTGAACAAAATAGAGCAGCAGCCTAGAGTGGACCAGATTTTCTTAGTGATTTGCAAATGTAAACAAAAGGCACTGAATATATAAGGACCTAAGTGTTTAGTTACCACAGAAAGTCACATTCTCCCTCTGATCCCCATGAAACCTTCATACCGATATCAATGGCTAATAGCTTTGTGCTCTGGGGAATTCACTGGCCTAATTTTATAGTCCCGGCCACATGAACTATGTTATGCCTAATCAAATTGTGGCATTCGTTATCATAACATGCCAGAGAAATTATAAGCATAAATAGGTTTAAAATAAACAGATTTATGCAGAGAAGATCTATCAATGACTATTAAACATGATTAATATTTAAGCTACTGAGTCCAGAAGCTAAAAGGACAAACCAGAAGGAGCAATCTGTACCTCTACTGTTTCTCTATGAATACATTTACCACCACTTGATAGAAACTCAGATTTACTAAGGTTGAAAGGGACCTGTGGAGACCATCAACTCCAACACTCCTGCTCAAAGCAGGGTCACCTAGAACAGGTTGTTCACAGCTGGGTTTTGACTATCTTCAAGGAAGAAGACACTGGGCAACATTTTTCAGTGTTTGACCACCTTTACAATAATAAAGTCTTTTCTTATGTTCAAACAGAATTCCCCATTTTTCCATTTGTGTACATTGTCTCTTGTTCTGTCACTGGATACCACTGAGAAGCCTCTGGCTCCATCTTCTTCACTCCCTCCAATCAGGTATTTATAAACACTGATAAGGACCCCTGAGTCTTCTCCAGCATAAACAGTTCCAGCTCTCTAAATCTCTCCTCATATGGAAGATGCTTCAAGCTCTTAATCATCTCCATGGCCCTTCGTGGACTTGATCCAGTATGCCCATCACATTCTTGTACTCCCCCTCCTTGTCTTCCCAGCTTGTGTTTCCAATCCACTGCAGCTATCCTACCATGTTGCTGTGATCACAGTGTGATTGTAACCCTGCAGCTATGTGCAGACCTGTAACTCCTCCTGTTTGCTCCCCATGCAGTACGCATTAGCATACAGGCACTCCAGAGAGGCACTTGGTCATGCTGATTTAGTGGCTTAGCTCAGTCTTTGGTTTGATCCTGTAAGGCTACTGCCATGGTTTAACCCCAGCCAGCAACTAAGCACCACACAGCTGCTCACTCACTCTGCCAGTGGGATGGGGGAAGAGAATCAGAAGGGTAAAAGTGAGAAAATTGGTGGGTTGAGATAAAAACAGTTTAATAATTAAAAAGAAATAATAATACTTATTATTATTAATATGAATACTATTATTGGAAAATTGTAAGGAAAAGAGGAAAAAAAATAAAAAAGAGAGAGAAAAATAAACCCCAAGAAAGACAAATGATGCAAATGAAAACAATTGCTCACCACCAACTGACCGACACTCAGCTAGGCCCTGAGCAGCAGCCTCCACCACCAACCTACCCTCTAGTTTTATTGCTGAGCATGATGTCATATGGTATGGAATATCCCTTTGGTCAGTTGGGGTCAGCTGTCCCAGCTGTGTTTCCTCCGAACTTTGTGTGCACCTCTCATCTACTCACTGGCGAGGTGGTGTGAGGAGCAGAAAGGAGCCTTGACTCTGTCTAAGCACTGCTCAGCAGTAACTAAAACATCAGTGTGTTATCAACACTGTTCTCAGCACAAATCCAAAACATAGCCTCATACAAGCTACTGTGAAGAAATTTAACCTTACCCCAACCAAAAGCAGCACAGCTACTCTTATAAACTGGTGCTCTGAGTTTTTACCTTTTCAACGTCAATATTGTAAGTAGTTACCAATAAATCACAGGCAATAGATAGAGAAGGAACATTATAAGGTCATGGTCCAACACCTTACTCTAAGCCAGGGTCAAATACTGCTCCTGAGAGATGTTTTTTTAATATATTCTTAAGGTGTGCAGTAGTTTCAAATATCAGTTATCTCATTAAGTGCTTATCTCTCCCTAACATTTGAACACTCTTCGACAGTATCTAACCTAACTAGCCTTTGCTTCAGCTAAAGTCCGAACTTTGTTCAGCTAAAGCTCCCAGAAGGAACTTCTGTTCCGTCTTCAGTGAACATGAAGAGCAGTCTATTGACTTCTTTCTTTCTGATACCTTTCATATGTTCCAAGAGAACCCACCTTACTGTTATTCACATTCCTTTAATTTTCATTGCATTGGCTGTGCTCTCCTGTCCCCTGACATGTCTGACTGCTTTCCCTGGGACTCTATCCAACCAGTCCACCTTTTTCTTGATGTGCTTTCCCAGAACTGGCATAATAGAGCCGTGAGGCCTGCCAAACAGAAAAAGTACACTAAGTATCTTTCAGGTGACACTTGCCTTGTTCACAAAAACATACCATTATGGACTCCCATTTACTAAGTGACTTCTAAACTGCCTAATTTCAAAATCCTTTCACAGAACATATACAGGCCCAGTTTACATCTTAGTTGAGGACATCCATAACACAACATCTGATGGAAGAAAGTGGCACTAATGGTCTTGGGACACACACTTCCCTCCTAACAACATCTGAAAAAGGCTGCCACTCAGAGAACAGGTGGTTTAGCAGTCACAGATGAGATACAGCAAAGGCAGGAGAGGATGTGTTACCTCTATACAGCAAAGCATTTATCTTTCCCAGAAACCTATAGCACCATTAAGCACTCAATCCTAAAGACTTGTGCTTTTCTCTGAAGTGTATCATCTTGCATGAGCATGGTGTATAATATCTACTATCTTCTATGTTACTGTTGAAGACAAAGCCTACAAGAGCCATCCCTGTAAATAAAATCTGTATGTCCTCATGTGTTTGTCACAAATCAGCACAAACAACTTCTCGTTATGAATTACCCGCTTTTTGCATGACTCCTTACTGATGAGGCAATTCCTCTGTTTCTTTCAAAGACAAAATGTGTTCAGTTTCTCCACTTTCTCTGGCCCAAACTCTCACTAATTCAGGCTAAGAGCAATGTGAATCATAGACCCTGTATCACTCATGCAGTAGTGTGCAGTGACCACATAGTTTCCCAAATGGCAGAAGTCAAGGGGACTTCTTTGATACAAAAGCAGGTTCACACTAGATGAGTGGAAGTGGCACTCCTTACTTCAAGGGTTTCAAGCACAGAAGCTGACAAAAACCAAGGATGTAACAACATCTCTTGAACTTTGTTTAAAAAGGTCTTCAAGTTGTTTTGTTTATTAAGTAGATTCAGTTTATGAGATCAGAGGGCAAGATAAATATTTAAAAGTATAGATACATATATAGCTCCATAGGAGCTGTCAAAAGCTTCTGTTCCCACGTGCATATGGGCATAGGAATTATTTTACGAAAGTGCTAATGCCACTGTCTTCTACCAGCCTTCTGAAAGTGCAACACTTCTGAAAACCAGACATGTCTAAGTTATTTTTAACATGGTAGATTAATTACATTAAATTAGGCCACCTTGTCTTTTAATGATCATTTTCACTTCCTCCTTTGATGTAGTATATAACTCTTTCTGAGCAAAAGTTCAGATGAGTATTAGCATTATAGTCAGAGCAAGGATAAACGAAATAAATAAAGGGGAATATCAGCTACATTTGGATTCTGAAAGGGATTATGAATATTACAGACACACTGTACTATTCAGGCCTGGAACCTGGAACTGAGTAGCTCTGTTCCTCCTAATGATTAGGTAAGGGACCAAGGTAAGATGTTCACAAATTCAGGTGACCTTGGGGGGAAATCCTTCTAGGAAATTAGGTCCTCCGTTTCCCCTAGTTTATGCCTTCCAGTAAGAGCTATTACAGACTGCCGAAGTCTTGTTATTTATTTTCAGCCACCTGCAGATTTCTCTGTTTTGGAAAAAAAAAAAAAAAACCAAAACAAAACCTAATTTTAAAGTATTACAGTTGATACTTTATCCTAGGGACAGAACAGACAGCAATATCCATCAGTCTTTAAATCCCCTTGTTTACTGTACCACTAGACTTTATGTAATGTTTTTCTTCCTGAAATGCGTCTGCCAGTGATATGAAATGATCGCAATGTAATATCCTAAATGTTTTCATCATGTGTAATTATTTATTTTCATGCCTTCTGAAATCCTAGGCAGATTGCCGACTTGATGATCATGTTTTCCCCCACAAAATACTTAATAGACAAGAGACAAAAGCCTTAGAAGGATCAGAAATAGAAATGTTTACATAACCTGCCACTTGAATCATCAGAAAGCAAATGCTATATCTTATTAGAAAAACACAAACAAGTTTTTCTTTTCAGTGGCTTTTTTTAATTGCTTGCCATAAACCTTTACCAATTAATTACAGTAATAATTACAAACAGAAATTACAATAAAACAAAGAAACAAAGAAAATAAGTAAAAGCCAAGCTGACTGAACTAATTTGTACCATCTTTGCAAAAACTGGCAAAAGGCTAACATTTCAGTTAATGTTATTAATTTAACTGAAAGCCTCTAGAACCGCAGTTATATTAATTCAATTTATGGCAATTTGCAAATACGTTTACAGTGTGGGCCGTGGTTTTTAAACTGGATGGAGAGTAAGAGCATCACAATCTCTTTTATTTTTTAAAAAAGTAAGATATTATGTGAATCTTTCAAAAAATAATATTCAGTAAATTCTCATACCAGATCAAAAATTCTGAAGACTGACATCAGAGTGGATAAGAACACATGACTTCAGGAGCATGGGGATGTTCTCTTTAATACAGCAGTATGAAAAATGCACTTTTACCTACTCTGCTAAAAGAAAGATACCCTATAAGTGTGTTCCCTGTGGTCAGATTATTTTACCATTTCAGTTGAATTAATTTGACTTTGAAAAGTCAGTTGCTAGATGAGCATAAAATGAAACCTTTGTTTTTTTCCCAGGGACTGAGATTTCAGGCACCCTTGGCACTTCTGCACACTTCTTCAAAGTTTCACTTGTAGTAAACAATTGCACTTTGGTCTTCTTTCAGTCGTGCTTGAAAGCATTAATAAATCCCAAACCCAGTACACAGCTACCGTGAATGGACAGAATGCAAGAGAATTTGTACAGGTTGGAGAGGAAACTCTTCCAGGCACATTATTAGATGGCAGAATCATTTGGGTGGGATTCATCTCAGTGAAAGGTCGTAATGTTGATGTCCCGATCTCAGGGAACTGAGAACTTAGGTCTCTCTAAGTTCCCTTTATGATCCGTGGAGAAAAATAGGCACTTGAAAGTTTTGCTTAAACAATTCCTTCAGAATGCAAAGACCAATATTCTAAAAATGCCTGTTCCTCTTCGCTAATTACAAGAGGGTGGTCACATGAATCATGTCCAGGTTACAAAGATCTTGGAATCCATATGCTTATAAAATGACCCTCAAGGTGACATAGCAAATGCCTATTATGGTTGCAGACATGATAGTTCTTAATCACAAGTAGCAGAGACCTGCTATTCTCCACTTCTTTGGGTCCCATGTCACTCTTGTCAACTTACTCACAAGTAAGGGTTAGGCAAGTCAGCTTGTTCATAAGTAGGGCTAAACAAGGGCTGAAACTGCACTCATGGAGTGTTTGCAGGGAACCAGCCCCATCTGGAAAACGTTATTCTGCATGGCCATTTCTGCTTAGAATTTTCTGGCCCTGGCTTTCTTTAGAAGGTGTCAGCTGGGTGACAGGAGGGAGAAGAATAAGTTAGCCAGACACATTTTCAAACCTTTTCTTGTGATATCTTTGAGAATCTTCCAGGAAGAATCCAGTGAAGCCATACCACTGTTTTGCCATCTTCATTTCTTCCCAGCCTTACTGAGGTAACTGTTATAATGGAGAGCAACATAGCTTAACAGTATTCTGCATGAGCTTTGGAACTCCTTTTGAAGCTGTACCTTTTAATAATACTACAGGAAAGCTGGAAAATACAATGCTCTTATTAGCCTCAAGAATTACTAAAACTTAGGGGCTCTTATCAGTCCTAAGGAGAGCTTCTACTGCTACATCAAGCAGAAAACAAAGAACAAGGTAAATTAAACCAGGTAATATTTTCAGCAGAGTATTTTGGGCTGGGATTAATACACTTTTTATCAAGCTTTTTCTCCTTAAGCCCTTTCTTCCCACCTACACTTTCACAAACACCATAGGTCTTTTCTTCTACATTCTCAAGTAATCTCCCTTCAAGTCCACATTCAGAAGCTGCTGAACCAACTGGTCTTAATGACATTCCTCAACTGCAAACTCCATACAGAACCTCATCTGAGCTGCATCGTTTTTTAAAAGCACTTGACAAAAAACCCCAAAAACCAACCAACCAAACAAAAACAACATAAAATTTCAAACCAGTCTGTAGGCTGTTTCCTGGACTCATTAGCAACTCCAGGATAACAACAACTTGAACTGGGTTTCTAAACATGTGTCCAGGACTCTTGGACCTATGACCTGCTTGGAAAGACTGAAAACAACTGGCCAGGAATGAACTGATCAACTTTGCCTGGAATGTGACTGAGCTTCCCTTTGTAAACACATGGAAATATACTCTGAGGAACTTCTAGCATTTCTGGTTCTATCCTAGTATTTTCCATTATTTTAATTGAAGTCTGCCTGAAAAGTTTGGATTTGTTTTTCTCCTTGTTCCAGTCACTGCTCTACTGCTCCAATCTGGCTGTGTATGTTATTCAGTTTAGAAGAACAGGTTTCACATTTTCCATTTAGAACTCCAGTGATTCCTGGAATATATGTGATTTACAAGGAAGAGCTTCCACACATTATTTCAGCCTGACAAATGTGACTGAAGAAATGGAGAAAGCAACATGGAGAGAAAATCCAGCAAAGCCCTTCCTTCACAGAAGACAAACAGATAGTGGAAAATGCTTTTTTGTCCCATGATTAATACATGTCATAAATTTTCATTATATATTCTCTGAAATGCTACAAACTTGAGGCACATTATAAATATTCACAAACAAGCTCTTGTCTGAATTAAATAAGGCGCCAGAATGCCTATCACAGGAAATGTAAGCTTGTGCTTTAATTGCTCTTCATGATTCCCCATTGCATTCCATCAGCAAGCCGTCAGCCTATATTGGAAGGATTATATCTTCATGTGAAATAATGTTTTTCCCAGTCTCCACTCAAACCATGTCATCTTTGCTCAAGTTAATGTATCAGCCAAAATGCTAACCGGGATGTTTACCCAACCAGGGAATACACTAAAACTCAAAACATATTTTAGTGATGTTATCATGTGTAACTACTTAGTCACCGGTATCATAAATGGATTTAAACCATGTATAAAAAAATAATCACACACCTGAAATAAGTATATGTGTGTAAAAATTTTATTGTATGTATAATGAATCATCTTGTGCCATGGATTAATTTATTTCTCCAAAAAGAAAGGCACTATATCACAGTATTACTCTACAATATTAACTTTGTATTAGACCTTTATTAGATTCTTGGGGTCAGAAACTACTACCATGGAAATAAAAGCAAAAATATACTGGTCCATACCAAGACACAATTTGAGAAAAGTGACCTTACCTCTTACTGTGGCCATAAGCGGATGCTTAGAGCAAACATAAAAATAGGCAGTGTGGAATGGCACTTCCCTTAGTAGACTCCTTTGCTGTGAGCACTGAGAGACTAACAGAGCTCTAATAGATCATGTGTGCATCACCCTTTTTAACAGTTCTTCTGGTCTAATTCATGGACCATAAAACTGACTGATCATATTTTAATACATTTCTAATTCTGTAGGAAGTAATTTTTATTGTTAAATTATGGATTGTTTTCAAAAGTACTTCTTGCTTAATTTAAGCCTGTCATTTTATCATTTCATCAGGTGCCTTCTGGTTATTATGTCACTTAGAAGGAATGAACAACCATGCCTGTCCATGTTCTTACAGAAAACTCTACCCAATACTCCATTCTTCAGTGACATCCATCCTAAAAGTTATAGCCCATTTAAGCTTTTTCCTACAGAAATCTCTGCATATTTCTAATCATTCACCGTGATTTTTACCTCTACCTTCAAATGCAAAGAACAAAAGTGTATGTTCCTGTAAGTGATTTGGAGTCTTTTTTCCTTATATGTGATTATCAACCTTAATTTTATGCTCAGCAATATATGAATGTACTAAAAAATAGCTTTTTCACCAATAGAAGTTATTAACTACATATTTCAATTATTATTCCAGAAAAAATCAGAAAGATGGATAAGTACATGAAAGATGAAGCAGACAGCTATATCAGCCAAGGTAAACAAAAAGAATTTCTGTTCATGGTATTTTCTTGGTTTTTGAAAGGAAGTGAAACTTAAAATACAGATCTTCTTTTTGATTCAACAGAAACTCTGGGTGTATTAATTCTCATATGCTGTATACATAGCAGCAACACTTTACACTTTCTTAAATAGCAGATGTGCACTCAAAAAAATGAACAATACAAAGGTAATTTCTGGGAACACTAGGTACAAGAGGCATGCAATCATAGCTTTCTCTGGGACCACAAATATTTTTCTTGGATTTTTAATATACCTTGTGTAGAGAGTGATAGATGTAAAATTAAAATACAGTCCTGAGAATGTGCCCCACTTGCTTAGCAGTCTCTTTAAATTCAGATTCTCCATTTGTCATTGGTTCTATTCCTTTTTCTTTACACATGAAAAACAGAAAAACCCTAAGGCATAGGGTACCTTCTAGTAAAATATTTAAATAGCTTTCCTAGAATAGGCAGAATTAATTTGATAGTAATTACAATGCCAGGGATCGGAATGGGTGTGCCACGGGGTGGTAATCCTGTTCATTTTAAACATCACTTTTATTGGTAAAGCAATAGAATTCAGAACCAACAGTATGTGATATTTCTCATGGGTATTACAACACCTAATAGTTTTCCAACTACTTTGTCTACAGTTTTGGACAAAACATCACAAAACAATCAAAATAGACAAGAAGAACTGATGACCAAGTAACTAACTAGCTCAAGGTAATACAAGAAGTTAGTGGAGGATTACAGCAGTAAACTGTCATTTCATCAGTTTCAATATCCAAGCTCATAACCATCAGACAAAACCTTATTAATCATAGGAATAAACCATATTCTCCCTTCATCAATACCCATTTTCAATGTATTATGAAGAATTCTGACTAGTATACCCTCTAAACACCTTCTTAAAAAATCAACTATTTTCTAGATATTGGTTATAAAAGACAAAGAGGCAAGTGGTATTGTCATATGGAGAGGTCCAGTAAGGGGAACCAAAGCTGAGCAGCTCAGTGGGATGCTGAGAGGCTTATACAGACACACTTAGTAAATTCTATTTACTGTGAGGGGAATCTCATTGCATATTTGCATCTTGAACTGCTGAAACTTCATGTACGGGCACTGAAAGAATACTGCTGATCTTTTCACTTTCATTTCGCGTAGGTGATTCCGACAAATCTTCTAATAAATTTGGTTCTTAACAAAAGAAGATGACTTGTTGGTAGTACTTTTTATCACAGGACCAGATCACTGCGTTTATCGCAGCATCCATCACAGCCTACAGTGCACAGCTGTTGACTTAGAAAGACCCCAAAGGAGAACTGAGAGAAATGCCTTCTCTGTCCATTTCAGGTGAGGCATTCTGACTACCCATAGCCTTTGCATACAAAATCTCAAAGTAGGTCATGAGCCAAATCTCCCTTCACCATGTTTTCCACATGTAATCTCCACAGATACAGAAGAGACTATGCTTGTTTTCCAGAGTGGTTATGGTTTCCCTAAGCCTTTGCCTCCACCACCTCCTCTGTGACTGGCAAATAATTTTCATCTTTCTCTCTGAATAATGATACTACAGCGAGGGATGCGGTTGCAATATGCATATAACTACCGTGGATCCAGTTAGTTCGGACAGTAATACATGAAAAGATGACACTGCAAGCCTCAGTGTGCACTGTAAAGTTTACCAGGGAGTCTGGTTGCCCAGGTTACCACATCTTCACGCTCTTGCAAACAAGCTCCATAAAACATAGCTGAAGTTGTTTTTTCTATGCATGAGCAGAAATACGGCAGTCAAAACTACATGCAGCCCTTGCAGCACAGCATATTATACTATCTTCTGCAATATTATATTCCACAGAGTATGGAATCACTATTAATATAGTCTATCATCTCATTTGGTTTCTGAAAGCAGTGGCACAGAGAGCCATTCTGGTTTTTTCCTAGAGCATTTATAGTAATTCTGGACTACACAAACATGTATGCAGTTGAAATATTTGCTTCCAAAAAGCATTGCTTAGCATTTGTCAGTGTCGGATTCACATGCTATTGAAGTACTGTTATTTCTTAGGCTCTAATAAAGCCTCCTGAAGGCTCCACGTATCTTTCGTATTTTTTAAGCTGTGTTTTAAAATTGCCTAAGCAGTAACAGTTGAGGTTAAAGCTACATTATATGATAGGGCAAAAACAAATAACAAGCCCACTCACCAGCATGTTCCTCTCAGATATGTGTTTAGACCCTAAAAACCTAGACTTCTTTTCCCCCATTGTACTAACTAGACAATAATTTATGGTCCAAAAATGTGGACTAGAAAGAATATTTCCTGAAGAATTTCAGATTAAATTTTTGCTGTGAAAGCAAGTTTCTTAGTGATTTTAAGAACAAAAGATAAATCTTGGTTTGCCTAGAGACAGAATTTCATCTTCAGTGCACCTAACAGTGCTGATCTGCAACATGCAATTCTGAAAGATTTCAACATCTTTTATACATCTCCATACAAACAAATATAACTGAAAGACCCACAAACAAACTTCAGTGCCTACACAGAGCCTTCAGTCAGACCCCACAGGATACCCTAGCTTCTCTATTAGACACTCATTTCTGCACTAGGGCCCAAATCTGTGCCTTGATACAGACACACTGAGTTTTAAAGGTTGAAAGCTGAAGTCAGAAATTATTTTCTGCTTGTTTAACAAGTCTTTGTTTCCAGATATCCCTATTTATACTATGTGGTCAAGGTGCATCATAGACTTTTCATAGTAAATTAAAACTGGGAGTACATGCTCAGCCTTGCTACTGGCTGGACCTGGAGAGATGGAGCTGCAACAGTCTCAACTCTGTCAGGCTCCCAGATTCAGCAGCTGAGCACAACAGACAAGGCCAACTCACAATCCAACCCCTGGCTGCTATTTCCCTACACACTAAAAAAAGATGGAATTTAAACAAAAAGCACAGTGTTATGCTCACAGTAAAAAGCTTGTAAGAGGAATTTTAAAGGATGAAAGCCTGATTCAAGTATTAAAGGAATCTTATAAAAATCACAATCACATTTTAAATTAAATGCTTTTATACCTATGAATTTTCATGTCATATTTTTACTATTAATATACCTAAAGACAAACTCAGCAAATTTCTTACACTATGTTTCATACAGAAAAAAAGATTCTGTAGAGAAAAGAAAGTAGTGTGAGTTCAGCACCAATGCCACAAAAATACCTAGGACCAAACTGTCCACCATTACATTTACAGATAGCTTGTTGGTTTTAACCAACAGGGTGGATGAGAAAAAAGTATCTGTCATACTTTGCAGTTAATTTCATTCATATAAAATTAGATAAATAATAGCTACTGAATATAAGCACCCAATAACCACTACTATGAGGACATGCCCATGCAAGAACAGCCACTGACTGCATTGTTAAATGCAAGGATCCAAGGCCTTCGGTATCACTTATGAGGGAACTTAATGTTACCCAACAGCAACCTATAGATCCAGCTCACTGTATGGTTTCCGAAACACTAGTGGTAACACAATGGAAGGGTGAACACACACCTGGGATCAGAAAAATGCAAGACCTACCCTTTCAGCAACAGCACAGGTTTAGATCAACCTTAACTGGTCATAAAAAGCAATTTTAGGCACA
Organism: Strix uralensis; assembly: GCF_047716275.1. Taxonomy (NCBI): domain Eukaryota; kingdom Metazoa; phylum Chordata; class Aves; order Strigiformes; family Strigidae; genus Strix; species Strix uralensis. The sequence continues at coordinate 119,628,937 of NC_133973.1, read as the reverse complement.
GTGGTAAAAGCAACATATTAACTGAAGATGAGTAAACAATAACTTTTACTTGAATAACTGTTGCCAGATACCACAGTTGTGAAAATTAACTATTTATAATGATAGAAACTTCACTGAACAAAATACCAACTGTAGTGTTACAGCAGAAATTATGTACATTGGATATTCTAGAAATGACTAATAGGTACATCCTGGCTAACAAAAACACCTGATGATCCTGAAAAGTCTAACCCCTTTCATAGTATAAGTAACCTGAATCTGGAGTACTTCAGGAAGATAATTATAAATATTATGAGCCAGAAACTGTAGCTGAGGAGTTGAAATTACATTTTCGTCAAGTATCACTGTTTCTCTGTTAGATGACCACAACACTTTGAAATTGTCTAACTCATGCAAACCTTAGAAACCAGATAATTCAGTTGTTAATGCTAGATAATTGCATTTCATTGATTAAATCATACCTCAAACACACCTGCACATCCCCTACCTACAAACTTTTCTGAATCATTGCATTTGGCCCTGTCTGCAGTAATATAACAGGTCTCCTTCCTTCTCCAAACACATGTGCAGCCCTTCACATAACATTTAGGGGAAAACTATTTTTCTATTTACCATGTAATCACATGACCATACTACAGAAAAAATACAATAGCAATCACATACCAAATAACCAAGATATACAATTTCAGAATCTATCATCTAAATGACAAAAAAAAACAAAAGGGAAAAAACCCAAACCAAAACCAAAACATAAAACAAACACTGTCCTGTTTTAGTGCATTTAGTCATTAAATTTTAAAACAGAAATTCTTGCCAAGAAAAGGCAAGATACAGACAATGAGAAAGGAAGATGCATTTGAACAAATAACTGTCTTGAAAGATGATCGAGACTATGTATGTGGTTTCAACCTCCATTTGACTCTGATTTTTAAATACAACTACGTTGTTCACACCAAAGACAACAAACTGTTCAGTATTACCTTTCTAATACGGTGTACTTTCTACCACAGACAAAGCTAGTGAAGTGGCCTAGAGCACACTTGTGTAAGTGGAAGCGGGCAAGTGAGTCCACGCAGGGTTAATCCATGCTGCCATCTTGTGGTTACCCACATTAGAAACACTGACTTTTACATTGCCTGCATTTTAAATACTATCCTATAAAATTAAGAAACATCAGTACTGTTCTCTGAATAGCTAATGGCACAGACAGGTGGTGTTCCTTCTTTTCTGAAAAATTACTGTTGTCTTTTCAGAAATAATAAACCAAGTTGCTGGTTTTGCCTTCAGATTTTCAGTGGTATGAGTGCAAAACTGAAGGGGTGCAGAGTATGTTTATTTACTCTTTCATGTATAGGCTGACAGAACTACAAACAGACATAATATATGCATGATATAAAACATAACATGTATGTATAGCTTTTATAATTCTTTGTAAAGGCATAAAGAACAGAATGTACAGCTGTGCAGAAAATGATAACATGAGCATTTGTTGCTATTGTTCACTTATTTATTAAAGGGAACTAAAGTTGAAATATAAGCAAGGATAAGCTGTCTTCCCACCGAAGAGCTAATTAGGCCTAATTAGGTTTCTCATCAAAGAGCTAGTTAGGCTACTTTTCAGACAAACCTGCTGGTTTAAAATTGCATTCAGACCTCTAACCAAGGCAATTCTTCCTATCATTTCCCTTTCTCTGCTACATCTGCAACAGGTCTGCCATCACCCATCCTACATTTTATCCCTCAGATGTTATTCACTATGTTCCTAAGGAATGTTTATACGAGTTAATATTTGCAAATTAACATAGAATATGAAAGATAAAGACAAAATTTTGAGTGCGCAAGCCTTTCTTCAACTTTGAAATAGAGGAATCATTTTCCAAAGCTAAATACAAGTTGAGAAAACTCCTGAGATTTTAACCTCATTGCAAATCCTCATTGGAGAATCTGAGCAAATAGACGACTGGTATTTATGGAGCAGGAGAAGAGGGTTTAGCTCTTATGGGACAGAGAGAGACAGCTAAGCTGTTGCCTGTTGGAGCATGGGCTAGCTGAAGATGAGACAATGACAATGTGTCATAGCACCATTATCTAACAAGTCTGTAAATTTTCATGTCAAGGAGAAATAAGAATTTCAGTTCCCAGCCCTGTCTTTTGGCAGTATTTTGTAGGACTTCTCCAGAGGCTGTTTCTGAGAAACACACTACTGGTAATGGGAAGTTATATTGTATGTGCGAATTCAGCCTGGGACATATAGATTTTTAGTCTCACAAACAGGGTTTCCCACAAACTTTCCGTAGGCCAAACCACACCGACTGGGCACAAGGCACAGCTGTAAAATTTGACAACAGATCTCCACAAGGATTTTATACAAAGTCGAGTCTAATCATGTCCTGGTTAACAATGAGGGCTTCTGAGGGAAATTATTTACAAGCTGAATCAGTTTGAGGATAACTTCTGGAAAATTCTGCCCCTCACAAACAAATCATGCACATTCCAGTGTAGATAAATTAAACCAACGCGCACTTGCCTGATTTGGGTGTTTACCAAAAAGTAGGTGAGGACCTAGCTCCATAGAATTAGCTAATTTTTGAACTTTACTGCTCCTTTCTTCATGCTTTGTTCCCCATTACTCCTGAAATTCTTCTTCTGCCCTTTCAGCAGACCGTAATCTTCTCCTTTGGCTCTTTTCTCAGCCGAGTTATTGACTTGGCCACACCACTGAAGTACTCCCTATCATTAAGAAAACCTAGAGTAGAATTTGTGTGACCTTTCAAACTCTGCCTTGTTACCCAAGTCAAAACCTCAGCCTAACGAATACTTTACTTCGTACATTTAAAATGAAAGATATGGGGTAGAACCTAGTGTTACTATGTGAACAGTGCAAAAGTGTAAGTAAGTTAGGAAACCTGCCTCTGAAAGCTGTCCTAGTTCCTGATTTGGCAAGTGTCTAAAAGTTGTAGTGTTACCATAAATTCGGTCACAAAAGAGCCTTCTAAGACTCAGTTTGAAGTTTTAGAAGGCAGGCATTGTTTATTACAGTGCTGGATGCGTGGGGAATCGTGCCGCCCCACATGCATGTGACAAGTCATAATAAGCAAAGCTTATATTGTTTGACAATTTACTTATGCATTATATTTCCTAAAATAGTTATACATACTCATTCTTTTTCCTGGAACTAATTGTAATATTTGCATCCTAATTACGCATGTGCTTTAGGTCCATTAGGGTCTTTCACAGGGGTCTTTGCTGGTCTTCAGGGGTCACTTTAATGTGTGTTTTAGGTGAACTCTCCTCTGGGGCACGTGCAGTGTGAGTTAACCTATATACTTGTTTTCCTTCTATACTGGTTTTGGCCAGTTTTGACTGCAAGATTCCTGGTTCTCTGAGCAGTGTCTGCTTGCCCACCCTGAAGGTTTGAAACATTTCAAACAAACACAAACCAATCATATGACTATGACCTTAAAAGGTACAGCAGGACATTTCTACTTGTTGCTCAAGGTATCAGCAGGGGAAAATCAGTTTTTAATTTTAAAATTTAACTGTATTTTACTAGAGGTGATTTAAACAGAAATCTGGAGAGTATCATACTACATTTATGACAGCCAAAACATCAGAAGTAAAACACTACAAAAACATTTCTTACATGTTCTGCAACTCATGGGAATGCATGTAGAATAAAGTAAGCCCAAAGCACGGACTTAATGGCTCCTAGCCCAGGAAACACCCTATCTTCAAAGCAAAGAAAAGCCTCTGCTCTCCGGCAGACGCGAGGAGGGGTCAGGCCAAGCAGCGCCTCGCCAACCGCGGCAACTCAGCCGCACCTCAGGGCGCCAACATGGCGGCGAAGGCTGCCCGCGCGCGCCACAGCAACCAGCGCCCTCCCTCTTCGCCGTGATTGGCTGCGATGGGAACAGGGGCCGACGACGCGCTCGGTGATTGGCGGTCGGGGTAGCTGGTTTGGCGCGCGGCGGGCCCCGCCAGACTGCCTGCTGCGGCGCTGTCGGCTGCCCTGGGCCCTGAGGGCAGTCGCGGCCCGACCCCCGTGGTGGCGGTATGTCTGTGCTCCAGCGTCTTCACCGGCGGCCTCATAGCATCTGCAGTTGCTGTGGTGCTCTGGGCGCCGGCTGGGAGGAAGGAGCACCTCGTCCGTCGAGTAGTTAATTATTTAAAAAAAAAAAGGGGGGGGGGGGGGGGGGGAAGGGGAGGTGAAGATGCTGTCTATAAGCAAATACGGAAGGAAAAGTAAATGGCCAGATAGCAGGCCTTAAGGAAAGGAGATGGGGTCAGTGTATATGGTGGATTGCAAAGAGGGCATAAACCTGTAATATTGAGACAGTGCAGAAAAGATAAATAATCACATTGAGGATACATGGTCAGGGAGGAGGTTTGAAGACCAGTAGTGGAGTCTCCTGCTGTGTCTGGTAGTGGTAAGGTTAGGGGTAAAGCAGCATGGTGGAGTAGCTGGATATTGTAAAAACAGGCCAATGTTTTGCTGTGTTTAAAAGATTTGCTTTTCAAGGAAAAAATGAGTTTAAGTTTTCTATTAATTGTGTGTCTATCTTTTTAATTTTACTCTTTGCCAAGTGATGTAAGTAATCTGTAGTGTTGGCTCAACTAATGAAATGCCTATGTGGTAGAGAATTTGTCACTTTTTTTTTTTTAAAGTCAGACACCATCAGTAGAAAGAAAGACTTGGTGGATGACAGTAATGACAAACTTCACAGGAAAATGAAAGCTGTAAGGTATGTGAATTTTGAGATTAGTGGATTTGATATTTTTGAATTCTGACAGTATAATTATTAAGAAATAGTACTGAGGAAATGTAGAAAATAATGTTTGTATTTTGCAGTGTTGCAAGTGAGTCCATTTTTATGTCTTATATATGTAAAACGTAGTTTGTGGAACATTTTAATATTTGGTGCAGGTTGAGGGAAAAAGACATTTTAAATGCATCTTGAGATGTCAAATACTAAGATATTAGACTACCAATGTCATATTGATGTGTATGTATATGTTACAAGTAAGTAAATCATTGTTGATCATTATATTTTTAGCTAAATAACGATAGAATGAATGTGATTAAAATTTATAGTTTGTTAATGCTGGTTCTAGTTAGCTTAAATGCAGCATACCCAAAAGCTCTAGTACCACTTTTATTGATAATGAATTCAGTATTGTGGAGGTAAATTGCTTCTCCGGTTAAACAAAGGTAACAGAATGTTTGCGTGCATGGTGTGCGTTTCATTGATTGCACTTTCTTCATAAAGTCATATGGTAAAAGTGGGCAAGCTTAGTTCTAAGAGAGCTGGAAATCAGAATTTGTGTTTGGTTAGTATCCCTAATGATTTTAAATCTCTACTTTTTACTTCTGAAGGCAATGTCTTAAGGTACTAGAAGAGGATTTTACAGAACCATATCAGAGAAACAGCGATTTCTGTCATGCGTTAAAAACAATGAATGGGAAAGGTAAGGCTTTTGGATCTTGGCTTTTATTTTCAGCAATTTTGTGATGTGCAGTATTCACTGTTAATTAATTTTTTATATGGTCTGTTAAAGATGATAGATGGGTTGCCAGATTTGATTAATACATTGTTTATTTATGTTTCCAGTACTTAGCAAGAACAATCAATACCTTTCTCTTCTCCTCCTGCTGTTTTTCTTGACAAAGCTGCTGAGAAGTTTGTTTTAAAAGAAAACTTATTTTTTCTGGAATTTTCTGCTTTTTTCCAAGAGTTGCAAAATTGTGTTGAGTACATAGTATTTATGGATGCTTTATGAAACAATTTTTTTCCTGTACTACAGGTACACATTTTGAATGCGTGTTTTCTTCTGCCTTTTTGCCTTCCCTTTCATGTGTTTATCGTGTTCTGAATGTGGCAGCAATGTAATATAGCTAATCATGCAGATAATACCCTAATCATTAAATAAGTTTTTGTAATTCCCAGACAACTTCCACATCTGTTTATCTGGACTTCTATTCCTAGTCTTCAGATTCTGGCATTGCAAAAGTCAATGTCCAAATTCTGTTGACTTGATGAATACTCCTTAGAGTACTCCGATGATCATGTATTCCTGTTTGTCTTGTCGATTAAGATGTCCTGCAGTTAACAACATTCACAGTCAAGTGTTTCCTGTGTTTGCTTTTGCAGCGATGTGTGATGATGTGAAGGACGAAGACACTGATTTTTTTGGTTTCTCTTCTACAGAAGTAAGTTGATCTAAAGCTTTTTGTTCAGTAGTCACTGTGGTGGTCTTAAGATAGTGATAACCACAGGATCCTTTGCATTTTCATTGAAAATGATCCTAAAGCAATCTCAGGTCCTTTCTGAGGTAAGGGCCTGCACTTTATAACCACCTACTCCCTAGCAAATCTTTGCTAGCGTTTCTTATTATGCAATATACCTATGTAGTGTGCATCTGGTGTCCAAAGTCTCGTTTTAGAAAGGTTTATTTTTACAGTTCTCATTAGTGCCTCATGTTGCCAGCTCTGTTCCACCCTCTCATCCGCGCATAATGTGCCAGAAAGCAACGAGTGTATATGTACAGGGTTTTGTTTTGTTTTTTTTTTTTTAAAAATCTTTCCCTGTCAACTCCCAAAGAAAAGGTCTTAAAAGATTATTTTAAAAAAAAAAAAACAACAACATAATTTTGCATAATTTAAGAATATGTTTCTGCATTTTTTTTTAAAAAAAATGCTCTACTTGTCAATCTTTTCTGTGTAATGCTAATGCCATTTGTTTTCCAGAAATATGTATTTGGACAAAAATTAAATGCTTTTCTCTATTTTTAATTTATGCAAAAGATAGGGTGTGGGCATTCTCTTTTTTTTCTCTCGAAATTTAGATTTAGCCTTTATTGCAAAATACAGGTAAGTCAAATCTTTGGATTCAGCCCTGTCATTAAACTTTATTGAAAAAAAAAAAAAGTTGTAATCAGGTTCAGTAATGCAATATGTTAGAAGTTTTGCATAACAGTGGGAAAAATACGAAGAGCAAACAGGAAATCAGCATTCCTTTTACTAGGAACACTTCACTTACCACGAAGATACACTGATGGCTGCAGAGCTTCAGCCTGGAAGCTGTTTTCTTACACCTCTCAATTCAACAGCCCTTGCTTTGAAGCTTCCTTTCATTGAAATGGGGGCGGGGTGGGTACTGAAGGTGAAAATGGGCTTACAAAACATTTTTTATTGGGTCTTGGATTTAACCCTCTATTTGAACTTGCTTTACTTTTTTTCTTCTGAATTTAGACCAAAACTGATTTTAAACTCGGATTGTGCAGTGGCAACTCACAAAGGCTAGCAAGGTAAACCTTTCTTAGCTAAACTGTTTTTTATGTGTTTAAATGCCAGACTAGGGGAGGACTTGACCGAGCAAGCATTTCCATCTGTTTTTCTTGGACTGATTTTTTTTTTTTTTTTTTTTAAAATGTGTTCTTTAAACTTTACTAATGTGTTCTCAGTATGGGTGTGTAGTACTATGGGAACCCAACTTGCTTGACACTTGAGTACAAATATTTCGTTGAAAGGCAACAAGAAACAGATCGGTTTGGCTTGAAAATGTTTGGAACTGAAAGGTTTAAGCACTGACTGAACTGAAAGGTAACTCCCTAATAAGGGTTCAGAGGGAGAGAACTGCTGAAATGCCAGGCTGTGGTAGGAGGGACTGCATCACTGAAGTGCCTCTTTCCCCCCACCCCCCTGCTGCTCCCACTACACCTTCTGCTTAGATAACCAGTCACAGCTATAAAGGTTAGATGCCAGCAATGTTCTCTGGTATTGTCATATCTAAATTACCTTCATTTGCTTATTTGTCTAGCCTACGTGAACTTGAAGGAAGTCTTAAAGTGGGTGTCTTTCCCCCCACTACCATTGCTGTGGAGATGCATGTTGGTACAGATCAGAATAGGCCCAGATAATTCTTATAGATCTCTTACATAAGGGATCTGTTCTATACAGATCTGTTCTGTAAGGGAGGTATAGGAAATTTATGTTCTGAGATTGATGCATGTGATGTACATTGCTAACCTTGCCCAAAGTAAAATAGAAACTTGAGATTTCATGTATGGCTATCAGTCTTTGCATCAGTGCTCTCCAAGTCCTCTTGCAGTCCCTCAGAAACAACAAACAGCACAGGAGGAACAACACAGCACTTCCTTCCTGTAATTAGGCTGGTTTATGCAGACTGTTTTTGTGAGAGTTTTGACAGCTGTTTAGATCCCTGTGTACCTTGCAGAAGAGCAGGTATGGGTGACCATACAACAGAATTTAAGAGCCTTCCTAACAGGTTGTCAGTAGATGATTTTAGTATAATCTGTCATGTATTCTAAAGATTTTTAACAGCCTAATCAATATCTGATAGCTCAAAGAAGATATTTGGGCAACAAATGAAAAATGAATCCTGGAGTGTTAATAGTCATGCATTTTATTCTCACTGAGCATAAAAATTACTGCCACCTACTAAGGTTTTGTTCAGCCTTGCCAAAATTGTCAGATGAAAAATAATTACTAAAGATGAATTCTGAGATGATGCTAGTAGACAAGAAACCTCATGAAAATGAGGTATCTATAGTATATCACAGTATGAATACTACTGTTTCAAAAATAGGTGTGTTATGTTTTTAATACATTGTGAAATATTCAAACTGTGTCAAAAGTATTTGTGGGAAGTTTGATACTTTATATAAAGTGTGTAGATTTTTTTTTTCCTTAAAAGTTTTGTTTTGCAGGCCCCTCAGTTACAATACTGAAGAGAAAAATGTTCAGCACCCAGTTTCTTCAGGTGGTGGGGTGAAGGATAAACCAGCTGTAGCTCTATCAGCAGACACGGTGCGTTAATACAGCATTTCCTTATATTCTCACTCATTGTTTTTGTATATGCATAGTTAATACTGCACTTAGAACACAAAAACCTTAATAGTTATGCACTATTACTCCATCTTACCATAGAACCAATGTGCAGCTACAGAGTTAATGAGATAACCTGACAAAATGAATGCAGCTCAAACCCAACCAGATCATAGCTGAGGTGTGCTAATGTACTCAGCTGGCTGTGAAACTATGTATTTTGAATTTAGCTTTTCTTAAAGACACCTGAGGCTTTGCAGTATTTGGGTTTGGGGCATTTTTATTTCTTCTTAAATTCCAGACAGCTGCAAAACTCGTGCAACACATCCTTAAAGTGGTCATTCAGGGCAACAAGGTTGTTGGACAAATGGATCTCTCTTGAAAACATTCTATCAAGTTTTCTAACCTGGTTCTTTCTGAATGAGGTTCGTGAAGTTTTAGGCCCAAGGAACTGATCTCATCTATATTTTAAAATGACAGAATAAACCAGAAATGAATGGTACATTTTGTGCCAGTCCTGTTTTCTGTGGAGATTGTCCCTTACAGTTATCTTGAAAGAAGCGTAGCTTGCAAATGTCTGTCTTGGCTTCTTAGGTAGTTTTGTTACAGTGCCCATTAAAGTTTGAAAATGGTTTTCTTTTCTGAACAGTTTTTTTAAGTGTTTGAAATAATGCTGTATCATGTTATCTTAAATATATTACTGTTGACAGAGTATTAAAGGAATTACCCTGAAGTTATCTTTGAAGTATCTTGAGTTTGAGGCCATAAGTAATATTTTGATGGTAGTCACCTCTTGACGGAATATTTTCTTTTTTTGGAGAAAGTTGTTGAGAATGACCTCATGTGAAAACCCACCTATTGAGATTGCAGTCTAATTGCTACTCTTGTTTCATAATTTTTTTCAGACTCCTTTATTTTGTGGTTAGTGATTACCAGATCTTTGGCAGTAGCATTTCTTACATCACTGAATGACCCTATCCTTGTCTTTTGAGTTTTGGAAGGATTTTTATTACTGCATCATTGATCATAATGAGAACCACAAAGTAGAGAGGGAGCAATGTAATTCCATGACATTTTAACCTATTATGTCTCCTTGCATCAGCTCAAAACAGAGTGGCAGTAGTTGTCATAGGAAGTATTCCGAACACAGTCAACATCCAAGTCATAATAGGAGGAGGGTTTTCTTCCCTTTTTCTGCTCCTTGGAGGGAGACATAATTATCTGAGATGTTCAGATACATTATTTGGAAGGTTGGTCTGGAGGTGAAAGTGACAACAAACATCTTTATTAAACTCCATAATGTGTGTGCCTAGCAGGTGTCTCGTAGATTGTGGGCAGCGCTTCCTTTCACTTACACCAGTGTCTGGTCAGAGGCAGAACTGTTTCAGGCTTTTGAACTCTTAAGCTTTAATTTCTTTCTAGTTTATGTTTCTCCTCCTTAGTACTAGTGAGGAGCCCTTTAGAAATTGGAGATGCTTGCATGTTAGTTAAATTGCCTTTTGCCAAGGTGAACTGGTTGCCTAATAGTGGCAGGCTTACCCAGCACCACCCTGACTTTTTGGGGCATCCCCATTTGATGATGTTCTCATTTTGCTTTTAGCAAAATACCAGCACTCTTAACCAGTACTCTTTAACACTAGCTTTAGTAGTGCCAGTGATAAAAAAAGACTTTTCTGTATGTACATTTGCTTTTATTTTTGTTGGTTTCCCCCAAATTATATTCCTAAATATTTTACTTCTTTTCTAGGCTGCAGTATTCCCATTCTTCAATCTTGCATGTCTTCTTTCCTCTGTATTAGTAACTTTATTTTGCTTTTCCTTCACATACTGTCTTTTCATTTGGTTTTGGTGTGTATGTGTGTGTGCAAATAAATTGCATGTATTTAATAAACAAATTTAGAACCCATGTTTTAGAAATATTACAATGTAAATGTTCTCAGTGTTACTAATTCAGGTGAGCTAAGTATTTTGGGTCTCTTTGCAGCTACAGTCACCCACATCAAGTGCCTCTTTGTCAAAATGGCAAATGAGTATAGCCCATCTTGCCTTCTAGTCATACAAGCAACTTTATATTCATTGGCAAATCTTCCCCCAGGAAAGCAAAACTATGGAAGATATTGATGCAGCTTTGTACATAGCTATGCGTAATCTCAGCCGCTTATACGAAGCAGATGAGGTGGGTGAAAATAAGTTAAATAAATAATGAAATGCTAAATGCTGTCCTTGACTGAAGTTTTTTTGTTATGAATAGTCACGCATTAACATGCTATTTAAACAAGGTTTTACTGCATTTGTTTTAACATCTCTTTTGTCCTTCAATTGTTTGTGCTATTTCTATGAATATACAGCTTTATAGACTCCAGGCTATAGTCTGGAGTTTACAGACTACAGGAGTAGTCTGTAAAGGAGTACATTAGCCTATGCATAATTTAACATTAATAGGTCAATCCATATATTTAGCAGAACCATATATGAGCCGGTCTTTAAGTACTAAGCTTGTGTTTCCTTGAAACAGGGTCAAGTTCAGCATTTGTTTTTGCTCTAGCAACTATGCCAACTTTTTAGTTTTCACATGCATCTTTCTGGTTTAAAGGTGAAAAAGAAATTATACAGGCAGCAGAAGTAATAATTTTTAACAGACACAATATGTAAAACATGTAAATTAAGTAATGCATTTTTATGCACAGTACAAAATACAGGAAAAATCCTAAAATACTGGCTAATGCTGTTTATAGGTTTTGCTGAGTAACTTATGAACTTCTTCAGTGATAACTGTTTTATTTAAACTTTAACTCATATTAAAAGTGCTGTGGAAAAGCTTATTTATTTACATTTTACATGATACCCAGGCATAGAAGTGTTTAATAATCCCAAAGCTTAAAGCAAATTCATTGTAGTAAGTGTGGCATGAAGTGTCCTTAAAACCTGTTTTCCATTCCTTTTCTAACTTGTTTTGTTTCAGTGGCCAATATGTCAGTTAAGCAAAGTTACATTAAATACCTAATACATATACTAATAGCATCTTGTAAAAACCTACCATTTCAGCAGCTCTAATGTAATAACTCATGCATACAACTGTGGTCTTCCAACAGCATTTCAACAAAGACCAAGAATCACAAAAGCTGTGTTGCATTACTGAGATTTTTTTTCCATAGTCTCTTCACTAAATGTAACTGTAGCAACAAAACTGATGCTTAGCCAGAGGAAGAATCTTTATTTTTTCCTTTATGCTCACAATAAGTTTAAAAAACCCAGTAGAAATCTTAGCATGCTAGTTATCTGTGTATAGTGCTACATTTGAATGTCAAGTAAGGAAAGTGAGGCAGTGGGGCCCAAGATCTGAGTTTCTTGCCTCATAGACCTCAGTTGACATGAGGATCCAGACTGCAATCTGATAGAAGTTAGGGAAAACGAAGGGATTAATAAACTATAATTGGTTTAAGTGTCACTCTTATGTGGTTTAGTGTCACTCTTTCTGCTGGAGTATTGATCGCTCTTTAACTGTTCATTGCTTCTGTTCTGAATTTTTAAAAAAAATGTGAGAATAATAATAAATGTATGTTTATTCAATACTGAACAAAATAGATGCTGAAATACTTGGAATTGAAAACTAAGCAGGAAGGAGACAAAGTTGTAGAAACTGCAGATAGAATATTTGATGAACTTACTACTCTCCTCTCAAGGTAGTAATCTGGTTTGTGGGATGGTGGGAATGAGTTATTTTTACCAAGAAGTTATTTCTAATTTGGATAAAAGAATTCTAAATAGAATTTCAGTCTTCCTTGTAGCAGTATTTCATAATACCTGTCTTTAATTTTTGCCCTTGGAACTGGTTTGCATGGTTGGAAAACACAAGCTTGTGCAGCCTCTGCTCTTTAAAAACAACTTAGTCTTAATGATGTTCGTTTTCTGAAATAGCTCAATTTGAGAGGTTTTTGATACTGCCATTAGTGGATGATCAGTTTAACAGCAAGAATAACTTTTTAAAACATTGACTTTCTTCAAGTTTTCAAGATGATACAAGCCCAAGGACATTTCATTTCTTCATTTTCAAAAATATTTATATCTTCAGATTTAAAGGAGCAAGGGGTGCCAAAGCTTAAGATTCCAGAAGAGCCTCAGAGGCGGATCTGGTATCTTAATAGACTGATTTGTAAAATCCAGCTGTTTAGTTTTCAGTTGGATGTGTATGGAAATATCAGGAGGCTTGAATGGGAGAGTGCTTTAAGCATTTAATAAAAAAATGTTTCTCCAAATGAAGTGGCTTTTCAGTGAGAACTCTTTAACTTTTGTGGTTCCTCTGATTTAAGTGGGTTTTCCATGCTTTCCTCTTTTCACTGTTTGAGGAAAATTTATATTTCTGTGTGAGATGTATCTATTGTGTATTGTGGTATAACTGGTAATTGTGTGTTATAGTTGAAGTCTGAATCTGTATGGCTGAGTGCTTATTGATTGCTGAAGAGTAATGTTTTTAATACAGGAAAAGGAAGCTGTGTGCAGAATTGGTGAAGAGCATCAACAACTACAGTGCTGGTATTGCAAAAGCTAAGGAAGTCATTGAAGAGAAGAAAAAGTGCTTGATTGGTGCCATTGGGATTGCAAATGAATTAATAGTTACGCCTTCTGTAAGAAGGCGTGATCTCGCTCAGGTAGTTACATTCTTGGACTGTGAAATAATTTTTAATGAATATATTCAAATTTGGATTGAAAGTTTCTGTGATCCATCTTTCAGTTTGCTGATTTCAATATTGAGATTTTTGCAGTAATGTGTTCTTACCCCACCTCTACACACACACACACGCAGAGTTTATATTTGGTCTTTGTCACAAATTAGGATCTGGTGACTGACATGAAAAAAAAAAAAAAGGATGGTCCTTGCCTTGAAGAGCTTGCTATCTAAAATAGCAAATGGATGGGGAGGACAGGAAAACTGTGACACAGTACTGATCAGTGAAAAGGCATGTTTTCAGCACTTTAGAAGTCTCTCAAGATTTTTCCACGCCAGGGCTCTCCAACCTTCTCACTGAACTACTCCAGAATTAATAGCCATGCCCTCCTGATCCTCTTGGTCCTAGGTCTTTACTTCCATTCTTCTTCCCCATCATATCTGCTGTTCATAGAAACTCACACTACTTGCTGTGCTATATCAGACCAAAGGTCCATCCTGTGAAGTTTCCTGTCTCTGACAACAGAGAGAAAAAGATGCTTGGAGGAAGAATCTAAGAACCTGGGCATTTAGGGAGTACAGGAGGTGGAAGGTTAAGGATTTTATAATCGGTAGGATACATCAGAGTCATCACACTGATAAACATTATCTCATTGTCTCATAAGCTTGTGTAACACTTCCTTGAATGTTTTCATAATGCTTGTGGCAGTGTGTATGTGTGTGTGCACGTGTACATTATGTATCCATATTCAGTGGCAGTGAGTTCCACATTTTAGTACTTAAAATGAGGCGTATATAAAACGGCTCTCTGTTCTTTCTAAATGTGCTACCCAGTGACTTCATTTGGAGCCTTTGCAGTCCTTATTTTGAGAAAAATAATAAATAGCTGGTCTCGTCACTCTTAGAAGTAATGTGATTTTTAGACTGTCATGTTCCCTTCATCCAGTTGTCATTTTCCATATGAAGAAACTTAGTCTTTCTCATCTGACCCAGAAAAGAAGTCTAATCCCTCCTTGTTTCTGTCATTTGCCTCCATCTTGCCCAGTGTGACTTTTGGGAGCTGGTACCCACCACTGTCCTCCCATAGGCCTAACTTCTTACTTAGAAGTCACCTTGTCAGTAGGTATTCAAACAAAAGGAAAATCTGAATCCTGCGTATGATTACATGCTAACATTACAATATCCCCAAACATTAAGTCTTAGCAGTGTAAGAAGACATTGTTGAGAATTGGCTATTGGTTGATAGTGAGTAAACTCTTGGGTTTTTTTCTGTAAAATTAATGTCATACTCTGGCTTTCTTATGTTGTAGGTGCCTGTATAATCTGCTTTTAGTATAACAGAAGCTAAGACTGTACTTCTTAATTTCAGGTTATTTATAATTTAAAGTTGCCAGTTGAGGCTGAGCTCTCAAGAGTGAATAGTTTGAAGGAAGAATTATCTTCAAGGTAAATGACTGGAGCAGGAGGTAGATGAATGCACTGGTTATCTTAATTACAAAAACTGTTCGCATAGTAGTTAAACAGCGGAAATTGAGCTGCTTTGCTTGCATTTTACTGAAAAACTACTAGTTCAGATGTATATAAATTTATCACTAATGATGTGCAGTAGCCTTCATCTGAGGCATCAGGGAGAAAGCAGAGTTTGCTGCTATGTAAACAAATATATATGCACTTAAGAAATTCCTGACAGACTTCTGCCACTGATAAACTTCCTCTCCTTCCAAGTAGAAATAAACTGGGGAAATAATGGCTTAATTATTTTTTTAAATAAATGAATCAGTTTCTCACTTTCAGGAAGGACATAAATGCTTTTTGGGGCACTGATGTCTAAGAAGAAATTTGTGGAAAATCCCAGTTACCACGTTACCTTCATTGAAAATGACAAATATGATTTCTATACCAGAAATGAGTATGAAAATGTGTCATAGCTGTGGTACAGCTGACCTTGTGCAGCCTCGTCATAAGGCTGGTCAGAGTACCGTAATCTTACTGTATAAAGGCTACATTCAGGAACAATGAAGGAGAGACAGAACAGAGATGGTGTTAGACTGAAACATCTTGGGGATTTCATTCTATTTCAGGACATGGAGCCAGTCTGGGGGATAGAGTGGCTGTGTGCCATCAGATTCTGACTGGCACAGAGTTGGTTACTTGCAAGCAAAATGTGAAAAAATGCCATAGAATCATAGCATCAGTTAGGTTAGAAAAGACCCAGTCCAACTGTTAACCTAACACTACCAAGTCCACCACTAAACCACGTCCCTAAGTGCCAAGTCTACATGTCTTTTAAATTGCAGAATCATAGAGTGGTTTGGGTTGGAAGGGACCTTTAAAGGTCATCTAGTCCAACACACCCCACCCCCCCCCCACCCCCCACCCCTGCAATGAGCAGGGACATCTTTGACTAGATCAGATTGCTCAGAGCCCTGTCCAACCTGACCTTGAATGTTTCCAGGGATGGGGCATCTACCACCTCTCTGGACGGCCTCTTCCAGTGTTTCACCACCCTCATTGTAAAAAATTTCTTCCTTCTATCTACTCTGAATCTACCCTCTTTTAGTTTAAAACCATTACCCCTTGTCCTGTCACTACAGGCCTTACTAAAAATTCTGTCCCCATCTTAGTATCCCCCTTTAAGTACTGAAAGACTGCAATAAGGTCTCCCTGGACCCTTCTTCAGACTAAACAACCCCAACTGTCTCAGCCAGATGCCTCCAGGGGTGGTGACTCAACCACTTCCCTGGGCAGCCTGCTCCAGAGCTTGACAAAAATTATGACTCCTCCTGTCATAAATTAGTTGAGTCATTAGAATATGGATGAAGGAATCTTTAAATAAAATCATCTTTTAGTAAACTTAGTGACTTGGTAGGTATGGCCCATTTTGAAGATAATGTTAGCGGTGAATGAGAATTTCAGAGAAGCCTATTTAAAAGCACAATGGCAAACTCTCCCAACCTAAAAGAAAGCTGAAACATGAACAAATCTGTTTGCATTGGAAGACCTATTAAGAACTTGAACAAAACAAGGGAAAAAGATGTGGTGAAGGATGAGTATAAAGGCCTCACATGCTGGTACCGCTGAAATAACATGAAAGGTAAAAAAATCACGAGGAGGTGCATAGGAGTTGAGACACATTCTGTAAACATAAAATACTGTAGACCAAAAGGTAGATGCTTTCCTGAAAGGTTAAGGGGGGAGAAGAAAAGATGGGCTGTTCAATTCTGCTTACACTTCAGTTTTCACAGTGTTCATTGTAAATGAACAGCAGAGCTAAGGATTTGATTGAATTCAGTTATATTTACAGTTCTTTTAGCCTGACTTAAAAGTACTTAAAGTATTTTGCTGGCTTTCATCAGTAAAGGATATTGTTGTTCATTGGTGTAACAATAAACAGAACAAAAAGAACGTACAGTTTTAGTGTTCTTCAGCACTGTTGGAGAATTCTTTTTCTTTGTGCAGTATTAATTTACTGAACTAAACTGGGTGTAGGTGTGAAAACTCAGTGAATGTTGGAATACTCTGTCCGGAAGAGAGAGAGAAAGTGAAAGGCAAGGGATTTTTTTAAGTGTGAATGTGAAGATAAATCAGCAACCAAATCTATTAATAGGAGTGGAAAAATGAAACTGGAGTAGGTGATTAATCTCCATTAATATTGTGCTGAAAAATACTGCGTGTATCAAATTGTCAGTGATTTAGGTATTCATGTCACCACCTGTAATGTTTCTTCTCTCGATTCTTCCTAAATACTGATGAAATTACAGCTTTCTTTAAAAATTTGGGCAAGATTGAATGGGGAACAACAGGGCAGTTTGTGTTTGTTTAGCAAAGAGGATAGGGACAGTAACTTACCTATGCTTCTAATGGTTAAATATTTATTGGAGATTAAATTTCAAAATAAAAATGTATCTGTATATGCTTATGGGTTTCTAAGAGTATAACAGAACAAAACTTCAGATGCTGATATTTCAATCAGTGTTCCAGTTAATCAAGCTAGTATTTCGGTTTTGGTATTTAAGTTTTACTTGTGTTTCACCCAACTATGTTTCTCTGTATCACTTAAGTTATCAATATTTGTGTGCTTTTCAGCTTTTTCTGGCATTTAATGATACAATCATAGAATCATTTAGGTTGGAAAAGACCCTTAAGGTCATCGAGTCCAACTGTAAACATAACACTGCCAAGTCCACCACTAAACCATGTCCCTAAGCACCATGTCTACGCGCTCTTAGTATGCATAATAGAGATGTTTGTCGTTTCAGCGTATGAAAATTACTTCATGTAAGTGTAAATAAATCTCTAAAATCAACAGCAAATACTGAAATGTGTATTTCCACTTCACAGTCTTAAATACTGATTGCGTCAAATGCCAAAAGAAATTACTTAACATGAAGTTCAACCAGAAGAAAACTTTTATTTTTAAAAGCACAATTGCTTTTATTAATCCACTTTATTTATTTTTCCCTGCAATCTTTGACAAAAACTTGAGATAATGGGATGGAGTTGCTGTTAGGGCCGTTATAGTTAGCACTGGTTATGTTAAAAAAGGCTTATTGCATACTGTAATATTTGATACCGTAATAATCCCTGATTACAGGGAAGAGTAACTGTTAGTACAAAAGCATCTGACATGCCTTTTGTTTTTAATATGAACTATCTATCACATTATTAACTTTTTTATTTTCAAATAGTTTGTACCTGTGGTCTCTGATCATTTAAGCAGGGATAGCTCATGTACTGAGCTGTGCCCAAGACCCCAGAATATGTGCCATTTCTGTGCCAGTCCTTTTTAGGTTTCAGAAATCATGTTACTGTTTTTGTTGTCTTGGGCAAAACATAACACAGTTTAATTCAACCAGCTCTTATGAGGTGTTTTCTTAACATAGTGATAAGTTGTTAATAAAACCTCTGCTTTGACTCATGTGCTTTTATGAAAACAGACTGAATTATATTTGTCTCCAAATAGATGTTTTCCCAAATACAATGAAGATAATGGACAACACACCCTTATCCTTGACGACAAAGAAGAAATGCGGGGCTGCAGTACTCAATCATGTGTAGAGAATAGGTTTCCATCACTTAGCAGAGAAAGTAAAGTAAAGGCTCTTGCAAATAAACTCTGTGTTCACAAAGAAGTGAAAAATGCTCAAGAAACATTTCCTATGATACATCCCCAGAGTATTCCTGCTCTACCCAAGTCTACATCCAGCCCTGATGTCATAATAGAAGAAATATTTGAAGATGACCTGAAAAGTAAGTTTCATAATAGCTGATGCTTTCAATGTTCCATTTTCAAGCATGATGTTATATATGTGTTTTATATTATTTTGTGCGTTTGTAGTTACACTCAGCTCATATGAATTCTTTAATGATGTCCGTATTTCATTTTATCTTGCTATAATTTCTTCTTTGTTCTCCTTCAGCTTAGCTTAGTGAAAACTTTCTCACAAGTTCTGTCAAAGAGGGGTCATAAGTTCCTGTGTCTTCCTGGATGATTCTCTTTGACTCTTGGTTATTACAGTCCTCTTCAGAGTTTCTGACATTGGCTCCTGGAGAATGCTTTTCTGGCAGTTCCCTAGGCTTCCTGAATCTTTTCTCAGGGCATTGTCCTACATTAACTGGCAATAAGAATTAGGTTCCTTGGCTTGTCAGATTTCTCCTGGACTGAATGAGTAGGAGTGTAGCTAACAGGTCCAGGAAGTGAGCCGTTAGGCTCTTGTGAGGCTGAATCTGGAGCACTGTGTCCAGTTTTGGACCCTGCAGTACTGAAAGTCATACTGGAACGAGTATGTTAAGCAGTGAGAGCAGACACTGGAGTTTTTTGGAGAGTTGGACATATACATTAACATTCCAGTTGGGATCGGGAGTGTACTAGGAAGCAGATCTCCTGACTCTGCCTAGTTAGCATGTATTAGCTTACATGTAAGAGCAGACTTGGGACACATGAATTGATTTCCTTCCAGTTAAAACTAGTCTGGAAGGTGCTTATGGTGCAGATGTCATTCTTGGCGCCAGGGGTTCTGCTCTGCAAAAACACTCCCTGGTTGGCTTTCCTTGCTAATGTAAAGACTGTACCATCTTTCAAGATTTCCAATAAATCTGCTTAGTTGGAAGATGCAATACAGGAAGTCCCAAGAAACTTTCAGAAGCTCAGCATTGGCAATGTTTCTCAACACCTGGCAGGTACTTGACATGATAGCCATGCTTGCTGTGAACAGTGGGACCCATTTCTTAGGTCAGTAGTTTATATACTGAATTTTGAACTGTTGTCTTGTTCTCTCTCCATCTGTGGTTTTCTGAATTATGAGTGAACAGATAAATGACCAAAACAAAGTAATTTGAGGAAATAAGTTACTTTGTTTAAAAATTCTGTAGGCACAGTTTGTGCAGTGCTTTGAGCTTTGTTCATTGTTGAGTGTAAATGGTAATAAAAGTTTAAGAGTAGAGATTGAAGTATTGGGAAAGAGAGGAACTGGCCTAAGAAGTTGACAGAGGAAGAAGCACTGCTGCAAAAAGATGTGCACAAAATAATACCAGCAAAGAAAAAAGATTAAGGAAATTGCATTGTTTCATTTGATTTGGGTTTTTTTGTTCGGGGTTTTTCCTTTGTTTTTTTAATATTTTATTTTTTTAAACTGAGAGTCATATAAATGCACTTTCCCCTGACATTTCCTGTCCAATAACTTGTGAATTAACTGGCTGCTCTTAATGAGACTTCACAGAATGTTGGGGAATTTGAGCAGTTTAAGTCCATAACATGTTCTGTGGAAATAAGTAGTTAGCAGAGAAATTCTTCTAATGCCCGTAATGAAGTTAGTGTAGTGTGTGCTCACCGTTTATTAGATATCAAAGATTTCACATGGAGAGAAAAAAACCTCACAACTATCACAGTTGTGTGATGTTTGAACCTTAGCAGACACTTGAGCATCTCTCACATACACACAAGGAGAACAAAGATGAAATGATCACAAAGTTACCTGGTGGGATGGTTTTTATCAGTAATATGCTAAAATACGTATTTTGTGCAATACTGGATCTTTTTGGATTATGAGAAGCATAATTTGAAGTTTGATATAACGAGTTTTTCTTTTTTTCTGCTGATAGGCTTAGTTATCAACTAATATTTGATAATTTTTTCAAATCCTTTTCAGGCAGCTGTGGTTTGTTGGGATTTTTTTGTTTGCATTTAGTTTAAGGAACATTCTCAAACAGTTTAAAGACATCTCTTCTGGATCCATCTGGCTCTAGTAATCCAGAACTCGCCCAGCTCCTGTTACTGTTTTTGGCTGGAGGTATCAGCCTCTGCTGATCTAGTGAAGTGACTGTTAATACATGCTTTTCTTGGTCTACTTAAGACAAGCTAGCTGACTCATTCCATCATTGGAGATGGTGACCAGGGATGATCCAGAAGAGTTAGTGTACCTATAGGTGGAATCTTTCAAGTCATTCAGACTTCTTACTCAAATGCCATCTCTTCCACTAGAAATGCCCAAGAGTAATCTTGCATCTGTTCTGGACGCTGCATTTCATAAACTTCCAAGCACAGTCCTGCTTACGTGCTCGTAATGTTTCAAATGCCAGATTCTTTGCACCATCAGTGAGTTGTAGTTCAGAGATGGGCACAGAGATGGCAGTGCTCTAGGATGCTGCAAATCTGTCTGCTATACCCTGATCAATCATGCAGGTGTCACTGGATCTAGGTGATGCTATCCACTCTTTGCAGGGAGTTTTGTGGTTTAAAATACTCTTGTAGGAATTGAGTTGCTGGCCTTCTAAAATCTTCTGACCCATCCACCACCTTTGGTGAGTAGCTTCAGAAAGCAAAACTTGCGTTTTGGATCCCAAATCAAGGGAGATACCTGCATTTGAATGCTTAATCAGAAGTACTGTCTTATATAGGGTCATCTCTTGGCTAGCTTTAGGCCATTCTTTGATCTTCATGCATTATCTCTGAATAGTTATACAGAAGTGCTTAGCATAAATGTAGGAGTCTTAATCTCTGCTTTTTAGAAGCTTCCTATTTCTCTGTTAAATAGGGAATACAAACTCTGAATGACCTGCTTAAAATCAGGTTATCCCTTTGTAAGCAGTGAGACAGCCTTTTGTTTTGCAGGGAGGCATAAGGGAGGTAGTTCAAAAGAGCAGATTTAATCAGAAAGCAAACATGGTAACTAGTTTGAAACAAGTGTGAGCAGACTTACTAGGTTAAAAGCTATTTGAAGTAATGTTATCATGATTAGCGCAGCTTAATCACATGTCTAGTAATACCTGTTGGAGCGAAGAGTGTTTGGTAATCTGTTTTGTGTCTTTCTCAGGTTTGCCAGAACTAGTGTTTGTAAGCTGTGTTATAAATCCATGCCACTTCTATGTTCGGAGATACTCACAGAAGAAAGCAGCAGGGATTTTGGAGGAGAAATTGACAAACTTCTGTTGTAGTAAGAGTTCATATCTCTTACCTTCAGATGTTTTGGAACTAGGTAAATTATTAATTTCTGAAGATCTACATTAGCTTAAAATACTATCTTGCAGTATGTCTTCCTTAGTATAATCTTTTTTTTTTTTCCTCCTCCCCCCTGCCTCCTTTACATAGTAAAGCACTCCTTATATGTTCCAGAATCTATAATTAATGCTTTTTGGGAAAAATTGTACACATTGTTCAGTAAAGTAGACTTTTATTAAATCATGTAAACAAAAACAGTAGAAGTAAAAAAGACTGCAGTTCTTCTCAACCTCAAGAGATTGAGTGCTTAGAGTAACTAGCAGTTGAAACACCTGACTACAAACTTAATGTTTTCCAGCATCAGGTGATAATTGTTAACTGGTAGTTTTTTCAGTGTAGTGATTTTAATGACTAGCCTAGTTCTTTCATTATTTCAGTAAATCAGCTTTCTCTCATGCAGATAAATTCCCTTCGAGTGGATAGATGATCTTTTTTAAAGTTTGTTAACTGGATAGAAACCATTCTGGAAGTGAAAATGAAAGACAAGAATACATAGCTAAATCATGAAAAATATTTTCTAGCCCACATGTTGACAATGTTACTTCTAGAAGGTGTTTAGAAAACTGATGAAAAGTATGTAATAGCCCTCAACTTCAGTGGTTTTTTGCCACTTTACTAAGAGGTACATAAAGTTTGACAGAAAATTACTTCTTAATACAAGCCAAACACCTCCTAGCCTTACAGACACTGTGTAAATGTATGTGGGGAGAAAACAACTGGCGGCTATTGAGACATGAGTTTTAATGTCTTTGTGTCTATTTTAGCAGTAGCACTTTTACTACCTGTGTGGAAGATAGGCAACAATGAAACATTATGCAGAACTGTAATAATACTTCCAGTGTTAAATATCTACAGATACTTAGTCTAGTCTTTTTTTTTTTTTTTTTATTTCCTTCCATATAGGTGCTAGAACTTTTATTAAGAGTGAGGAAAATGGAATGTGGTGCCGTGGAACTATCACTGGACTAATTCCCCTGAAGAGTAAAAATGAGAGGAAGCCTTGTGGTCCAATAAGATACAGAGTTTGTGATACTGCACTGCTGGAAGTATTCCTGATTGATTTTGGGAGCTCTGTAGTTATAATTTTCTCAGGGTATGTATATAGAGAGAGGTTTTTGTCTGCAATTAATTGTCCTTGACTTGTTGTTACTCAAGAGGATCTCTGCTAAGAAACAAGTCCTCCATCAGCTTCGCTCAAGCAGATAACCAGATATCCAGATGACAGTAATAGTATGTACGTGCCTATTTCCCACAGGAAAAGTGGCAGTGTATGTAAGTTAACAAGTGTACAAGTCTTCACACATTAAAATATTTAACTTTGACTTGCATTGAAAAAGAGAATATGTGAGTCCTCAATGTTTAAAAAAGAAATGCATTTCATTGAGACTTTCTGGTCTTGTTTCAGTGACATGACATTATGCCAGTTATTGCAATGATGATCTTTATTTGAAGTCTGGGATTTTTTGGTGTCGGGTTTTTTTTTTCTTTTCTTTTAAGCTAGTACTGCTTTTATTCCCGTTGACAATAGGTACGTTCCTGCTGAAAGGCGTGAACCTGCTGCTCTGGAGACTATTGAAACAGATGACATTTCTTTGTTTGTAAGGAAGCCTGATCAGCATATTGAGGCAGAACTTGCAGCTGTTCCTCCTTTAGCAGTACAGTGTTCATTGAAGGATGTTGTTCCCAAAAATGCAGTAAGTAAAAGCTCTTTGTACTATTTCAGGAGATTTTTTTCTTCCTAAGATTTATATTAAGGAACTTAAATACATAATCTACAATGATCTTATTCCAATCTAAACACAGGGAAACTTGAGAGGAGTACAGGGTATATTTTATTTTTTAAAAAAGGTTAAATCATCTCTTGTGAAAAGATGGGTTGCATTGCTTTCATTGGAAAGGAAACGAGCTTATAGCAGTCTGTCTTAAAAAGCCTCTGGGTTTCCAAATACATATTTCAGGTTTAAGTCTCACTACTCTTACCTAAGACATGTTCTTTGTCAAATTTTAAAACAAATAACAGAACTGATACTCATATTTCATGGCTGTCTGATAACTTTATGCAAGTAGTAACTTTCAAAAATAATCCAAACATAGAAGAAATGCCGTCAGTGTTTTTAAGAGAATCTTTTCAGGGATTGCCCTTCATTACGTAAAGTTTTTGCCACATACTGAAAAGTGTTACTTGTTCTCTTTCAGTATAACAACAAATAAAGTAGTCAACCTTTATTCCCTTAGAAAAAGGACATGTATTGCAGCATTATTTTCTTCAGTATTCACTTATTTATTAGACTTTATTTTTGCCACATTCACATGGGTATGAACTATGTCCAGTGCAGCTGTGCATTTCTGACAGTATAACTGCTGGTTGGTTTGGGGTTTTCTTATCAGTCTGATGTTGTCTGAAATAACTTTAAATAGGAAAGATCTGGAACAGTTTTAACAGGTGTGGGTAAAATGCCTTCCTTATATGCACTTTCAATTTTTTCACACCTAAAAAGCACAATTTGCAGTATCAAAAGAGAAATGCATTAACTTGATCCAAGAGAAATAAATTCAGACAGGCCTTTTCAAGGTAGATAAAACTTTAGGAGGGATGTTGTGGAGAGGAGGAATATGTGAATTGACCAAACTATGTTGTACATTTGTATACAGACAGAAAAAGATAAGAATTAAACTTTTGAACGAATTGGGAGAGCAGAAAGGCAAGTCATGGGATGAAACAACGTATGACAGTTCTGATTTATCAGAACAATCAAGAGAGGTGAAATCTTCCATCTTTAAAAGAAACATGGTGGAAACTGCAGTCCTTTTAGTCTGACTCAGTTTTATACAGTTAAAAACACTTCTGTAAATCCATCCTAGAAGACTACTGTTTAGTGCTGTCCTGGCTATGGACTAGACAGTCTAACAGTTTGTTCAGTATTTCATCCCTTCAGATGCATCTGCTCCGTTTCTTGCTTTTATTTTTTTTAATTACTATTTCTATTTTTCTTTTAATATTGACATCTTCAGTAACTTTTTCTTTCTTCCTAAAACAGAGTGAAGGTTGGGGAGAGAAAGCAAAGACAACATTTTTACGAATGGTAAATAATAAAGTTGTTTCAATGACCATATTTAGAGAACAGAATGGTGTTCTGATTGTGGATTTGAAGAAACCTCCGTTTAGTAAAGCGAATGATAACATGCCAGTGTCTGTCAAGGATGCGTTAGTTTATTTAGACTTGGCAAGGTATGTGTTTTCCTTTAGTTTATGCTCTTATGCCATAAATGATAACATGTTGTTATAAAGTGAAGTTTATCAAGCAAACTGTTTTTGCAGTGTTTGATATTTTAATGTGTGATGCATTAATCTTCATCAATATCTGTTGATTTCCTTTTTTCACCTTCATTAATAAGCGCTGTGGCATATTCATTTGCACTGCTCAGGGCTTTATTTCAATAGTGAACTTTATTTTAGGAAATGACAAAATTTAAATTTCTGTACAAGTTTTAATAACAAGGCAGTGAAAGGAGAAGCCCCTAGGTGTCTACTCCAGACAGAAAAACATACAGAAATTAGCCTTGTGCATGTTTGATTTGGCTAGTAGGCAGTGACAGGCTAGTCAGCACATCTGAACCAGCCACGTGATGTGATGCATATAGCACAACAAACAGGAGAAACAATGATGGGGCATAAGGGGGAGCTTGATGTTAGCATGAGAACAGAGGACAGCTGCATTGGGGGGACCAGTGGAAGAGGCAGAAGAAAGAGAAGAATTTTTGGTGTTTGGGTACAGGGGTATGGCATGCAAATCTGTGGGAAATTACAGTTCATCTTGCTGCACTCAGAGAAAGGTCCTTGTTTATATTTGAGAATAATTGCGGTGAGAACAGTGGGAGATAATTTTTTACTGCCTCTGTATTCATCAGGTAATTGCTTTTTCTCATAAGTGAGGAAAAGGAAATCTGAGATAATGGTTTTGTCAGTGTAGTGGATTCTAGGCTTTAACTTTATTTTTTTAAATTATTTAAATGTATGCTACTGCATTCCAAATAGCAAAATCTTTTTAGGAGCCAGCTGCTGTATATCATTCTTTGTACGCTACATTTGTGATGGGAGAAGCATTAGACAGAATTGGCTGCAAGAAGGAGGGCTCAAGCTATTTATACAGACATGAATCAAGTTATTTTTATAAGACCATTTTGTGGCTTTTATGGGAAGATTGACATTTGAATATAAAAGGGCTCCCTGTCAGTTTTGACTGAATTTATTCAAAATTTCATTTTGTTTACCTTAGGTTTAGATTGCAGCTTCCGAGTCAGCTAGAAAATAACACCATCTTGCAGTATAGTCCACCTGAGATTCCACAAGAAAGAGAAGTCGTCTCTGTCACAGTTTGTCACATTAATAGTCCAAGTGATTTCTATCTCCAATTGGTAAGTTTAGAAATAAGGTCTATTAAAATAAAACTCTGAACAAACATTTTAATGCTGAGCTACATGTAGTCCACATTAAATAAGATACAATTTCGACTAACTTCTGTTACTTCTTACCAGTTTTAGTATTCCTAGAATTAATAGATGAGAGTAATTCCTACAATTCTAGATTAATCCAGGAATTTTAGATTCTAGATTAATTGCAGAAATTCTTAGAATTCCAGAAAGTTAACATTTTTTGTCAGTTCTGTTACATGGTTGATTCCTATGTGGGTGTGTAGTGTTTTACTGTTTAGAGTGGTGATTGAACAGGGCAATATTCAACAATTGCTAGGCTCTTTAATTCATTCTACATATTCATAATCACTGTTTAATTTGGAGGGGGAAGACTAGGAAACATTACTAGAAAAAAATGTCCCTTAAAAGAGCAATAATACTGTGGTTTTTTTTTTTTTTAAAAAAAAAGAACATCTGGTGTGTATGTGTGGTTTGGTTTTCTTATTTTAGAGAGATAGCCTGGTTTCTTCAGCTCTTGCAAAGAAAACTCAGGAGGTATATCAACATGAGTATGGGAAAAACTTGGAAGTTGTCTGCCCAGTTGAAGGTCAAGCCTGTATTGCAAAACAGGAAGATGGGAATTGGTACAGAGCACAGATTATAGGTGAAGTATTGAGTCTTTCCCTCTAATGCTAGGCTGCAAAATCAGATGTGGTACAAGATCAGTCACACACTGGATATGAATAGTAACAAACAGCCATTATTTTTACTAGGCATTCTTATACTAACAGGTAGGTTCATAAAGTTAGTAGTACTAATTCATGTTGTGTTCTTTTGCTATTAATGGAGTGGTTTATACATCTGTTTTTAAAAAAAAAAAAAAGAAGCAGTAGCTTTCATTTTCTATATATAATTGAAATTCTACTATTATTTTACATAATGTTTCATTTACTATTACAGTCTGAACTACAGTTTTGTCTAATATAGCCAACCTCTGAGTGTAACCACTATGGGTAAATAATTCTCCATAGTAATTCCAAAGTGGATGGGGAGCGTACTTGTGGTGGTGTATATGTTGCCTGTATGGGTGGTGTAGCATGCCTGTATGCTTACGTGTCTACTTGCCGTGTAGTTAATGTGCCAGTGTCTCATAAAGTGACTAGATGGAAAGGGACCAAAATGCTAACACTGTCATTTCAGGAACCCGAAAGAGCTGGTTCTGAAAGAACATAGGTTTTGAATCAGGTTATACAACATCTGAAAATGTGGTATTTTATGATTATGTCGTGTAAATGTGGATTTTGCTCTGACATTCTAGTGCTTTAACCTGTATCAGATACTCATTTTTTGTTTTAATAACTTGGGTTGGTTTTTTTTGAAGGGCTGCCAAGTCGTCAAGAAGTTACGGTAAAATATGTTGACTTTGGCAACATTGCTAACTTAACCCTTAAAGACATACGCAAAGTAGAAAAGGAGTTTCTGAGCTCTCCAGAAAAGGTAAATTGGTGCTTGGATGGATTAAACAGTCAAAATTAATAGAATCTCAATGGATGGAAGGGGAAAGAGAGAGTTGTTAACATTCTGAAGTAAATAAAATGTTAAGCAAGTTCCTCTTCTCATGGGTTTATGATGTGACTTATTAAATGTTTTGGACACACATTGAAAACTTAATTTTTTTAATATCATTCAGTTTTAAAGTAAATCTAATATTACCTTTCAGTGAGGAGGAATATTGACATTGTGTATGTGTGTTTAATTCAAATACCTTCTTTTATTCCATAGTAAACTGAATTAATTTTTACATTCTTTCATTTTCAAATGATAATCTAATAATGGTCTTTTTTTTAAATTACGTTTTTGTTTGTTTTATGCATTTAAAGTTTGGTGATTTCCTAACTTTAGGTATTGTAGGAGTTTCCCTCTTTTGACAAAGAAAAAAACTGAGTGGGAAAGGAAATGGCAAAGTATTTCTGTCAAATAAAAAATGCACATAAGAAGAAAATAATTATTTTTCTTCAGCTGTTCATTTGATAGTTCTGGTTACCAACCATAATTATGCTAAACTTTAAAACTTCATATGTTGATAGGGGTTTTTTAACCCAGTTGTAGGCACCAGAAATAGTGATTGTTGTAACTAAGGTTGGCCAGCATCTTTTACTGGAGATAGGATTTAATTTTTTATATTTTGGGCAGATGTTTCTGGGGAGAGCTTGAGCCAAAATGATGGAGCCTTTTTTGACAGCAAGGGAGAGGAAACATTCTGCAAATGGCGAAACATTCTTGCCGTTGCAGTGTCTTAATTCTTCAGATCAGAGTGGCTAATGAATAAGGATGTTGGGATTTTTGATGTGTGTTATCCCATTGTTCCAACTGATTGCTTGTTATTGACCAAATAGAAATCTTCAGAAAAATCTGTTAAGAATTTGTCAGCTCCTGAGCACATGCTACTAGGCCTCCTCACTTTGAACATAAAGGAGAAGGGGCTAAAGAATTACGGATACAGATGGGTATATGACCACTAGGGAACGGTCTAAAAAAACTTGAACCCAACAGTTACTCTCAAATTTTGACATTCTTATGCCACATGTAGGTTATGGTTAAACACTCTGGCAAGGTGTTTACACCTGAATTTTGCATAAGAAATAACAAGTTCCTGTTGCTATTAGTTTTAATGCAAGTAATAGATCAGCAGACTTGAGTCTGTTATGTGTTGCTATGGTTTCAAATAATTTCTGCTTAAAAAAAAAAAGGATTTAAAATTCTTTGAAACATGAATGAACACAAGATGGCAAAATCAAGCATTCAGAAAGTAAGAGTATCAGAAGTGAGGGTGCTTGTGTAGCTCTATCCTATTGCATGAAAGCATTGGTAAGTCTTCACACATGATCACATATTGCCTTGTCTCAAATGTAAGTTCATTGTTTAAGAGATTTGAATCAGGCTGTTACAAGAGAAGTCAGACTTTTTTCAGCCTGTTAATAGTTTGCAGGCATTTTAATGGACTTGGGTGGTGCAGAAATCTTGGCCAAGACTAGAATAAGCAGTGCTTAATGTAGTGTTGGGTTTTGTCAGCCACAGCCCTTTCTTTTAATGGTTATTTAACCTGTCTGTCAGTCTTATTTTCAAATTCCTGACTGCCTGTATCCTATGAATATCTTCACAAAACATTATTTCTATTGTCTTCATTTCCTTCTCTCCCTTTTCCCTCACCTGTGTTACTCTCTTTCGGTGCAATAAACAAGAAGGAGGAGACAATAACATTCAGTTAATTTAAAATTGAGCTATAGTGTAGCCACCAAAGTTTGCAATAAAAGAATTTTTTTTAGCATCTTTAATCAAAGTACTTCATCTCATCTAATTTCTTGTGTGTCTCTTTTTTCGACTCCTGGTTAATACCTTTCAAAACCCCGGCAGGAATTTTCTGACATAGGTACTGTGGTGTGTCTCTGTTCAGTCCTTCAGACCTCTGCAGTGGTATAGTCATGTTAATCTTAGATGCTTTCAATCTGGGTTATTACATCATAAGCAAATCAGGATGAAGGCTTTTTTTTATCACCTTTCTGCAGTAATCTTTCCTGATTTCTGCACCAGTTCTATGCCTAACCATAAAGAGAGGCAAGGAGAATTAAGCTCGCTCTATTTCAGCAAGAATGTATGTTAATTTGAGCTCAGCTGCTGGTGGGGGTGGGGTGGAAATCATTTTAAGTCAAATCAGATAATGGTAATGTGGAACCAGAAGCCATGCATGTCTTGCTGTCCTGCATGAGTGCAAAGCAAAGGCTGATATTTGGCTATAATGAGATGGTCTTAATATGTGATGGTACATGCATAATTTGAGTTACTTTTTAGGCAATAAGGTGCAGGCTGGCTTCCATTGAGCCTTATAAAGGAGCAAATGAGTGGAACAGAGAAGCCAAGAAAAGATTTGAAGAAATGACTGAAGAAAAACTTATGTTCTGTTCAGTTGTTGGTAAGTTGTCAAGAGTGTATTAATTTATATTTAAATATTATTAAATTGTCTTAAACTTAGAAACATGCACTTTTGTATTTTAAATAGTATTTATTACAAATGCCAGGTAGCCTGGAGTGAGAACATCTTAAAATGTGAACTAATTGGAGGAGACATAACAGATGCAACTTCTGACAAAAGCTCTGTTTATGTCTTCTCTTAGGGACCACACCAGCATTAAGTAATATAAGTATCCTGGTTTATTAAGATGGGCTTGTTTCCAAAAGTAGTAGCTATCCTTGACTGTTCCTGACTTTACTGGTAGCTGGGAGTGTGAGCACTGCTGCTCTAAAACATCACAAAAAAAAAAAAAAAAAGAATTTGAGTAACACATATATACCTTAGTAGGATTTTTCTCAATACCATTTACTGTTAATATGCAGCTAGTTATTTTTCAACACCTGTGGAATGGTGGTTTGGAACCCATCTAATAAATGAAATTACATGTAGCAGTTGGTTTCTTTGTACAAAAATATTTAGTAATTATTGGTGTATTTTAAGTTAATTTTATAGGTGTGTGCAAAGCTAAGCCTCTACATATTGTTGATGTTCAGAATCAATTATTTTATAAATCAAATGTAGCTTTACAAAATCCTGTCTTTTTGTACCATTTGCCGTGCCTCCAAAACCATAAATAGTCTTTATACTGTCATTGATTGGCACTAATTATATTATTAATTCACAGAAATTTTAGATGGTAACATCTTATCTGTTGAACTCTTTGCCTCCTACTCTGGTCATGGAAGAAGCCTCAGTATTAACTGCCAGCTAGTTAAAGAAGACCTAGCATCCTACATACCTGGGTAAATACACTGTGTGTAACAATGTGTTTGGAAATACGGAATTTGTGTAACAAAATTACTGGCTTTAGTATGGCACCACCAGTGGCTGGAATTTACCACATTTGTGATTAAATTCATTACAAATCACATTCATCAACTGACATAAGTTACGGAGTGTAAGTCTGCAGTTTGGCATAGTTGAATTCTCAAACTAAATCCTGACAACGTACTGTATTGAGGTTGTAATTGATTCAGAAGTTGGAGATGAAATGTTTGCATTGTACTTGTACTGTGGTTAAGTGCCAAATCTTCCCAGACTAGTTATAATTAAGGTTCCCCTTCCCATATAGTAAGAAAAGAAATACCACTTTTGTGTGTTTAACCTGCACCTAACATAAGTCATCTCTTTGGAGGGTCTTACTAGAAAACGAATACTCAGATAACCAGCTATGACAGCAACAGACAGAAGAGTTGGGAAGCCTGCTGGGGACATGAGGCTGATAAGGAGATAACACTGCTGTATAAATTTGTTGTCTTTTTAAAAAGATAATCTATGGGCTGTATTCATGAAAATCAATAATTACTCTTTCATTAATAATTTCTGAATACTGATGAAAATAAAAATATTGTTACATAGACAGTTTTGATTCCAAAAGGGAATTCCTGATTTGCTTTTTTTTTAGGAGGAAGAAAATAAGTGGATTTTCATCTCTTAGCTCAGAAATATAACTAAATCCTAGTAACACTTTTCTTGTACTGGTCACAATTTTTAATAAGATTTTTGTAAAGTTAAGCAGCTTTATTTAAACCTGAACAGCTGAATTGTTTTGTTACTGTCCATAGGGTGTTTTGTTGTATTGCAGCTATTACTTAAGATGCCTACTTGCAGCCTGCAAACAAGTGGGTATGTTACTTTAACGTGAGTTGCTGTGTAACACTGATAACTTTACTAATGTAGATTTTTCAGTTGGTTGCTCACTCCCTTCTTTAGTTGGACTGGGTAGAAAATAGAAGAAACAGGAGCAAGAAGACTTACGAGTCTAAATACAGGGAAATCACTTACCAAGTACTGTTGTAGGCAAAACAGACTTAATTTAATTTATTAGTAATTAGTATAGATAATTATTTATAGTATTAAATATTTAATTAGATTCAGGCATTGGGACACAAAAGACAAACGTTTATAGCACCTACCCTCCCCCTTTCCCAGGCTCACATTTACTCCAAGCACCTCTCCTCCCCCTCCTACACTCAGGTTACACGCAGTCCCTTCGGTGAGGCAGTAAGCATGCAGGGGGTTGGGGTCAGGACACAGCGGTTTCTTTCTGCTGCTTCTTCCTTCTTGCTATTTTCTTCCTGTGCTCCAGCATGGACCCTCATAACCCCATTAGGGTTATGATTACTCTTCCACGTTTAATGCTGTTGAGGGATACCCAGGCCAGCTCTAAACTAGTATAAGGCAATATAAGCAGGAGAGCACAGCGCTCCGTAGAAGCTGACTTGCTGACAAGTAAATACCAGTAAGCTTACTCATGCATTGGGATAGGAAGTAGTCCATACGGAATTCCAGGAAGAAACCTTGGAGTCTGAAGTTCATTTCAAATTGATTGGTTTTTCTGATGGATCTGCAAGGATAATGCTACACTGCAGTTACTAGAGAGGGGGTTGTAAGACATGTAACATGTATTTCACTTGGGAGAACTCTCCATGACAGATTTGCCTCTGTCCATTTCATAGTTCAGACTCATTATACGCAAGGTGAGCATATTTATGAGCTATGAAATTCATTTCTTTCCTGGTTCTATAAGTTAGCTGTTTTGCCCAGCAGCTTGCAAATACTTGTATCAAGAAGGTTTGCATAAATAATTGTGTAGCAGTATGTAGTGAATCATTCAATACTTTACAGAATTTTCTTTTTGACAGAGCAGTTTGTTTTCTTCCTGTGAAGGAAAAGACAGGTGGTAGATCTCTGAAAACAACAGTTTCTTCCTGGAAGCCCAGAAATGGCCAACAGTTAAACGAGAAGCCAGTTCTTTTGCATTAACAGGTGTTTTTTTTCAACCTTCGATCTCTTATGTCTCTAGTTGGCACAGTTCACACAGACTTGTACTAAGATGGGCTGTGGCTCAAAATACATACCAGCCAACTCTTGTTAGCTGCTGGGCTTTATCCAGTTCACACAATTTAAACAAGTTTTCATCAGGGTACTATCATGACCATACTTCTTTCACTACTCTACTTAGGAAAGTGCTAGCACCAGTCATGTTGTATTTGTATCCTCAGGGAATGCTAGAAAGGTAAATGTTTCACTAATATGAATGTTCTTCTGAAAGGAATGTTTACACATCTTGGAAATTGAATGTTGCATCTTTCATTCAGAGGCACCATTGATTTCCAGAAGAATGATATTTGTAATTTGATGTCTTTTAAGCCAGACACAAATAGTAAAACGTTCAATAATATCAGCTGCTTTTCTGCCGGCAGCCTATATTGCATTGTGCTTTCATCTGTCAGTAGAATGTGCAAGGATACCTTCTGAAAGAGAATAAAAATGTTACTATCATCTGTGTTTCAGAAGTAGCATGTAGAAATGTTTTTGCCTTTTGTTGGGATTTTTTTCTTCTTTTCTAAGTTATTTGGTATTCTTCAGTCTTCATGTTGAATGAGTTCTGTCATGTTGAACTGTGGTTGGTATTGAGCTCTTTTTCACTTT
This sequence comes from Strix uralensis, assembly GCF_047716275.1. Taxonomy (NCBI): domain Eukaryota; kingdom Metazoa; phylum Chordata; class Aves; order Strigiformes; family Strigidae; genus Strix; species Strix uralensis. The sequence goes on along the minus strand of NC_133973.1, from coordinate 119,595,012 downwards.
GTTTAAAATACGTTTAAACTTTCCATTCTAATTACTTTATGCTTTTTACAGGTACAATGAAAGTACTGCTGTAAGGCCTAGTGAAATATGGGATGTTCCTCTAGAAGAAATTCCTGAAACCTTGGAAGCTTTAAATCTTATAGACATGAAATCTGTGGATGAAGGAGATTTCAAATCACTTTCTGAGAAAGAGCTACAAGTGAGAATTAGTCATGTAGTGTCTCCTAGTAAAATTTTTATACAGTGGATGTCATCAGAAGGTATCCTGAGAAGGTACTAAAATCCAAAGAACTTCTCTCAAGGCATTCTTATTACAAGCTGGTGAAGTACAGTTAGAACAAACTGATGAGGGTTGCATTTGGCACCGAGTACTCTTGAATACAGTTGACTTAATCTTGCTTCGCTGAGGAAAGTATAGGAACAGAAGACAGATTGGCACTATATTATGGTTCATTAAATATTTCTGATTCCAAATTAAGTACATGATCTAACTCCTATTTCAAATCAGTTTTAATGTAGTAAATATTGGGGACTGATAAATGCAGCACTGTCCAGAAAGATTAAAGGTTATTGCTCGCTCTTTTCTCCTCCCCATTCCTTCATTAGAAAACTTTTTGAACAATACCAGTATCATAAGTCATAGAACTTCAAGTTAGTTATTTCAACATGATTCTAATATGCTGTTAGGAGAGTTTGAAGGCAATTTCTGGACATGGTGTATCAAATGAAAGGAGGTTGCAGAGAACTGGGGATGAGTCTCTTTAACCAAGTAATAAGCGATAAGACAAGAGGGAATGGCCTCAAGTTGCGCCAGGGAAGGTTTAGATTGGATATTAGGAAGCATTTCTTTCCAGAACAGGTTGTTAGGTGTTGGAATGGGCTGCCCAGGGAGGTGGTGGAGTCCCCATCCCTGGTGGTGTTGAAGAGTCGGGTCGACAGCGCTGAGGGATATGGTGTAGTTGGGAACCATCAAAGTTAGGTTAATGGTTGGACTGGATGATCTTCAAGGTCTTTTCCAACCTTGACGATTCTGTGATTCTGTAATCTTCCTTTGGTCGATATTTAGGTAATGTTTAGGTGATAGTGCATGCTGTTTGAAGGCAATTAAGTGGAAATACCATTGCTTAGTGCAAGTGGCTTATTGTCTGCCTCTTATTTCTCCTTTCATCTTTTTACCTTGCATCTAGCTACCTAGAGTCTCATTGAATTAGTCATGACACTAAGTAAGTATCACGCTCTCAAGCTGTCGAGAGGAAATAGTGCATATTTCAAATAGTGCTATACAGAAGGGTTAGGATCGCTCAGATTTAATTCTGTTGTTTAAGAAAAATGATAGTTTTATGGAATTTTAATCAGATTGCATGTGGTTTGAAGCTCCATTTCATGTATTTCTAACATGTCATGAAGAAAAACTACAATACTATGTGACTGTTAAACAGTTACTAAAACTTCGTGCTAGTTAAGCGCTAATTGACTAGATAAACCCTTTATTCACTGGATAAAATTTTGCCCCTAGAAAAGTAGTTTTTTTGAATGTTAGTTTACAGGAGAAGATGGCTACCATCTACAAAGAATCCCAGCCACAGTCCTTGAAGTGGGAAAGTCGTATGCACTGTGCTGTTTACATATGGGATTTGAAACAGTGGCAAAGAGGTCAGATAAGCAGGATTGTCTCTGAAACAAGTGTAAAGGTAAGCCTCTTATCGTAAGAGGGTTCATACTTTCATTTCTAAAGTTTGTAAGCATTCATTGATTAAAATAATGTCAAATATGTGCTTCTTACTTCTGTGTTAATATTTTCTCATACAGCCTTTTGCTTTTGTCGAGAGTTTAAGTTATATTGTACATTACTGCAAAGAAGATTACTGTCTCATCAAAGCTCAGATGCCTTTAGCAAGGAACCAGGTAGTTGAGGAAGTCTCATGAGGTTGACTTTGTGTATGTTTACACTACACTTTGCAACGTGGCACAGATTCCCAAGCTATAGCCTTACCAGTTTAGTTTAGATTCCAGAAGATGTGTGAGCCTGAGGGTCACATTAATTCAAACTTAATGATCCTTGCTAAAAGATGAAGCTTAGTTGAACAGAGTGCAACACCGCAGGAACACATGTAGTCATGCTGTTGCTTGAACCCTAAACTGATGTTGATGCACTGTGCCATGTAGGTGGAACATTTTCCACAGTAACTTCTCACACAGTGCTGCTTTAAACATGCGTTTTGTTGCGCTCGTTTGAAAAGAGTAAGGAGAATCAAAAGAGGCATTTCGTGAATAGGTAACTACTTGCCGCAAAAGTAAGAGTGACTTTTTAATCACATAAATAATCCAGGGCTGGATTACCATTGGTTTTCTCCACCATCATCAGATTATGCCTGTGGATCTTGTTAGTAGGAAGCAGAAGTGGGACTTTCTATACTTCTGGTTTGCATCATCTGCTTTCAAAGGCTAAGGGCCCTCAAACTACTATTTAATCACATCAGAATAAAAAGCAAGGGCTGGAGGGGAGCTATTTCAGCATTTCTAGGTTTACAGATTTAAATGCACCAACATAACTGAAGCACAGGAAAAGAAATTTTCTTGCCCAAGTAACAGCCTCTGTAAAGTTGTTTGGCCTCCTTTGAGCATATTTCTGTGTTTTGTCCTCTCAGTGGACTGTGGTAGTAGTCATTTGTATTGTGTGATGAAGTACTTCAGTGCAAAGGCCTTTTGTTGAATCCTTGTGTGTTTGAATTTTGTTTACCTATTCAGGCACACTTTGAATTATCATTCGTTACAGATAACACAAAGAGAGGGTTTTTTCATTGTGTTTCTTGTCTATAACAGGTATTACTTTATGATTTTGGAGCTGAAAAAACAGTGGATATCAGCTGTCTAAGAACACTTGAGGAAGATATGAAGAGAATTAGGACATTAGCAGTAGAATGTTCCTTGGTAGATATAAGGTAGCCTTTCCCTTATACTAAGTAGCAGTATTAGAAACCTAATAATGACATAACAATATTTTCCTGTGTTAGCACTGATTATCTTAGATTTGGATGTGGTTTGCTTTTTCAATAAAGAAGAAATGGGATGGCAGCTTTACAAAGGGCTACTTTTTCTAAGGGTTATGCTACATGCCAGTAAAGCAGAAACTGTGCTGTAAAAAGTAAATATTTATATGATGAATTGTAAAATACTGGACAGATGATAGAGGTTTTTGTTATTTCACTGAATGCTTTTTTCCTTGGCTCAGAATTTTGAGATGAATCAGATCTCACTAAAATGTACAGGACATCTCTCTTTTTCTAGACTGTAGAAAAAAGAGAGAACCAGGGTATTCTCCTGTGCATTTGTTTGTGTGCTATCTATACTTCGAAGAAAAAAATAGTCACGTTTGTAATATCCATTCCCTGAATGAATATGAAAAGCCTAATTTGCAGATGAAGTATGGATTTTCCGTTGTTCTGTTAAGACAGGTGCCATACTTCAGGAATTCATGATTCTCCTTATTTTGAAGTTTTGGGGTTATATTTTTTAATTCTTCCTGCCATAGAGATCCAGAGATGAATAACCATTTCTTTTTATTGTTGACTGTAATGAAAATTTTCTTCTTTTCCCTGACAGTTCAGACAATTTAAAAAAAAAAAATCTCAGTAAAGGGAAGGGGTTGTGGTTAAGATCAGGAGATGCCACCTTCTCTTGCACTAAAGGAGATTATAATTTGTTTTGCGTTAGACCAACAGGTGGAAGCACGCAGTGGACAGCAACAGCGTGTGAATATTTATCCTATTACCTAATGGGGGCACAAGTAAAAATAATCATACAGGTTTGTAATCAAAAACAGCGGTATTTGTATAATTTCTGTCAGGTTGTCTGTTAATTTAATTTTTTTCCAAATATATTTACTCTTCAAAAAGTCCTAAGTGGTACTTGCTTAGATTTCTGTTTGCTGTAGGGGAAAAGATGCTTTTTCTTTTTTCTGCTTTACTTTTGTTACTCACCGGAGCATTAGAACAGTTTGTCTACTCAGTGTGGAAAGAACAGAGTCTTAGATATATTTAGTTACTGAAGAAGAATATTTAGATCTTTGGGATCACTGGATGCTGACAGCTTTTATGGACAGATGAGCAAGATGCTCATGTTCTTGATGAGAATGATTTCAGCAGCTGCTATATTAGTTTTCAAGCCTCAGAAAGTGAAAGAACGAGTCTGATGCTGCACAAACATCATTAGTAATTGATTTCCTCTACTGGTAAAGAAAACTGAATTATTATGAGGGTTTGATTTTAGTGTCTGTTGGCAGCTGCCAGTGAGGTTTGACAGTGTGGCTGGAAGTAAAAGCACTGATGAGCAAAGTTATTTATGAGTGGGATTAAAGCTCCTGCTGGAGGAAAACAAGTGTTTGGCAGTTCATTCTAATAAAACAAATAAGGGAAGAAGCAGGGTTTTATTTTGTTACTTTCTTTTTAATGTCATGTTTACAACAGTTGGTAAAACGATGGGAACTGTGACATTGATTAAATAAATTTTGTCTTCTGATGTGTGCATGAGTTGTTAAGTGATGTCTGATTTGCGGTCAGTACCAATAAAATGAAAAAATAATGCCTGTAGTTTAGAGGAAATGGATATTGTAATATGTTATCCTGCTCTCATTTTTTCCAGGAAAGTGATGTGGCTTGTGCATTGCCTGTGAAAATACTTTGCAAAGATGAAACAGGACAATTGATTGATATTTCAGAACACCTTATTAGAAAGGGTTTGGCTTTTAGAAACAAAAGGTTTGGAAACTTTTATATTCTTTCAGACTGTCATATTCACATCGTGATAAGCTACTAAGTAAAACAAAAATTTGGATTGTTCTCTACAGCATATGTAGCAACAGAACTACATCTTTAGTGAACTTATTTGAGTATAACATTATTAATTGTATTCATTGCATGTTTCAATTCTCCAAGTTGGTAGATGAGATGTTTGACAGTATTTTAACAAGCATTTACTATCTTTGTGTGTTTGATTTTTTTTTTTTACTTTGCATTTCTAAAGTTCTTTGTCACTTAATATGTTAATATGATTTGATTGGATCTGCTAGAACTGTTGATGCTGATGTGGCTTGCTCAGTCTCCAAGGAACACCTTGAACATTTAGAGCAAGAGAACACACAACTGGATCGTTGTAATTCCGAAACTGCATGTGCAAGAAACAGCGCTGCTCCAGAGGAAAATATCACTGTTTCAGAGAGTGAACAAACACCATGCAAAATATATAAGTCAGTGCTTCATTCAGGAATGGATGAAATATATAAATCCCCCATTATGCCTGAAGCGAAAATTTTTCAAGCTGTAGTAAGTTGCGTTGGATGTGATGGAACTATTTATATAATACCGAAATCACTTGGTAAGATTACATGGAAGAAAGTACATTTATGTCTTTGAATCTTATAAATTTGGTGTATCAGAATATATCAGATTTGTGTTACAGCATACATGTTCTGTATCAGAGCATGGTTGTGGAAGATTGCTGTGGGGGAGGATTGCTGTCGGGAGGTGATGAGGCCTTTGGCGTGGGGACGAGGGGAGCGTGACCATGCGCCCCTCACCCTGCAGCCCTGGGGAGAGCTCCCACAGCTTCCCAGTAGGGAAACTCCAGGATGGGGTGCCCTGTCATCAAACCCATCAGAATCGGCTCCCCTGCCCTTCCACTCTCCCAAGAAATCAAAAAAACCCCAAGCGCATGGATGGGCAGGTGACTTGCCTCTTTTCTCTAGGTGGTATTGGGTAAAGCAGCAACTGCTTTATATTATAATGTTTAGATTGTGATACATTTTACTAATAATAATGAAGATACAGTCCTAAAGATTCTCAGAGGTTAGCCTGGTTCTAAAATATTACTGGATTTTTTCTTTCAGTGTGAACTCAGTACCCAGTTTCCTCGGGCTCTTATTCTGTATCTCACAATATTTTCTGCTTGTACTGTTTGAAAGAGGTACATTTTCATCTGACAGATGCAGTGTCAGTCTTCAGTACCACAAGAATATATTGTGCTTTAGAGAAATGTTTCCATATGAGAGCATTAATTTTTCTTTTTTTTTCTACTCTACAAGTACATTTAACTATTAGATCATATAATCAGATTCAAAGTACAGTACCCCACTGGCCCAAGACTGTGTTGTTGCTATAGACTGTACCCGTAGCAGAACAGGGTCTTCTGGACACTTGCTTTGTGTTTCATGGTGTCCTACCACTGTCTCTGGGAATCTACTGTCTTGTTCATGGACAGGCTCTTGTATTAGTGCTGCCAAGGTGTCAGTTGCAAAATTTATAGACACTTTCTGAGATTAAAATCCAGAATTACTAACTGCTTCACAATTGGAAATGCAGTTTACTTTTTTAGTAGTAACATGTTTGCATATACTAGATGTTGAACATACATATTGTATCAGTGTTGGAAAACATTTTATGGAGCAGCACATGTGTTTTATGTTTATACATATCTTCATCTGAATCTGTTGGGTTTTAGTGATTGAAATAATTTGTACTAATATGTTGTAGGCTATTCTGAATTTATCTTTTTTCTTCCCCCCCCCGCCCAGAAATGGCATTAGAGAAATTGATGACTGAAATACAAAATAACTTCAAATGTCTTGGTCTTCTGGAGCCCTACTGCTGGAAGAAGGGAGAAGCCTGTGTTGTAAGAGGATCAGATACCAAGTGGTATCGAGGTAAAGTTGTAGAACTCAGTGGTGATACTCTCGAGGTAAGTTTGATTGTATGGTGTGCGTGTGTCTGCACGAACATGTGCTCATGTATGTTTAAGAAAAAAAAGGCAAATAATCTAATCTTCTAAAATAAATTTATGATCACACCTTTTTTCATTCAGCTGACCTGACTATCCAGATGCTCATTCTGCTTAAAAGTGACATAACTGTCCTGATTTCTGCATTTATTTTAAAGATTAATTCTGTCTACCTATTTCAGTTGTCACAATTTTTCCCATAGTCTTCCTGGTGATGATAAATGTTCTTAACTAAAAAGCTACCCTTGATCACCTGTAAGTAATCCCTTTTAGATTTTTTTCTTCTTCTGTTTTTGTTGTTACTGTATGTGGAATGCTTTGAAAACACTTAGGTTTAGCTTCCCCCCACCCTATCCCCACCCAAAAAGTAGTGGCTGTCTTTGTTTTGAATTCTTTCCACTGCACAGGTATGGAGCTACTTTTTCTAATCAGTAGTTAATCTTATCTAAACTCTTGAGTCTGTTCATGCTTTTTGAATGTAGATTTGCAAGTCTGACATTGTGCTAGCTCACAATTTTTTTATTTCTTTCAATTTTAAACTGCTCTAGGTTGTTACACAAAAGGTAGGATCTCTTGCAAGACAAGTTTAGAAACTGAACTTCTAATCTGCCATACCAGTTTTTTAATGCTTTCCTTCATTTCCACTTTGTCACATCACCTACTTACCAGCACACCATTATTTTTCCTCCAGAAAAGTGAATGCTGTAAATGAACGCTTTCTCATATTAAACTTGATTTTAAAAAGAGCAATTGTTTCAGGAAAGCTTTTCTTCTCATGTAGGTACAATACATAGACCGTGGTTGCACAGAGAGGATTCCTCAGTGTCATCTGTATCCAACTACATTGTATACTGGTATTCCTCCATTTTGCATACCGTGTCAGCTCTACAAGACAGTACCAGTGAGTAATGGTAGATTTGCAGATGTTTTAGTAGGTAGTTACTCAAATCAATAGACTGTTTAGTCATACAAAGGTTGAGACTAGTTGCTGGTATTTTTTCTTGCCTATGAGTGTTCAGAGAATAGCTGATGAAGATCATTGGAGCAAGGCAGCCTTTTATCCGGAACTGCCAGATTGGTTTATGAAGTGACCCTGCTTCAAAAGCAGCTGTCATTGGAATTAAATCTCTATGAGACAAGACACTTTAGTAGTTGGCAGGATGATCCTCTGAAGTTTTGCAATAGCAGCAACAAGAAATAAGGCCTGGATTTCTTAAATCTTCAAGTCCTGCAAAAATGTTTCCATCATTCTGAAATCAGCTGTGTAGGAAACAATCTGTTACGCTAAACTTAATTCAAGTGAATTGCTTTAGAGGTTTTTGTTAGTAAATAATTGATGTATAAATATCATCTTCACATATCATCGCATCTTATTCAAAGTTGATTGGTGCATTGAGTAAATGTGAATTACTGAAATGACTAGCTTACTTTTCAACTTATTTTTAAAGAAAAACTTTTGCTGGAAGCAGTTCAACTGATAGGTTAAGAAAGACAGGTTTATAAGCCTACGGGTTGGGAGGGAAACAGATATTGCAGGGAATAAAAAATGTTCATCCTGTGTTTTATATTGTCTGAGTGCAATTCTGTATCTTTGGGTTATGTTTTGGGTAATTGCGCACACATACATTATTATGTATACAGTAAAGGTTAGACTTGGCAAGCAGCATCTCTTTCTATAAGCCACTTAAGGACCTGAAAATTGCTGGTCAGCTTTGTCACAAGGTAAGTTTTAGTGTACCAAATAGCAGATAATGTTTAAACTGTTGTAGACAAACTAATGAAGTGTGCTTTCAGGTAAGCTTTTCAATGTTAGTCATGTATTTTCATCTTACTGTGTTAAAAATAGTAAGAGTATTACTTGTCAGCATCTTAACGTGTGGGAGTTTCTTGCTTTTCACCAAATAGATGGGAAATTTTTGGCAGCAGGATGCAATAGTTTGCCTTCAAGAGATACTTACAAATGAAGAGGTTGAAATACACGTTCAGGTAGGTTAATTTGTTCATAGATGTGGAATGAGGCTTACTTTTTGTTCTCTCTTTTTTTTTTCCTTTTAACTTGCATTAAGAATAATAGGTGAAGGAGTATAGCAGTAAATGTATTTCCTAGACAAAACAAATCCAAAACTAAAGTTACTTCTCCTGTGACTTTACCTTTGTTATAGTTTCAGGCCTCACATGTGCCCTTTAGAGATACTAATATTTTTTGGTCCTGTTTGTATTCTGTGTTGTCATTCTGACAAGCAGCCTACATGCCAACAGCATAAACTCTTCAATTTTAAGTGATAAAATTTGGCATAATTAAGTATGGACATGCTTAAATTAATATATTAATGTTATAGGGAAACACATAATCTATATTGTCTGAAAACCTGCAATTTCACATAGTTTTAATTTCTACTGATGAATTGTGAAAGAGGGGGGTTTATTGCTGAGTGAGCAAATACGGGGTAATGTTTCAGTGTTAGAATGAGTAGTCAGTGCTACCACTCCAGAAATAAATATATTCCCATTTGTGTCATAACTGATGTTAATAGCCATCCTTACTTGTTTTGTATCTTTGATGAATGAGCATGGTGTGTACAGGAATGACAGGTTTGAATTTCCTGGTCGCTATTTCTAAAACCTCAGTCATGCTATTACTGTTGTAATATTTTTTTGTCTTTTGTAAATAGGAATTACCAAATAACCCATGGGGCAAATTGTCCATCAAGCTGTATGTTGGTGGAGTCTCGCTTTCTTCTTTCATGGCATGCCAGAAGTACTGTGTTGCTGAAGATTGTGAGGACATACTGAAGCTGGTGAGATTTGTATGTGTGTGTCTTTTGCTGTTACTCTGACATTAAAAACATTACTCAGTTGCTTGTTGTGACCTTTGATTTGTTAATTCTTTTTATATTTCTGTACAGTTTTGTGATGTAAACAGCAGTAAAACTGCAGGATAGCACATGTAGATACAATGTGTTAATAAGATTGTATGAAATAGCGAATTGCCAAGAGTTTATTCTTTTGGACTCCTTACTGAAAAGAGATTTTTGCATTTCTCTTTTAAAGTCCAATTCATTTTTGTGTTCCTCTGAAGCTTAAAATGATAGGAATAGGGTAATATTTTTATCACTTGAATGTATTAGTTAATCATAGAAATATATCCAAGGATGGAGATGTGCAGAAGTAAATTGAATCAAATATTTCAACATAAACCTAGTGATTTCTAAGGGAGTTATTGAGGTTCTTTATTCCAAGTGTCTGGGATGTTCATCTGGTGTTCTTTAGAAGAGGATTGAAATTTTCACCGAACTTCATTGTCTTAATACATAAAAATCGGATTTTTTTTTTCTTGAAATCTGAGGATCAGGTTTATTTAAATTACTAAGGCTTTGTTGTTGCATTTTTCTCTTAATTCTGTTTAAGCCTGACAATGTATTTTTCTTTCCAACATGAGTCTGTGCTTCAGAAAATAATTTTACAATACAGAGTACGCTGCTGTCACTGCTGATGTAAGTCTTGGCATGTGTGCCAGTGGGCTTGTGATGCAGTTAGAAAAATCTCTCAGTCTGTTTTAGAACTGAGTAACCATGGAAAACCTAATTGTAAATCAGTCTCTTGTTGCATTTTCATAAAGTCAGCACAACACAACTTTCAGCAAACTAAATACGGATCTTGAAATGAAATTGTACCCTTAAAACAAAAATGAAATTTGGAAAACAAAGCCGTGTAAGAAGGTTGTAAGCAAGAAGCATTCAGAAAGCCTGGAATGCTTTCTGCAAGGAATATAGCATTAAGAAGATCCAGTCCAGGAATAAGTGATCCAGAACAATTTGTAAGAAAATGAGTGCCAGAGGTGTTCAGTTGTGGACCAGAAAAGGAGCAAAGCATCCAGAGCTCAAGCTGGTTCCAGGATCAGAACCTTGGGAACAGTAGAAGCGGGAAGCATGCCGCATTGAGAACATTCATTCAGACAGTCAGCTCTGGGTTTAGCTGTAGAGGCTAAGCAGCTATCCTCATAAGCCAACTGATACACTGCACTGACTAAAGGATACTATGACTATATAAAGTCTAGCCATTATATATGTTGTTATTTTATAGTTTGTAACTTTTTTTCATTGCTCCAAGTGTGTGTTTTCAGGTAAGTAATCTGATAAGGACTGTATTCTGTTCTGTGAGTGTTGTAATTTTGTTAATATTAGGCAGCAGAATATTGGGGAATACGCCAGAACCCCATGCGTGGCAAGCTTTTGTTTGGTTTTGTTTGTTCCTGTACTACTGTGAGTCAGAACTGAGTAGCTAGGTGCTGCCTTTTGCTTGTATATTGAGACATGGGGGACTATGACCTCGCTTCATTTGATAGTCAAGTTTTTAATCTCTTCATTCTGAGTTCAGGCTTAACTAACAGTATAATTTTTAGAACTGCTTTTTCTACAGCAGTTCACTACAAACCATTTCCAGCTATCTCAACCAAAATCAATTCAAAATTCCTTGTACAGACTATTTTTGTGTTTAACTGCATTGCATATCAGCCCCTTTACAGTGAGGTATTTGAAGTCTGCAGATTTTAAGATCATAATCTGAGAGAAGCCTTGGCGACACTGTTATATCTTAATCCACCCCTGAAAATGCCAATGCTGGGGTTTTTTTTTTTTTGAAGTCTTAGTTTAGTTCAGAGGAGAGATGTGCTTCAGACTGCTGTTGACATATTAGCCATATTCATTCAGTTAACACCTGCCTTCTGAATGTCAACAAAGACAATGCTGAAAAGACTTCATGCAAAGCCATTTTTGATGTTACTGACTTGTAGTCATCAGAACACTTTCAGCATCACCAGGACCTGCTCAGCCTGCCAGCTATTACAGAGAGAGTCTCTGTCTTTTCACTCACAGAGAGAAATGTTTAGGCAGAAGCAGCAGTGTACAAGGGGCTAATTCCTCCTCTGATTCTGCATGGACTTCCATGATAGATGAGGGCCGATGCTGCAGTTGGTGTTGCAGTGCTGCATGCATCATAACACATTCCAGCACTGAGATTGCTATGTGGTTTGGCACTTCAGCTTGCAGGAAGGCTTATTCCTGTCCCTATTCCTCACTTATAAATAGGCAATTTCCTCTAAAACCAATCATCTGTATGACTAAAAGACCTGCCAGATGCCCTAAGCTGCTGTTTCCTTATTAGGAATTTATCAGGACAAGCCTGAAGGAAGGACAGGGATGTCAAATGACTGTGGACATATGTTGAAGGCCAGCCATGTGGTTTGAAGGCCAGCTGTGTGGGTCATAAGTCCCACTATCTCTGACACCAATAAGACCTGTTCTGTCACTGATGTTTGCAACAAGATTAGTGGAAAAGCGTTCTGCGAACACCTAGACAGAAAGCCCTTTCTTTCCACTTCCCTTTTGTCAGTGGGAGAGTAAAGTGTAAGATACTCTGTCTCTTTCAGCGAAATACAGAAACAGACTTGCCAGACTGTCACTTTGGTCTTCATCATTCTAAAGATGTCTTTAATGCCTCACACTACTGTGTGGTAGAGAAGGAAATACTACATAACACACTGCACTGCAGCCTGCCATTTACTTAGTTTGGATTAAATTCTTCATGCTGAAAAGCACTCTTGTGTTGCCTTAAGTATACAGTGATGTGTATGTATTAAAAATACATAATTTCTGCTCTGGCTTTACAGATGTAGGAAGGAATGTAAGCCATATTTAGATTGTTAAAGAATAGATACAGAGACAAAGGGTGAGGGACAACTGTTTGAAATAGGTAACTCCTAAAGATGTCTTGGTAGAACCTCTTTTTAGCACAGTATTTACAACTGGACTGTCTGTGCCTACATGTGGTAGATCTAGCAGTAACCAATCTACTGACAATAAGAAAAGTCTGTTAACATTAACAACAAAAATGTGACTGTAGTTTTTTTTTCAAAGACATGCACAAGAGCTGACTGAGATACCCAGCTTAGCTACATGCAGTGCTCAGTTGGGAATGAGCTGAAATTTAAGTTGAATCTTTAGAGCCAGGTGTGGTCAGGTGGCCTGTCACAATGTTCCTGATTGTTTTGCAGAGATCTGGCATTTAGTTTGTGTGTATCTATGATATATTTAGACATCCTTTCTTTACTAGTATTTATCAAGATTGATTTTTTTCTTTTTAATCTTAGGAGTACATGCTTTCAATGGCAAAACTGTTTTTTCCTAGTTAAGTCTGAGGAATATAATGGTTTTTTTACTTTATCGTATGTCAGATCATGCCGGGGGAAGAGGGGTCAGAATTTACTGCTTTATTTTGCAGTTATATATCTGGTTGCTTTCACTTTCTGTTCTGGGCATAACTGAAACTGTTCATCAAGTAGATGTCTAAAACTAAAATGTATTTTAGAGAAATTGTACTTTTTGTAATGTATCAAATTTAGTACAAGAGAGAATAGAAGCTGTATCCATGACCTATGATCCATCTGAGCTATGTGCTATACGTCCTTATAAAGGTATAATTTAATGCACCAAGGTTTATTTTGTCATGAACCAAATGAGTTCATGGCATGTAGAAAGCCAACTGTAAAATACATGATTCTAGAAGAAGACACAATGGAACACTCTCTGCTACTGAGACAATAAGTATCTGTACTTTGAAAAATCTGTTCTTTTTGAAGGAGAGATAGTTCTGGTGACTAAGGAGTTAAATTATCCTTTGCTGTTCTCTTAAGGGATAACTTGCACTGGTAAACTGCAGTAACATTGGGTATGGCATTCAGGTTAATCTGTGCCAATTAATTGCTATTATTTTAGTTTTTCTTTCTAAATATTTTCTCTCTTTAAACGGAATTCCATATTTAATGCATTTTTGAATTAACAGCAATCAAGTTAGCAAATCAATATATTAGGATCATTTCAATGATAAATTCTTCATATTTTAAGTGTTCATTAGCTAGTTCTGTTATGTTTTAGCTAAAGCTTTTTTAAAAACCTAGTAAGTATTGAAAGGAAATGTTGATTAGTATTTTTTTCATCAAGGACACACTGTTTACATTATTAGATCACTCCTTTGAACCAGAAATTATACCAAAGCTAGTTTCCATTTTGTTAACTAAATATGATGCTTGACTAAGGTCTTTCTTGGTCTAGGAGCTACTTGAAGATGTTCCTGTTTTGCCTTCATACATATTGCCATCGCTGCCTATTTCAGGAGAGACCTTTCCTGTCAGAGTTACCCATTTGGTGTCCCCTAAGGAGGTATGTTTTGTAAACATCTCATATATGTTGCAGACAGGAAATGTTGCAGTCCCATCATGCTGGTGAAAAGGAAATCATGGCTTACAATTTTAGATAATATAGTAAAGTATTAGTAAGGTTGCAAAATGCTTCTGAGTTACTGATGCAGATGGTTGTACAGTGCAACTATCTGAATGAACTCTTATTTGAAATACCCTCTTGGGTGGGGACAGAGAAATAAATACTGAATATTTCCCTAAAAAAAAAAAAAAATAATTTTAAGAATTACGGTACTGCAGTCTGGTACTACTCGATTGTATAATAAGAAAAGAGGTCATTGGATTTTAACTTGGCAGAACAGTAATGGTTTATCTCTTTATTCTCCAAAAATTAAATTACTGGAACATTGTATAGCAATGTGAACGTTTTCTGGGTGCTACAGTTGTATTTTACTGTCTTTGGTCAATAATTGATTGTTGATTTTTGTGTAAACCCACACAGCTTCCCTCTAGTAGTCTCCCAGGCAAAAGGCGGAATGTAACATTCATTGACCAAATAAAAGATTCCTATGTGGACTTTGAATTCTGAGTGATGAAATAGGAGAACAGGAAGCAGTGAGAAGCTGATTGTGTTAATCACTAGTGAATCCAACACTTTTAAGTGGATTGTTTTATATTATGTGCATTGTTTTGGTAAATCTGTAAACCAAATAACAGGTTTTATAGTACTGAAGTGCTTGTTTTAAATTCAGCATCGTGGTCTAATATAAATTCACCCCACTAATTCACTTGAGTATACACATCTTAAAAAAACCAGATGTATAGTGTACATATCCATTAGTACATTGTATAATACACATTATCCATTATTGATTTTTCAGATAGGCAGTGATGAAGTTGCAACAGGAAATCTGAGGGCAGTCAAGAGAGACTTCAGGGCCTTGGGATGACTGGTTGAGGGATCAGGAGCACAAGTAGTGTTCTCCTTTATCCTTCCAGTTGCAGGGAATGATGAGGAAAGAAACAGGAAGAATCAGCAGATCAATACCTGACTCTGAGCCTGGTGTCACCGGCAGAATTTTGGGTTTTTCAATCATGGGTCAGTTTACATGACACCAGGCCTGCTGGCAACAGATGGGGTACACCTGTCTCAAAGGGGGAAAAGGATCTTTGCGTAGAACTTAGCAGGGCTTATTGAAAGAGCTTTAAACTAGATTTGAAGGAGGGAAGGAATAAAACCAGGCTCACTGAAGATAAGCCTGGGGTGGCATGCCAGTGTTAAAGGGACAGTGTGCTAGCAAGGTCCTTTGGTCTGCCATCTCAGTGGAGGTAGGGGATGGAGATCCATGGAGATCCAGCAAAGACAAAAGGATTATGTTAGAAACCACAGAAGTGCCTGAAAACGATCATGTAGGAATTGGGGCTTCTCCCCTGAAAAAGGTGGTGGGATCAATAGTCCAACCGAATTACATGCACACAGCATGGGCAACAAACAGGAGGAGCTGGAAACCATTGTGCAGCAGGAAAACTATGATATAGTTGCCATCACGGAAACATGCTGGGGTGACTTGCATAACTGAAGTGCTGCAATCAATGGCTATAAAATCTTCAGAAGGGATAGGCAAGGAAGGAGAAGTGGTGTAGCAGCTCTGTGTGTTAGGGAGTGTTTTGACTGTCTAGAGCTTGACGATGGTGACAATGGGGTTAAGTGTTTATGGGTAAGAATCAGGAGGAAGGCCAGCAGGGTAGATAATCATGGTGGGAGTCTGTTACAGACCACCCAACCAGGATGAGGAGGCAGATGAAATATTCTACAGGCAGCTGGAAGAAGTGTCATGACTGCTAGACTTTGTTCTTGTGGGGGACTTCAGCTTATTAGATGTCTGCAGGAAATACAATACAGCAGAGAGGAAACACTCTAGGAGGTTCCTGGAGTGTGTGGAAGATAACTTCCTGACACAGCTGTTGAGTGAGCCAGCTAGGAAAGGCACCCCGCTAGACCTGTTGTTTGCAAACAGAGAAGGACTTGTAGGTCATGTGATGGTTGGAGGCTGTCTTGGGCATAGCGATCATGAAATGATACAAGTTTTAGATTCTTGGAGAAGTAAGGAGAGGGGTCAGCAGAACCTCCTACCGTGGACCAGAGGGCCTTTTTAGGAGCCTGGTTGACAGAGTCCCTTGGAAGGCTGTCCTGAAGGACAAAGGAGTCCAGGAAGGCTGGACATTCTTCAAGAAGGAAATCTTAAAGGTGCAGGAGCAGGCTGTCCCCATGTGCCAAAAGACGAGCCAGTGGGGAAGAAGACTGGCCTGACTGAACAGAGAGCTTTGGCTAGAACTCGGGGGGAAAAAAGAAGAGAGTTTATGACCTTTGGAAGAAGGGGCAGGCAATTCAGGAGACTACAAGAATGTCGTGAGTTTATGCAGAGAGAAAATAGAAGGGCCAAAGCCCAACTAGAATTTAATCTGGCTACTGCCTTAAAAGACAATAAAAAATGTTTCTATAAAGACATTAGCAAGAAAAGGAGGGCTCAGGAGAATCTCCATCCTTTATTAGATGCAAGGGGAAACATAGTGACAAAGGGTAAGGAAAAGGCTGAGGTACTTAATGCTTTCTTTGCCTCAGTCTTTAGTAGTAAGGCCAGTTGTTCTTGGGGTACCCAGCACCCTGAGCTGGAAGACAGGGATGGGGAGGAGAATGAAGCCCATAATCCAATGGGAAATCATTAGTGACCTGCTACACCACTTAGACACACACAAGTCCATGGGGCCAGATGGGAACCTGATCTCCTATGACAAGGTGACCCACTTAGTGGGTGAAGGAAAGGCTGTTGATGTTGTTTACCTGGACTTCAGTAAAGCCTTTGACACCATTTCCCACAGTATTCCCCTGGAGAAACTGGCTGTTCTTGGCTTGGACGTGTGTACTCTTAGCTGGGTGAAAAACTGCCTGGATGGCCGGGCCCAAAGAGTTGTGGTGAATGGAGTTAAATCCAGTTGGCAGCTGGCCACAAGTGGTGTTCCCCAGGGCTCTGTACTGGGGCCCGTTCTGTTTGGTATCTTTATCAGTGATTTGGACAAGGGGATTGAGTGCACCCTCAGTTTGCAGACAACACCAAGTTGGGTGGGAGGGTTAATCTGCTCAAGGGTAGGAAGGTTCTACAGAGGGATCTGGATAGGCTGGAGCGATGGGCCAAGGCTAATGGTATGAGGTTCAACAGGCCAGTTCCTGCACTTGGGGCACAACAACCTCATGCGGGGCTACAGGCTTGGGGAAGAGTGGCCAGAAAGGTGTCTGGCAGAAACAGTCTTGGGGGCATTGGTCGACAGCCAGCTAAATGTGAGCCAGCAGTGTGCCCAGGTGGTCAAGGAGGCCAGTAACACCCTGGCTTGTATCAGAAATAGTGTGGCCACCAGGACTATGGAAGGGATGGTCCCCCTGTACTCAGCACTGGTGAGGCTGCACCTTGAATACTGTGTTCAGTTTTGGGCCCCTCGCTACAAGAAGGACATTGAGGGGCTGGAGCGTGTCCAGAGAAGGGCAGCAAAGCTGGTGAAGAGTGTAGAGCACAAATCTTATGAGGAGCAGCTGAGGGAACTGGGATTGTTTAGCCTGGAGGAAAGGAGGCTGAGGGGAGACATTATCACTCTCTACAACTGCCTGAAAGGAGGTTGTAATGAGGTGGGTGTCAGTGTCTTTTCCCTAGTAATAAGTGATAGGTCAAGAGGAAAAGGCCTCAAATTCTGCCAGGGCAGGTTTAGATTGGATGTTAGGGATAATTTCTTCACTTGAAAGGGTTGTCAAGCATTGGAAAAGGCTGCCCAGGGAAGTGGTTGAGTCACCATCCCTGGAGCTATTTAAAAGACATGTAGATGTGGTGCTTAGGGACATGGTTTGGTGGTGGACTTGGCAGTGCTAGGTTAACAGTTGGACTCAGTGATCTTAAGGGTCTTTTCCAACCTAAATGATTCTATAATATACAACTGTTTTGACTAAATACAAGATGGAAGCGTTTGGATAGCATAAAAAGGGCTTTTCTTAAATTATGTATTCTGCTTCCTCTCTTACAGGAGAAACTTTATATTGAATATTTTTTGGTTCCTTTTGTGCAAATGATTTGAGCTCTTGCTTTTGATGACGGGGTATAGTTGTGAACTCTACGTACTGCTCTGGACTCCTGTAGATTTAAGGAGCAGTTGCATGATGGGAGTTACAGCTTGATTATATTGTGTACAAATCAGAAAATTAAAATTAATTTTCTTCCTGGCTAGTGAATTAGAATGCTGAGTTTATAAAAAAAAAAAAAAAATAACCTACTCATTAATTTATTTGGACTATTAGTAGAATATCGTCATGTTCTGAAATGGCTCTGTTTGGGGGGAAAAAAAAAAAGGACATTTCATTTGGAAGCTATTACATATTACATAGATTTTAATTCACCTATGCATGTTGTTTAAACTTTTATTTCCTTGACCTACAGCGTTATACTGATGACCCAGTTATAAATTAGGTGAATGGAATGTCTTTGCATAGCAAACAAAACACCATTTCAAAAGTTCTTCTTTCATTAACTTTAATCTTCGGCTTGATATTATGAAGTGAGATTATTTACCAAGTAGCAGGAGGGAGGAATCCTAATAAGACACAGCTGTGAAATCTTATATGGGTATATTCTCTAGTATATGTACATTCCTTTAATTCTTATTTTTGACATTGATATGTGGTGTTAATAAATCATGACTCTCTTCTGTTTCTGGAAAAAATTTTGTGTGAATAGGAAATTATTCATAAATTGAGGAAAGAAGAAAGGGGAGCAAGGATGTGCTAAACCTTTCAAAGATGGGAACAAGTAATCTTCTAATAATCCTTGATCACTGATGGAATTTGACGGTTCTAAGTTATCTGCAAAAATTGTAATGTGAGAGCCTTTTCTTTGAGTAGGTATATATTTGCCTTGATCCTTCTAAGAACCTTATGAAGCAGGCTGCCACAGAAGGAGATACCAGCTGTGACTCGAAGTTGGAGAGTCTTGATAAAGCCCTGAAGTGGTGCAATAAAAGTGTGGAGTCTCTTCCTCTTCTAACTTACTTCCAAAGAGGTATATTAGTGTGTTTATTTTCCCTGTTGTTTCATGTGGATGTACAAAAAGCCTGAAATTCTTCCTGAAGAATAGGAATAATGATATTTCCGTGTATCTTTAAATAAAACTTTTGGAGGGTAAGGAGTAACACTACAGTATAATCATATAATTTAATCATATGGTTTTACTTTTCACGAAACTGAGACTTCTGTGTCATTCTGTTCCACTGGAAAATGAAGGAAAGAACTCAGACTTCTGATGCCTCTTAAATCTGATGAACTGAGTTTAGACTGCATATGGCAGTAATAAAACTTCCTTTAAGGTGACTGTCACTGAAGCTGTAACTGTGAAAATCTTGCTAGTAAATATTCAAAAGATATAAATTATGTACAGAAAATCATGTTACCAAGAATTAGAAATTATGTGAATGCTGAAGAGCATCACTTCACTTTAATTGTGTATTTCTCCATTTAGGCAAAAAGATGGGCTTAAATTCTTTTGCCCACAGCTGTTGGGCCTAAAATAACGTAAAGTATGTGGGTCTAAAACTTTGTGAAGAAACCAGTTATTGCTAGTATTTGGTTCTACCAACTAGTAAAATTCTGGTTGAGGTTTTAGGCAGCATCTGCCTTGTGTCCTCCAGACTATTGTCTATTCTCTCACAGATCAATCTGTTTACTAACTGAAATGTGCAAATGAGTCAAAGTTGAAAAGTTTAAATGTTAAAAAGTTTGGATCTCTGTCTTTACCAAGCAATTTTCTGTTAGTTCTTATCGTTGCCATGTGAGGTAGAGAAACTTGACTTAAATTGCATACTAATGATTGTGAATTGGAGTTCAGAGAGAATTGGAGAATGCATAGAGCAAAATAATAGCATGAATTAGAGAAGGAAGAAAAAAATCTCGGTCATGAAGTAAGATGTATTTTCAAATTCAGTTAGTTTGTACTGCACTGTGAGTATATCTTGGGGTGGTTTATGTTGGGTTTTTTATTTCTACAGGAATGCCTTGCCTTGTAGAATACCAGGATGGTTTATGGTATAGAGCAAAGCTCCTCTCCGTTGAAGAATCTGACCCTGTTAATATCCTGGTTCAGTTTGTTGACTATGGTAGTTTCTTAGTTGTCCCAAGAAGCAGGTAAATACATAAGAAAAAAACGCATGTATAATGTATATGTGTGTATTTATGTATATACTTAGATTATAAAATACATACTTTAAATATGTGTATTTTAACATTATTTATTTTTATATAACTATATAATAATAATTTAGCATTAGATTTTAGTTGGAGAGAAGGTTGATTGGCTGGTTAAGTAATTTCTGTCTGCAGGGTACGGGGTTGTGCAGCTGCTTCTCTTTCTTAGGTTGTTCTGAGAAGCCCATTATTATAATACCAGATTTCTCCATCATCTGCAGGTTACTTAACCTGTGAAGGAGGCTCAGGTTTATAATCTGCTTTTGCACCCAAGAAGCTTACACAAAATAGGGACTGAGCCCTCCAAATGCACAAGCAAATCCTCTGATCCTGTGCAACTGCAATCTGCACATAGGACAGCTGGGGAATAAGATAAGGGAGTATCTGAGTGGGACGCACCCCCCTTTGCTTGTGTGGAAAATGGAAGTTCAAATCCCTGTTTTGCGTGGTGCTAAGCCTCTCTAGGAACTGCTCCTGTGCTGACACACAGATGTCAGCTAAGTGTCTCAAAACACCCCAGGCTTTTAGGGTCCCCTAAGCTTGTCTGAATTTTCTCTCTTGGAGCACTTTCACTTTATGTATATATTGCTTAATCACATTGACTTGCTCTTGAGCTCGTTGGGGAATCTGCAGGTCCTTGCTGAAGATGAGGCAAAATGGGAATTTGAACAGATTTCCTGCTTCACAGACTACTAGGGTCATGAGAGAGAGTGTGTGTGTTTTACTTCAGGGTTGCACTTCCTGCTCTGCTTCCCCATTCCCATGCTTCAGAAGAATGGAGACATGATAATATAAAACTAAAGTACCCATTTCCCGTAGCATGTGTAGAGTACATCGAGGTGTGAATCACTTTGGGCCATAAAGGTCTATGTCATTGTCCAGACGCACCAGATTTGGATCAGCATTGTGATTCCTGTGCTCAAATCTGTATTAGGCCCTTGAGATTCCTCCCCAGGCATTGTAATGGGGAGCCAGTGTGCCTGGTGGGCTGAGGGGTCTGTGTGATACTGGCCTGCTTCTTGATGGTTACTGTGCTGAGGTCCTTCAGAGGGCCTAGCCCCACCCGATGGATCGTTTGGTCTGACAGCAGCATGTTACTGGAGAGCAGGGACTCTGACCCCAGTTCCCGCACCATAAATCTACTGCATGAACCATTAGGCTATCTTTATGTTCATACTGACAGTTCAGCTTGACAGGTGGATTGTTGCAGGCAAACATTTTTTGTTTTAGATTGCGTCACATACCAACTTACCTGCTGAAGTATCCTGTTCAGGCAGTACAAGTTCTGTTGGCTGGATTTAAACCTGCTTTATATGACAAAAACGTGGAAAGAATTCCTTATTCTCCAGAATGGAGTATGGAAGCATTGTGGGCTATGATGGAGCACGTTGAAGGAAAACGGCTCTCTGCTTACATAATTGTGAGAAACACTTTCTTTTTTCCTCCTAGTTCTTGCTCAGCCTAGAATTTTTACTAGCACTGAGTATAATTTCTGAGTATTTGTATTATTGTGAACCCTCATCATTTAAAATTGTGAACCATTTACCATGAAAAAATGCAGATGAAGAGAGAAAATCATGCAGTGCTCTTCTTAATTCTGCAGAGAAGTTTCTGAGCATTCCTGTTATTTTAAAACCAGTTCCCTTTACTTGAAACCAGAAATATTCTTTGTATATTCACAGTTCCATTTAGGCAGTGAGTATAGCCAGTAAAGTAACTTTTACTGTTGGTTAGCTTGGGATTTCAATCTGTTACTGTCAAAACTCTGTCCAAACTTCTGATTTTCAGGCTGTTTCGCCAGAGGTCACCATTTCTTTGTATGATGATGAAAATCTAGTTCATATGAAACTGATAGAAATGGGACTTGCCGATTTGGATGAGTGACGTGAATATGAACTGCAAATTCATACCATTGCAAAGGTATGATTTCAGGAGTCTTAAGCAAAGTTTGAACTGTTAGTAATGCTGACAACTAGAATTTTTTTCTAAATCCCTTCTGCCCACACTTCCACTCTTTTAATAAAATAAAATGCTGTTAAAAAAAACTCTTTATATACACATTACTGAAGCCCACAGTATAGCTTTAAGAACGAAGAGGTACTGAAACAAAGAGCCCTAAGGCAATATAACAGAAACAGCTTTTGCTGCTAGTAACTGAAGAGGGTAACCTGATGTGTGGTGGTGTGCCCTGCCCAAACAATCAAAAATAATTGTTTTCTTCATTTTCAGCATTTGATCTCAATGTCCTATGCCAGTTGTTCTCAGACAGATTCGTGATAACATATGGATGTCCATACGTCTAGTCAAACATGGAATATTTTAAATGAAAAGCATTACAGTGTGTGTTGTCTGGAGAATACTGGAGACTTGGATTTTCAAATTTCCT
Organism: Strix uralensis; assembly: GCF_047716275.1. Classification (NCBI taxonomy): domain Eukaryota; kingdom Metazoa; phylum Chordata; class Aves; order Strigiformes; family Strigidae; genus Strix; species Strix uralensis. Next base: position 119,572,386 of record NC_133973.1, on the reverse strand, counting down.
GGCCAGTTCTGTGTTAAGTATTTTCTCTCCCATTTAATAAGGACTCTTCTAATTGATGTTAGATAATGTTCTCAGCACTTCTGAATCTTGAAATAGTGAAACTGTATCACATCTCAGTCTTTTGACCTTAGAACCTTAAGTATTGTTCTGTGATATCCTTTCATAAGAGTAGATGGAATGAATGTATAATACTAAAGAAATAGATAAAGCGCAGATGTTGGGCACACTTGATCTAGTATCTTGTTAGTAGACTTGGAGGGAAGATAATAGTTTTATTATTGTGATGTAACTCTTGTTGATGTTTCAGGCATATTTGGTGACAGACCTCTCCAGTACTAGAGTCTGGAATCGGGAGTGAACAGTTGGGGGTAGGGGAGCATTACTATCTTTGTTCTGGAACATGTTTGCATTACTGCTCCGTTCTCTGTTTTCAGTCATGATGAGATGGATGTGTTTTGGGTGTCCTTGCTACTTCTGGAGCTGCAGTGTTCACTTGAAAGTGTTGGAATAAACAGGTTTTTGCTCAGAATGCATCTGAAAGCTTTTTTTCCTTTACTGCTAGAGTATGTAAGGTTTCTTTGGATGTCTCTGTTGTACTAGCATAGTATATCCTTTACATTTACCGCTTGTTTCAGTCTCCCCATAAAGAATTTTGTCTAGATTATCAAGGAAAAAAGCATGCATAATGAAGACTACAACCTCTCTGGGAAACCAGTTCCAGTGCTCCATCACCCTCACAGTAAAAATGCGTTTCTTGATGTTCAGAGGGAAGCTCCTGTGTTTCAGTTTGTGCACATACACACAAACCCTTACATCTCTTCCCTCAAGATCACCGGAAAGCAAGTGTACAAAGCTTCCCTTGGTATAGTGTTGCAGTGGAGTCTATACTAGCAGTGGAAGGATTCTTTCACAGTTTTAGCACATAGTCTGGTATGCTACATGCTGTTGCAAATACCCTATAGAGCTGTCATGCTGTCTTCAAAATTCATTTCTTTCCTTATTTTCATTTAAAAAAACCCCAAACAAACTTGCTTATCAATCATCATGAAAGGGACTTAGCCCTGAATTAAGTAAGAGCTGTTGTTTGAAATTGCCAGGACCTGCCTATCCACCCCACCAAGCAACTTCTAGTTGCAAGTGAGCATAGTTCCCACTACTGCAAGTCAATTCACCCCTTGAGTAAAAAAGGGCACAGGCACAGTAACTAGAGTGCTTGCTTTCACTGAGTAGAAGGGGGGGCAGAGACGGACAAGGGGAAGACAGTATCTTCTACCGTGCAAGAGAAAGAAAAATATTTCAGCATCTACTACAATGGAGTTAGAGCAGACACTCTAGCAGTACCACTGTGCTTATAGATAGATACTGCAGAATCTTAACAGGCATTTTTAAGCTGACTTGTCTTTTAGGTGGAAGAATTAGATGAGATGACCTTTGTTGATTTCTCGTGTTTTTTTCCCAGGTTTCTAAGTAGCTTGGAGCATTTACCTGTCCTGCAGTCTCACCTGTCTTAGCCTTATGAATGTGGAAGAGCAGTTTACAGAATAGACTCTGGGGTCTGCTAATGCTGTTGCCTCCTAACTGTGAGATGAAGAAAAAATAAGGTTATGAGGGAAGAATAGCCTGAGGCTAAATGAAAAGGAATACTGTTTACTCTTAAGCAATAAGTAAACTAATACCCAGACTCTTAAATCTGGCCTTCTGCTGTATTTCTCCACAACAGGGGTTCTAGCAGCACAACTTTTTAGTGTGGACTTAAGAATCTTTCATCTTAGATGTCTAAACTAAGGTAATCTACAGCTGTTTGATGAATTTCCACTGACAGCTGAGCATTTAAAAAAACCCCCACCCTTTAAACTACACGTGACAATCAAACTGCTGCTTAAAATTAGAAATAGGAAAAAAATAGAAAAAGATCTGATGTATTAACACCCACTGAAAAATAAATTTATTTCAGGAAAACTATAAACAGTATATACACAACAAGCTTAAAGGGGTTTCTCTTCTTGTTTACAGGAATATACATTATTTTTGCTGATGTACTGTCACTTCCAACAGTTTTGACATTATCTACAACTTCGCGTCCATGATAATGTTACCATCCTTGTCTTTCACTCTTACTCTCCCAGAGACATACTTTGTTTCCTGCTGTCCATTCATGTACACAGTCTTGACAGTACCATCTGGATACTCCCGTCTCTTGAACTGTGATGTGTGTAGTTCTCTCTGGCCATTATTGAACTCTATAGTTTTGCTTCCATCTCTGCATTAAATAAATGTATATAAGTGGGGTTTTTTTCAAAAAAACCACTTACATAAAGTACTATACATAGGCTTAAGCCTAATCTCAGAAAAAAACATTAAATATGCAAGCCTAAATGAAGGAACTTCAAAAATACAGTATTTGTGAAAAGCCTGGGGTTTTTAAATATTATCTCAGCTGGTTGATGCTCAAAAACCTCTTTCTGCAAAACTGACATGACTTCTTTATACTTGAGAGTCTCTACTGCACTTTCGCTGCATTAAATCTATTGCTGCAACAGTCCAAGAGAAGTTTAAAACTTAATGTTTTGAGCACTTTCAGTTATCAGCTGTCAGTCAAACCTGCTTGCCACACCAGCTGGGTTCTCACATGTTCTCTAGAATTACACACAAATCAGAAGAATCTCAGGTTAGGGTATGAGAAGAGACACACAGGCATTCAGTCTTTATTTCTCCTCCAAGCTACAAAAAACCAAAAAATCTACAAAAGCGAATATATGTTTACATTTGAATATACTGTACTGTTAAACTTCTAGAAACAGATCTGTCACCCTATACTGTCTCTGTCAGTGAGCCCTAACTGCTCCTTTCCCACCAACAAGCTAGGGTACCTGAAAAGTTAAAGCTTACCGCTGAATACGAATAATAGTACCGTCTGGAAATATACTTTCTTCTTGCCCATCCGTAAATAAATTTTTAATAGTTTGATCAGGGAAAGTAATTTCTTTCTTGCCATCAGGATAATGCTTCTCTGAAATGTATTTTGAGACAATATGCTTATTACATAAATAGAGGTGTATATATATGGGCAGCAATTTTGAGGGTTGGTTGGGTAGGATGATTTCTTTACCTATTTGTCCATTTGAAAACTGCAAGACCTCTAAGCCATTAGAGTATGTAGTATGTGTGGTCTTAGCATCAGCATAATAATAAATCTGCAGAAAACAGTTCAGATTTAACATTAACTAGTGAGAAATCTTCTGTGTGCACATATAAGTATTTATAGAAAAATGCAGAAGATATAGGGTACATACCACTGTTTGATCAGGCATAACCTGCTTCACATCGCCATTGAAGAAGGTTATAGTTACAGTCTTCCCATCAGAACCCACTTTTTTCCATGTCCCATTGGGGAAAAATATGAGGTGACAGCCATTTTTCAGAACTTTTTCAACCTAATGAATACGTTACAGAGAGGTCAGCATTGAGCCATCACACTCACATACTCATTCCTCTTTCACAACAGCTGTCTTGTGGAATTTCAGAGTGCTAAGCTCTCATTTTACCTTTCCATCAGGATAAGCAGTTTCTCTCTGTATCTCTTCACTGTCTGTATATGCAGGTCCAGACAGTAGTGACACATGAGCTTCAGTAGGAGATGTGTCCTGAAATGACAACAGTAAGCATAAGCTCAGATCAAGCTTTGTCTTCATACGTGTTTTTTTCCCTAGGCTGACGGTATTTTAGGAAACAAAGAGCATCAGGGGAGGAAGACAGGTATAGGAAGGCATAAACACAATCTGGGTTTTATGCAACTCCTAGGATAATTCAAGTGGTAAAACAGACAGATGCAGCAGTAATTGGTTGCCTGTGGTCAGCTGTAGTCTGGACTAATGTGGAATTTCGTGTGTTGTAGCATGGTGCTCAACTGCCTTAAGTCATCCATATCAAGGTAGGAAACGATGAAGTTTCATAAAGCCTGAATGCTACGTACAGTAATTAACGTAAGAATTAATTCAACTATTTACAAGATCCATGCAGTTACCCTACATGGAGCATATAAATATCCATCTTTTTCCCCTCTTTCAGAAGGTAAAACATTTTGCAAAATTCAAGGGAGTGGGAGATTATTATTTTATTTTCTCAGCCAAAGAATGTTGCAACTACTAGGCACAGGTAAAACACTCTGCACTGACTACTAAATACCCATTTTCTGGTATGACAATGAAATTGCAGTTGAACATCAGCAGGTGAGCCAACAGCTTCACCAGTCATCCTCCAGCTAGTCACTTAAGTACAAGTAACTATTGTTTTATTTTAGAGTTTTTCCTCCCCATTAAAAATCAAATCAATATACAGGACTTACTACCATAAAAGTCCTAGAAGAATCTTCTAGTGCTGTCATTGTTTCAGACTTGCTTCTGTCACCGGCAGGTCCTGATGCAGGTGTTCTAGAAAGCTTTCCTACTCAGATACATGTAATACAGTTAATTTGGAGGTGAAATTAAAGTACAGTTTAAGTGTTACATAGGAGGTCAAGCTGTACAGGACACCTACATTTCTTAAGTGCAGTAGAAACTGAAAGCAGTACATGAAAAGAATCAGCAGAATCCAGCTCCCTTAAGTACGTCATTGCTTTATGTGTCAGCAAGAAGCTACAACTGAAGAATCATTGCAACAGGCATAATACTTGCACTTTTTCTCCTATTTCATCTCTGTAGATTTACAAAGGATTTTCAACCCCAGGGACCTAGACAACGTTATTAGTTAGGCCTTATTACGAATAAAGGAAGACTAATACAACCTTTTAACAGGAACTGATTGGCAGACTTTTACCCATAACTCTCCTAGCACACCAGAAAGATTACCAAAATAAAACCAGCAAGGGCTTCAATTCTGGAACATATTCCCCTTAACAGATAAGGTGATGGTTGCCTGAGCTGTCAGAGGTGTCAAAAAAGAACCCTTAGTTACTTTCTGTATGTGATTATTCATTAGGAAGGGGTATAAGCTGCCAACAGCATTTGCTTCCAACTGTGAACAAGGAGCACCTGCTACAGCATTGCCTGTAAGATTACAGATCTAATGGAAGGTTTTGAAGAGACACAGCAGTTCTGATGCTGTCAACATCTGCAGCTTGGAGAACACCAATGATGAATGCCATTTTGGATTACAGAATGCAGCTTCTGGTATGCTCCAGACCCATGACCAGAAGCATTTTCACTCTGAGAAGGGTCTCATCACAGCTTTCTCCAGAATCTTACCCTGCAAGGTATTCATCCACCAATCAAGTCCATTACAACTAATTTCTATCTGCTTTTGAGGTGGTGGTGCATTTTTTTTAATAGAAGCAAAAATCCACATTAATTTCTTTTAAAGAGTTAACAGAATTCTCTGATTAGACAAACATTTATACCTTTTTCCTGAGAATAACTTTTGCCATTTATCTTGCTGCACTTCTGTACTGGAAGAAGCGGAGATGCAGTTTGACTTTTTGGGCCTCTATTTGGTAGGCGCTAAAAGAAAAGTCATTTGTGGTCTATGTGACATTTATTCATAACTGTTCATACAGCAGCAACAAAATTTATACACCATATGACATGAAATTTACTGGAAGCTTTCTTCACAAACTATACATTTCAGAGACTTAGCAGAAGGGCTTGTGTGATGGAGCCCAAACTACGCTTTGGAACTCTTACTCTGCTGCCTCAATACCAACAACTGCAGAATTAATTTGGTGCAAACAATCCAGAGTAATAGTTACAGCTTCAAAAGTAAATATAACTGCTTTTAGGCAATGGTGAACTGCCTGGTTTGCCTGGCTGATCCTTAAGGTTCACAGGTTGGATCCCATCTATGATTTTTCTCTTATAATTGCATCATTTTTAATTCCTAAGATGAGTTCTCAACAGAATGGATGCTGCACATTGTGAACATTCACATTCAGAGAGAAGGTGACATTAAGAAAATCCTTTGTCTGTCACCACTAGCGGAGTCCCAAAGTTAGTAAATTAAAAGTAAATATCTTAAGTTGTAGCTATTGGATTCCAAGTTTATGATCCAAAACTCAAGACCATTTACACAGATGAACTTAAAACACCGAGATTAATAACTTACCAATTCTGCTCTTTTTAGAGTCATCCCAGAATTTTCTATTCTCCTCTTGCTTCCAGCAGCTTCTACTTTTTTCCAGGCTTCTAGACGAAACCTCTCCATTATTTTGACTTCCTCCTTTAGCTCCATATTCTCATTTACTAAAGTTTCTATTTGATCTTTCAGGCGTCGATGGGTAGTTGACCATTTTGCCTCTCTTCGTTTTAAATCTTCCTGTAACTCTGCAATCTGCTGTTTTAAAGCCTTGGAAGATTGTGTGTTTATGAATTGAAGAGCTTTCATTTTTTTAATGAAATATTATTTTAGATAATGTTAATGTTCTAACAGAAATAAAAGCACACAAAAAAACCACACAAGTGGCAATAAAAGTAAGATCAGCCTAATGGGGCAGAGGGTGAAAAGGTAGGAGAAGTTTTCTTCCCTGAAAGAGATATTATTTACTTTAGACTACCAACTTTATAAGCTCCACTTCAATCACAGGAAGTGTCTTGATTGCCCTTTTGGCATCCTTTACCCTTCATAGATTGGCCAGTACAAATACACTTCAGAAAGAAACAAAATCTTTAAGGCTACCCTTGAGAGGACCCTTCAAAAATCTTGGCACAGGAAAACAGGGAGGACGCAATCACATAAACCACATGTGAATCTGCCTAGCCAGTTTAGCAAAAGTTACTTCGATCTGTTGAAGTAAGGAAAATTTGTAGGGAAGGAGGAGGGAAATCCATGTGTGATGTACAGATAAGTCATATTAAACATCACATGTACCATGCATCCTGACAATGAAGGAACAAACAGATCTTGTTTCTTACATCTCTGATACCTAAAGACCTACAAGTAATAACAAAATGTAACTTTGAAAATTGTAGAAGATTACTACATTTACTGTACAACAGTTACATAGACTGGATAAACTCAAGTAGAGTTCTAGTGTGCATTTTGATCCACTACCATGAACAAAAACTTACAACTTAACTACAGTAATTCTGTATCAAAGTTGAAGATCATCATACCATAGCCATGAGCAGTTTTTAGTATGGAAACAAAAAGATTTGCTCATCAGGGGTTTTTGCCTTAAAACCATCAAACAACATTGTGAAGACTGTAGTTCCTTCCTCAGTTAGGCCATGTCTACTAACACTTCCCATCCTGATATCACGTGCAACCTTTCAATTAAGTTAGAATTACTTCTCAGCTGCCTTTAAATGAATGTACATGTTCCTATGTGGACTAGAAAAATAATATATTTTTATACCTGAATTTCATCACGTTCTTTTTTATCTGGAATTGCTCTAGCTTCTGTGGCGTATTTTTCAAAAACTTTACGCTCTTTTTGCAGTTTTTTCATTTCCTTTTTTTTATATTCTTCTATTTCAGCCAGTTCTTGGGCTTTCTGCTGTTGAAAGTCTGCAATTTCTTTCCTGTAATTATGAAACAGAGTTGTTTTATCCCAAAACTACTTCAAATCTAGGATTTTAAGGAAGAAAATGAAGACTCTGAATTTTGTCATCATTGATTCCAGTCCAGCATCTGTTACCCCAGGAAGACTTACCTATAAATGGTATTACTTATTTAAGGAGTAAGAATTGTCACAAAATTAGTCTGAAGTCCAACAGTTTCTATTTTTATATCTTCTAGTCTTAAAAGTGATTCTGAATTTAACAAAGCTTTGGCTAAAATCTTCCAAGCAGAACATCACTACCCCAAAAGTACTGGGGAAGAGAATCTGCTAACAGCAGAAGGTCACAAATTAAACATTAGCCAACAACATGACGCCGTTTCCAAACAAAACAAAAGTGACTTTGGTAGGAATAGGTGTGCCACAATTAAGTCCCCGGAGATAATTATTCTACTCTCTGTGTCACTTGTAAGTCCCCCAGTTTGAATGAAAATGTTCTCAGTTTGTACACACAAACATCCAATCCAAAGGAAGAGCATCAGTCATGTTATCATGAAGATCAGTTTTGCAAGACCAGTTTAGGACTGTGTTATCATTCAGAACAAAAGTATACAAATTCTCCCAAGTACAGCCTTTAAGGATATAATGTTAAACTAGCAGGCGTTCTTAATATTATAATTTGTGTGTGAGTAATAATTACAGTTTAATATATACGTAGAGCAACAACCCATTTGTTTCTTGACCTGTATCTCCACTGTAACTGAAACACACCAATTCTTTACCTGTGCTATTGGTAACTGGACATTATGATATAGTCCAGAACATCCTAGGTAAGTGAATGCACCAAAACGTTTCAATTGAAAATTACCTGATATTTGCCAAGGCATGCTCTCTTTCTTCACGGAGTTTAGTTAGGGTTGTGTTTTCAGCTCTGAATCTCTCTATTTCAGTTTCCAATTCTGCGAGTCTCTCTCTCAGTACCTGGGATGGAACAGTGGTTCCTGCCAAAGAATAGCCAGATGAAAGTTATCTGGCATCCATAAGACTGAAGTAAACAATTATCACACACCAGTTAAAAATTTTTAAAAATCAAGTGATACTATTTGGAGATAGTAGTAGTATTGCAAAGAAATTCTACTATTGAAATAACACTGAAGTGATGTTTTAAAGCACTCTGCACTATTTACTCAAGTACCTCAAATACTGAGTATATCTATCATTTTTGTAGAACTAAACATGTATTAGGAATTGGAATGTGAAGGGCTTCACATCAAGATAGAGAAATTAAATGAAGGTATAAGGGCCAAGCATCAAACAGGAAAGTTTCTGGTTGTAAGTTTTTCCAAGCTCTATTCACAAGAAAGTCTGCTCACACCCATCACCAATGTGAAATCTACTGCAGAGGCTGATAATAGGATTTGTGGGCTTTTTTGCCATCCCAGTTTCCTGATCAGTCACTACTTAACACCCCCAGGGTTTTAATAGTCTGCTTCCAAGTATGCGACAGAAGAGCCTAAATACTGATGTTGCAGTGTAGGATTCACCCTTAAATGCTCTGAGATTCAGTAAAAAACCCTACCCCTCTTCCTGCAAACATCTAGCAGGCATCTGTAGACAACCCTAAGAAAATCAATGCTCCACAAAACAGTAAGCAGAAGTAGCAGCTTTCATATGAACTTCTCATAAAAACTTAAACAATATTCTATCCTAACCGTTCATTGGAGCAGAGTTTGAAACCAAGATCTCACCACCTTACAGAGAACAGGCTATGCCATCATGCTTTCACTGGACAACTGCGTTTTTAATGATCTCACATAAATGCCACAGCTTCAACAGGAGCCTTTAGAGGCAGTCCTTCCCCAGACTATAACCATATGGTCAAAATCAACTTGGGTAAAGCAGAAAAATGAATCCCTATTTCCCATATTCTGTGTGAATTCTCTAGATACTCTACTACTGGAGGAAAATACGGACAGGGCTGCCACCTCCTTCTATTTTCTAAGAGGAAGAAGCTAACCTAACAGTGCATAGCATTGCCCTACTGTGGTGTAAATGCACACTGCAGTGGAAGAGGAGGTACCACTTCATTTTCAGCATGCCTTTGATACTTTCCTTTGAGAGGAGACGAAAGGTGAGAAAACAGCCATTCCCTGCAGCAGAAGTCTGTATGTACACCCTTTGGTGTACTGTCAGGTTGCAATTTAAGTGTTTGAAGGAAAGACTTGTAATTTATGTGGTCTTCAACATTTCCTACCAGTTCTCTCACCTCCTGGCTCCTGTTCCACATTTGATTTGATCGCACGCTCCAAATGGCAGCCTGTCTTCTGTTTCGGTTTCAGTGAGGGAAAGAGTTTCATCATCAGGTTTGATACAGGAGGTCCATTTGAATCACTGTCCACTGCAGACTCTTTGGACGTTTCATCTCCCTTCTTTGAGGCAACTTTTCTCTTTATTGCTTTATCTGGGATAGTTGTGTCATTCTTACTGGAAAAGTCCATTTGTAAAGGTGTTTTAGTATATTTTTCAGGTAAATCACTATTAACATAATTTTCATCAAGATCACTCCATGTTCTTTCATCATCAAACTCAAACTTGTTCCTACTTCTACAAGACACCCTCCTCTGATGGTCTGAAGTTTTTCTAATCTTTTGCTTTGACAGTGCACTGCAATCTTTGTCTGACAGGCCGAGGTCAGCATCTCCATTTTGCCTTTCTTTGTTGACATCTGTAACAGAACCTCCATCATCAAAAAATTCTGGATCACTTTCTCTATGGCTCATAAAGGACGTCTTAGCATCTCCATTTTCATGCTTTAATGTGGTCTCAAATTCACTCTCAGAATCTGTAGTAATATCACCATTGCCCTCACCCTTATCTTCATTTATAATCCATTGATTACTTTTTAAAGCAGGAGATGCTGTCATGGAAGAAGCTGAAAATATTACGCTGTCCATTTTATTCAATGGATCCTTCATTCTAAAAGCTGTTCCTGAATTTGAGACTGTATGCATAACTGCTCTGTCATTTATATTTTCCCGTGTCATGCAGTCTGCCTTTTTATTTTCCTTATTTGGAAGTTCAACAGCCAGAGCCTTTACTTGCTGGTGTTTTGCCTTGATAGGGGTAGAAGACATTCTACGGCCTTTTAAAGTTTGTTGATCTTGATCTAAGATCCTTTGCACAAATGAGGAATTACTTGAGAAAGATATTTCATCTGCAGCTTGTTCTAGAAACAAAAATTCATCTAATTCTAGATTCTCTTTTTCTTTTTCTTTTTCCCAGTTTTCCAGCTTATTCTGAAATGAAACTTCAAAAGACAGCTCCGAATCTTTCACAGGGGGACCTACAGGACATTTAGAATTCGAAAAGGCACTGGCAAGCTCATGAGACAACTGAGGCTTTTCTGGGCCAAGTAATTTGTTTCTGATTTTGCCAGTGTTAGACTTAGCAAATTCTACTATGTTCTCTTTATTTTCTATTTTGGTGTTAATTTCTGATGGGAAATAATCTCTCATCTGTTCATCATGATTTTTTCCTGGTTGCATTCTTGTTTCTACTGGCAGGGTATTTTTTCCATTGTGATTCCTGAGTACTGGGGTCTTCTGACTAGGACAATGTTTTGCTTTATCAGAGTGGTTATATTTTTTACATGGTGCAAAAGGCTTCTCAGAAACCAGTTCTTTGCCAGGAGGCATAGTTTTCTTCTGTATTTGTGATCTGTCCACTTTAATAACATTTCTGTCATCTGAAGCCCTTTGTTGAAGTTTTGGGGTGTTTTCTCCAAGTTTTGTAATTTTAGATTTGGCATTAGTAAATCTTGTTAAGCCTTCTCCTCTTTTCAGGAAGGGTCGTTTGATAACTGGTTTCTGAATGGCTGATCCATTTGTCTCCTGAAAAGGGGTAAAGAAAAGTAAAACATAAGATGTTAAAAAGCCCCTTACACAGTTTGAAGATTTCTTCAAATAAACCCCACGTATGAGTCAGAATTTATACAGTACCTTTCTACTGGATTTCTAAAGACATCTTAAGTGAAATATTTGGGGCTTAGTGTTTTATTTTTAAGAATGTGAGTATTACATTGTGTTAGCTTTTGATGCTAGAATCTTCCTTGTACATTTTTAAAGCACCTATTGCATCTTGGCACAATATATAAAGAACAATAAAGTTTAAAAATAAATAATTAACCTGTAACTTCTGGTATTGCTCCAGGCGCTGCTCTTCTAGTTGTATCTGTTCTTCCAGAAATTCTTCAAATGTCTGTTTCTTCTCCTGAATTGCAGCTTTAATAGGTCTAGTGTAATTTAAAAAAAAAAAAAAATTAAGTCTTACATTTCTGTATAAAATGTGTTTAACGTCACAGCTACTCAAAGACCTAAGGTGTAATTACATAAAAGATGACAAATTATGAGGTGCTTTGGTCATTAAGTGTCAAAGCTAATCTGAGAAATGCATTATAACACTAGCTGTTTATCTTTTGAGAGATGGTTATCAAATCCCTGCCATAGTTAATATACATATCTAAAAGATACGATATGCAGGTTTTGCTGTTTCTTCTTTCCTTGGTTTTCTCAATGACCCTTTCTTCTGCCCAGATCACCAAACTTTCACTTGTATTTTAGTCATGCTGCCAATTTCTACAGTGTCACCTTCCCATCCAGTAATGCTACTGAGATCATGTTCCTCATCTACCCCTTTGATACTCCTCCTCCTTCGCAGGAGTACTGGGTCTGGCTGGGATGGACTGAGCTTTCTTCACAGCAGTTCATATGGTGCTGTTTTGGATTTGTGACCACAACAGTGTTGGTAACACACCAGTGTTTTAGCTGTTACTGAACACTGCTTGTACAGCATCAACGCTTGCTTTGGTTTTTCATGCTGCTCCCTGCCCCCAGCTAGTAGGCCAGGGGTGGGACACAGCCAGAACAGTCGACCCAAATTGATCAAAGGGACATTCCATGCCATACAAAACTGTGTTCAGCAGTAAAAACCAGAGGCTTATCTTCCGAAAGTAGCTGTTGCTCACAGATCAAGTGGGCAGCGGTCTGCTTGTGGGAGGTGGAAGGTGCCTTTGCATCACTTGGAGTTCCCCCCCCCCGCCTCTTTACTTATTAAACTGTTTTTATCTCAATCCACAAGTTTTATTGAGTTTGCCCCTCTGATACCCTCTCCCATTCTGGGGGACAGAGTGAGCAAGCAACTGAGTGGGTACTTAGTTGCTGGGTGGGTTCAACCCACCACAGCCTGGAACAAGTATTTCTTGGCTTTGTGATGACCTGGCCGACAAGGCCAAGCTTTAAAACAATGCCAACCACTACTTTTATTCTATCAACTCCATAAACAAAGTTTTTACCATACATGAGAAGGCTTCTGCCACAGGCACTGTTATTACTTCTTAGCCATATACAGACATTTAAACAAACGTAACTCCTGGTAATAAACTAAAAAGTCACAGCCTTATACTCCTCCTTCACGTTACTACTTTCACCACCTAGCAGTGGATAGGAGGTTGTAATAAATCAAATTGGGAACAGTAATTATAACTGCTTATATACCATGCTATACTAAAACGTGCTTCTAAACTATCATTACCCCAGGCTGCACACACCTCTTCAGCCGGTACACAACATCATCTCTTTCACAGCATAAGCAATTTCAGGCCAGAGCCTCTCTTACTAGGTCTCCGCAGTACCTAGTAAAATGGAATCCTTGGTTGAGAAAGCTACACAAATTGAGAATATCAGACTGTTTCAATCGGGACTCAGAATTCAACCAAACTCGTGTTATTTGATAAAAACTGCACAATAATGGTCTGAATTACCTTTCCTCTGTATTATTCCACAAATGTTTTCCTCCACTGGAATTTTCAGAGAGATCTGCACTTTCCACACGTAAAGGATCAATGTGATGATCTTCATTCTCCATTAATATTTCCATCTTTTGTTCTGGACACCACATGTTTTTTCCTATGAAATTAATAGAATTTTTTTTTCCTCCCCAATAACAAATCAGTTTTCAGCTCATACTTCAAGCAGCATTCAGATCAGATTAAAACCAGAGGGGAGTTTCAAGGTAATGTAGTCTGAATTCCTACATAAAGTAGTCCTAAGGTTTCCCCAAATTAATTTAGTTGAATTTGAGCTTTCTTTTTAAAGGAACACACAATTAGGCATTAAAATTTTACACCGACCTTAAATAACCCATTCTGATTGTTCATCTTCTTTGCTATTGTTAATTTATGGCTTAAAGATAAAATAACTGAACAAATTTGGATGTCTGCTGTACTGAAGAGCTCTCTTATCAAGCTTCTGTTTCCCATGTATATATGTATAAATTAAGATCAATTTATCCTTTCACATCCCCTTAAATCAAGCCCTCTGATTAAAAGCTTTAAAGCTGGTATGAGGTATGATAAAATGCAATCTCATACCTTTTCCCCGAAACCTCTACAGGTTAATAAGGTTTAACTTTATTAAATTGCTAGATTCAAACCAAAACCACTATTCCAGTCATAGCAGCAGAGTAGTTATGCTGGTGCCAACGGTACAACCGAGATGAGGAGGAAAGATAAAGAACTCTAGTGCATTGCTTCTGATGTACAAATAATTTTTAGTCATATAGTGGGACTTTGTCAACCCATCTTGATTCCTAATTCTAGTTCAGATCTAATTCTCACAATAGAGCTGGTCTGAAGACATTCTGTATCCCTATATAGATTTTTATTTTCCGTTTGCCATGTGAAAATGTGGGTACAGTTCAACCCAAACAATTCAGCTATCCAGTATCTGTCATTATTTGCTATTTTCCCAGTCTTTATCATAAATAAGCTTTAGCAGTAATGATTATACTTTTTCCCCTAAAACAAACAAGCATTTCACGCAGACAGAACTTGATTTTTTTGTCTCATGCTGCTTTTAACAAAATTCACATGCATGAACATCAACAGGAACACTCTGAGGTCTGTAAGCTGTCAGTAAACTAAACAACAAATCAAGTAAACCAACAATTGTATAAAATTTTCACAATAAGCAGTAGAAAATTACACCCAGTAACTACAAGGGGAAAAAACCCACCACACACCAAGTTATCTTTCTACAAATGACCAACTAGTAATGTATTTGTCTTCCTCATTTTTCAAACAATTCTGCATTTTCAGAGGCACGCCCAGACCTTGTTTTTCACAGGCAGACACTCCTGAAAGACTGTTCTTCAAAGATGAGGCACATTCTTTGTTGTTTTGTAAAAATTCACTGTCTTGTGTATGTGGAGAAACAATCGGACCATAAGCTCTGTCTTCAAAGATATTCTGATACCCAGATGATGGCAGTTGGTGTAAAGTTGTTAAGCCCACTGAATGCCCAGGTCTTAGCTTTTGACTTTCAGCCATTAGAGTATAGCCTTGAAATTAAGAGAAAAAAAATGGCTCTATTACTGTATTCGTATTACACCACCACTGTTTCACAGGGGAAAAGAAATGCTACTGAAGGGCAAGATTGATCATCTAGCCTCCATCCTTACTGATTGAGAATAAATGATTAGGCAATCTGGATTTTGTTCACCTAAGGCTAAACCCTAAATTCATTTTCTCAGGTAGGCAGAGCCAAAGAAAGATAATCATTTAAGTCACATTGGAGGATACTGCCAACAGGAGAAAATACCCCTGCTCAACTCTTAAAAGCTTTTTCCAGCCCAGCACTGTCCCCTCCCTTTGCACACAACAAACAAGACTGGAAAACTGATACAGGTTACAAGTATTTGTTTTTAAATACAGATCAACTGCCTAGTCTAGTTCAGTTCATCACCTGAAGAAGTTTGTGCTGTGTGAGCACAAACAAGGAGTGACCACTTCATCTGGATACACTGACAATATTGCAAGAAACAGCTAATCAGAAAGGAAAGCTACTGTTTTACACTGTCTTTTATATTTAAAATACGTTCTTCGAAACAAGGGCTCCCATCATAGCTCATATTGATCAAGTTACAGTTGGTATTTTATAAAAACAGGATATTATTCCATTTACAGTAGCACTCAACTTCCAGGCACTGAAGCGATGCAGCATTTATCTTTGACCAATCAAGTAGTCTTATGATGAAAAACACTGAACACACTTTCAGATTTTAACTGGAAAATAAGATTAAATTCTTCAGTTTACCCAAAGTACGTCATACACTTGCTTTCTCAACTTACCAAGAACTGCTGTCTGGCCAGATACCATGCTAAGCAGCTTCTGCTGCTCTTCCATTAGCCTTTGCAGTTGCTCCATCTGTTGTTTCTTTAGCTGTTCCTGTTTCTGTTGTTGCAATTCCTTCAGCTTTTCAAACAAAAAAACAAAACAAAAGCATTAGAGGCTAGGTTTACTTAGAATGTACCACAGGATTTGTGTCATCAAGGGAACAGGTATTTCTTGTTTTGAAGATGTTCCATTGGGTAAGCGTAGCATGAAGAAAATAAAGAATTTTTCTATCTATGAATACACATGCTACTTCCAGTTCACCCAATTAAGAGTTCCACTAGTCTTTAACTGACCAATCTGTAAACAATAGGAATCAGAACACTCATTTCTACTGCATGGGAAAAACATTCAAATTCTGCTCTTTTAATGTTAACTTCTACTATGCTTTGTTTTTATTAAAATGTGAAATACTTCATAATAATTAAAGCATTAGAAGAAGTGTGGGGTGGGTTGGTTTTTTTTTCTCTCCAAGATGTCAGTTACAGTGAACAGTACTGATACAAAGGACCAAGGGAAGGGAAAAAGCGCAACAGAGAATATTAAGACTCATGAAGCTACCTGAAAAAAAGAATTAAAATACTGATTAAATTCAGTGATCCAGACTTCATTTTCTTGTGTAGCAGGAGTCCCCAGCCCTGCCTGAAGACCAGCCTCAAGGGCCATACGAAGGCAGGGCATTCTGCACCCTACCAAACCACAGCAATGGGTGTGGGCATCCAGGTCCTTCTCTGTATCTCCAACACGTGCATATGTGCTCGTTCCAGCTCCTCCAAAGGGAGGACAGGAGACCTGATGAAATCCTTCCACAGACCAACAATTGGACCACACCTGTCATCCAACAGCTAAGAAAAAAGTCCCTTGAATTTCCCTTACAGTCCCTTAAAATTCCAGTGAAAACAGAAGTAAGGTGCTATGCAAGTAGAAACTGTGAGCTAATGATCGAGATCCAAAGGTCACCTAAGTCTCATCCCCAACCCCTTCACTTAATTTATTAAAGAAATCATACTTCTACCTGTTCTGATAATACCTGTTCAGGAAACCAAACTGAAAAAATCTCATACATCCAAAACTACATTCGCCACTACAAGCATCAGATTATTTTTTTTTGTAATATATTAGATTGTCAATAACTTTCTAAGACATGAGACTTAATTCCTCTCAAGGTACTGTTAAACCGGCTAGTATCTGTCATTTAGCCACTGTTTGATACTGCTGGCAATACTGAAAAAGTGAATAAATATTTTCCTATCACATAAAATACAGAAAACTTTTATAGCACCAGGTAAGTTGGGGAATTCTACTCTAGAGACAGACACAGACTCTCTCTCTCTCCGCCTCCCCCCTTCCTTTCTCCACTTGAGTGAACAGACATAGGGATTTGTGCTGAGAGTGGACAAGGAAGTAAGTTCTTAATCCTTAACAGCAAGATCTATGAAAGTGCTGCTGAACACTTTCAGCTAACACAATTTATATCTAGTAACTGGGAAGAGCTACAAGCGGAAGTATAGCCAGGTACAGTGGATTAACTGACATGCTTGTGTTGGAAAAAAAGAATTAGAAACATCAGAGCATTGTAATTGCACATCTTTTTGTCCCGATGTCTTAGATACTCCAACACATTCAACATCTCTCTTCTAAACAGAAGCAGGTATATGGGTGTACATGCCTACTTTGAGAACTAACAGAAGGTGTTGCTATAGATACAAGAACATACAACTTCACCATGTTGTGAATATCTGTGGTGAAGTACTACCACTGTAATGACACAGCTTCAAGTGAAGAAACAATGGAATATTGTAAAACTGTGTGCACCTCTCCAGGTAAAAGGATTCTGAGAACAAGTACACTGCCACAGAGCCCAATTTAATTTTAAACTGGAACCTGTGCCAGCTGGAAACAATGGAAGTTGGACTCTCAATAGCTGCACATCATGAGGAGGACACCAACTTTTATGCACACATAACTGTGACTTAGGACTTGATCTTTAAGCCTGCTGTGTTCTATAGGTTGCAAAGAGTTTGCTTACTTCTAGGTAAGACAAATCATATGCAGGAACAAAACAAACCTTAACGGGTACATCAAGGAATTCTAGGACTTTTACCTGTTCAAGCTTTTTTAAGAGTGGATCACTGTGATCAGATTTATTCTGGCCATCCTCTTCACCATAGACAAAGTCTGGTTTAGAGGTTTCTACGTTACATGCTGCTGCTGGAAAAGACGTTCCAGTGGTACATAGCTGAAGCGTACAAGAGCTGCCAGACTCTTCACACAAGGAGTCATCACTTACAGAACAGCTGTCTGAAAGATTCAACACTTTGGCAGGGAAAGCTGTGATGTTTTCAGGTCCAGATAACAAATTTTCTTTGTTGATTTTCAAACCAGTACAACTAGGATCTAGTAAGACTCCAGCACGGGAACTATCGGACATCCAATGTGCAATGAAGTTTTGCTCACTACTTGGGTCTTCAACAGTTGGCATCTTGTAAATTGTATTCCAATTTATCTGCTGATGTAGCATTAACATAACAATATTACATTATGTAGCATTAGGTCAGTAAAACTCAAAGTTCCACGTATTTGGTATTGATCGTTAGCTACTTTTAGCACCTAAAAATTAAGCAGATAAACAAAATAAGAAATCTACTATAACAGATTCCCAGTAAAAGAAAGTTACTCTATTATAACCAACCTAGTACGTTTATTAAAATAAGTCACAATCTACTTTTCCCTTGGCAATAGAAACAATTTGAACAATGAGTAACAAACACTTTCTGTGCAGGAAATCAACATAATCCAACTTTTAATCTTATTATTTATTTGAGTGCAGTTAATATTATCTCAAATATTATAAAGCTGTGTATAATATTCTCTCCAGTAGTACAGAAAGGCATTCAGAATTTTTTTTGAAGTGCCTGCAACAAAAGAAGAGAGGTGATTTGAGGAGTTGAAGGAGAGACTTCCCACACAGGACCTTCATATTAATGCAAAGTTTCAAATATGTCCATCTAAATACAAACATTTTACCACACATATTTCAATTTTCATTTTTGTACCTTCCTTAGTTTCTCATGGAAACTCTACAACCATGCTGCCTGTTAGCTTCTTCCTCCCAAAGAGCTGCTTTTTTTAAATCCATCCCCAAAAAAAGTTTGAAGACTGCAAAAGTTTCAGGGATCACCAAATTCCTACCAGTGTTATGAAACATGAATGAATTCAGGCAGGAGACCCAAAGTGATTTCCTCACTTAGGAAGAAAAAGAGACTGAACTGCTGCCTATGTCAATGTGACAGCAAGACCGTGACCACTCGGTCCTGCTACCTCAGACTGGTCCCAGGCAGTTAACTCTCTGCCTGTGCGTATGGTGTGTCACAGGGAGGGAAGGAGCCAGGGGGCAAAGGACAGACAGCCACAGCAGGCCAGGCTCAACAGTCCTGCTGATCAGAACTTAAAGTTTCCTCGTTCCCAAGAGCTCAGTTCGTGCCAGCTCTCACTTAATTCTCCCACTGTAAAAAGGCTTATACTTTCAACCGAAGTTTGAAAACTGTGACTAAGAGAAACAGTGAAAATGCCTTAGAAAAATGCTTTTCAATTGCCTTGTTTTGAAACACCGCTGGAAGTTTCCCAGCGAGGTACAGGCTCCTGCACAGGCAAATTCAAGTACAGGGTAGGCTCCACGCTATTTTTCCTGTCACCTTTTGGAGACCCTTTCGAGGCAGCCTGCCGGTTTAAAGCTTCCCCGAAAGTTTACAAGCAGCAGCACGTTCGTGCCAACCGAAAGCGCTGGCAGTGCTGAAGCTGACCCGTCCCGGGAAGGCGAAGAGGGACGAAGGGACCCCCGAAAGGTGGCCGCTGGGGAGACGAGCGCAACCGCGTCCCTCCGCCGCGCCGCGGGGCCGGGCCCGGCGCCTTCCTTCCCCTGCCGAGGCGGAGGCCGCCCCGGCCGCCGGACCCTCACGGAGGACACCCCGAGCGCGCACCAGCCCCCGCCGCCCCGAAGCACCCGCACCGCGACAGCTCCGACCCGCGGCCCCTCGCAGGTCCCCAGGCCGCTCTGCAGCAACACTCCACGCCGGCCGCCAGCGCTCTCCTGCCATTACAAACCTGCCGCCATCGCACAGCCGCCCGGCGCCACGGGCTGGACACCGCCCCCGCGCCGAGCATGCTGGGAGTTGTAGTCCCAAGCCGCCGCCTTCCCCGCCCGGCTGCGAGGCCGTGCCGGCGCTCGAACTACAGCTCCCAAGAGGCTCAGCGGCCGAAGGGCCGTTGATGGGCGTCAACAGTGAAGCCGTGCGCCCGCCGTCGCCGCTGCCCCGTTCCTGCCCGGGGCAGTGAGGGGCGGGAAGGGGCGGCGGGGATCCGTCCCGGCAGCCGGGCCCGCCCCTCGCCTCTGAGGACGGCCCGCGGGTGGCGGCGGCTCCGCTGGTGGCCCTTTTGGGAGACGGGGTTTCTCTTGGGGCAGCGCCGTTCCTGAAGAGGCGGAAGGGCCGTCTCCGCGCCGTCTGCTCGGGCGGCGGTCCCGGCGCGGTGTGGGGGGGTTTCCCGCCCGGGGAGCTCTCCACAAGCCTTTCGGGCTGGGGCGTTTTCTGCAGGGGTGGGGGTTTCACTTTGAGTGCGCTTTTACTGGGGCTACTTAGGCGCTTTTAATCTTCAAATAGCTGCAGAAAGGCAGAAGCGGAAAGGTAAACGGGCAAAAAGCATCCCTTGGCTTTTGGACGTTTTGTGCTTTAGGCGTGCTCTGTCTTACTGAGCGAAATTAGTTTTTTCCTCTAAACGCCAGTAAGTGGCAGAGCATCACGCTCCAAAACTTGGGGTACGTCGCAGGCTGTGACCTGTTTTTGCAGCTGTTGTGGGCAGGTACGAACCCGAGCTCTAGGCTGTATAAACCCAGGGCAGTCCTTTCAGTTGCCTACTACTAGTTTTCATTTCTGCTGTTATT
Source organism: Strix uralensis (assembly GCF_047716275.1). Taxonomy (NCBI): domain Eukaryota; kingdom Metazoa; phylum Chordata; class Aves; order Strigiformes; family Strigidae; genus Strix; species Strix uralensis. The sequence continues at coordinate 119,551,730 of NC_133973.1, read as the reverse complement.
TCTATAGTTCCACATGGCTCTTTCTGCTAAACTTTCCGTCATCTTTCTTACACTTTGGTTTTACCAGTTATTGTATACATGATTATCAAAGGATAATGTATATTGTATCATGTATATTGTCTACATGATTATCCTTAGACTGGATTCTGCATTAACACTGATAACCTACTGTGCAAGAAAATACAAGAATTTGTACTCTTGCTTTTTTAAAGCACAGCATCACACTTAGTCCCTTTGACATCTTTAATAGGAAAATACAGCAGAGGTTTCTTTTCAGTTTACCTGCACACTGAAGGCTTTACAGGACTACAGATTATTCATGGGCTATTGTTGGATGATAAATTTTTTTAGCTCCCTGTCTGTGCTGAAAATATAATCTGTTGCTAACAGTGGTGTTGAATTTGTGGTTTGATCTTGAAGTACATTTGTGATTTGTGTGAAATCCTTTTGAGGCTGTTGGGACTTTATGGATCTCCACCAACATAAATTAAAATTGTAAGAATTAAACCAGTGATAATTGACAGCAGTTTCACTTTGCATAGCTTCCTTATCTGGTGCTGCAACAACACAGTATTCCAGCTATAAAAGTGTTTATCAACAGTTAATTAATCCTCAACACACATATTAAATACAATCATTTTTCTATTCTGATTTTGAATTTTGGAAATCTTGCCATTTAAAAGGAGTAAAGCCAAACACTGCTAAAATTCCTTGAGAAGTTTGGTTCTCTAGGGAAATAGAAGTGAGGCTATTAGTCAGTGGTAGCACTCATCAACAATGAAAGAGAATAAAATCTTCACTCAAGGGAGGGAAAAGCTGCTGGGGATAGACTTTAAAGAGGTTTTTACTCTGTTTTCTGCTCTGTCAGGTATTCCAAAGTTCACTTGTGCTTCAACGGTGACAATTTTCTCCTTCCAAGCGCAGCGAGGGTTACTGCCCCTTCCTGTGCAGTAGACTGCACTTTGCTTGGTTTATTTATTTAACTGGGTTGCTGTCCCTTTGGGCATTTTACAGGGAGGTATGATTGTGTCCCAGCCCTTCCTACCTACATACCATACCCAGGCTCTCCAGATGTACTTCATGCTGTTGGGGAAGCAGGAAGATCTCTTGCGGGGTCGGGGGGGGGGGGGGGGGGGCGCAGCTGTCTGAGCAGGTGACTGTAAATGGTTTGGGAATTATCTAATATGATCTAACTTAATAGTGAAGGCATAATACCTTGTTACTTCTGCTCATTGAAAGTGACTTTTATTTCCTCTTTCCCATAGCTAGCAATTATGGCAAGCTCATAAATATTGTCATATTAGAGTGCTTACTTCCACCTTGGGGAGAAGGTAATGATGCATTGCATTATGATCTCAATTTTTTGGTTTCTCTTTATACAGATTTTTAATTTTGAGAAGACTATGATTAAGTGAGTTATTTTCTCCCTCTCACTCTTGTGTAACGTTTCCTAGTGTAACATTGGGTGAGTCACTTTACATTGTACTGTTATATATAGCTCCTATAGGGATTGTCATTTTACAAACAGCAAAAATTGTATATGTTCTCCTCAAGAGTCTGTAGTTTAAATTGTGTATAACATAAGGTGTTGACGTTGAAGGAAAAAGAAAGCAATGTGTGAAGAAAAAGAATATTGTAGGTGCATTATCATCTTGTTCAGAGCCCAGCAGTTTCCTGGTGACTCTGTCAATGCATGTCTCTTTAGGAGAGGAAGTAAGAATTGAAGAATAACATATTAAGGTCTAGCAAGAGTACTCCAAAGACGTGACATTTCTTTGTGCTGTAAATTCAGGATCTTCCAAGATGTGTTGACACACAAACTTCTGATCTTCAGATATAATTTGGGGGGAAAAAAGTCAAGGATGTTGCCTCATTAAAAACAATAAGCCTTAAAAAAAGCTTTGCTAAAAAAAATTTAATTATTGAAAACAGCAAATGAAGTAAGAGTTAATGCAGTACAAATATGTATTAATTGAAATCTGTATGTTGAATCATCTTTATAAATACAGTGGGAAGAGAGATATTTCAATACCTAGATTTTGTAAGCTCTAGGATACTGAGAACAGCTACCAAAGCATATTATGATCATTCAGCATTCTGCCCAGCTTCTTTTTTTTTTTTTTTTTTTAAACTCTTATCCCAGATAGCTTTGGGTTTGTACTATGTTGGCCACAGCAGAACTTGGCCCATTAATGGATCTCCTTTGTGCTGCTAAAAGCTCTACAGAACATTAGGCACCTGGTCACTTTCATATCTTCATAGTTACTGTAGAAAAGTGGAGACACTCTGAAGATATTTCAGTTAAGCTGAACTGTCACCTGAGAGAGTCCTGTTCTCTCTGCTGTCTGTGGATGAAGTGCAGAGGTACCGTGTTTCTAAATTGGATGTTTCAATTAAAATATGATTTTAAAAGGTTTTCTGTTTTTGAATATTTCCTCTGGACTCTAGGATTGTACCAGTATGTATTGCAAATAAACAGTATTTTTTTGTAGTTACATGTGCATAGCAACTGTAATTGTAACCTGTCTTTCAGAGTACACATGTTCTTGTGGATACTGCTGATGTTCTCAGCTGTCATGATCTAAAAAATACTCAGAAGTACCAGTTTCCTGTTTTATGTGCAGATTTCATTTTGAAATCAGTTGAAAAGGGGAAGCTTTTACAGATTGATGCTTAAAAGTTTAATAAATCACAAGAAGACACTTCTGACCAAAGGCCAGCCAGACAGGGTAGGTATATTTGAAACAGTTTATTCATCTATCAGTTACCTCAGAAAATAATGTTTTAGAAGATTAATGTTTAGAATCAGCTTTTAAGAAATCAGCAACCATGGAAACTGGCAATGGAGTTGATAAAAAAATTAGAATTTTTTGGAAAATATTAGTTCCATTCAGTGGAGTCTTTCCATTGATTTTTTTTTTTTTTTCTTTTAATGAAGCTTCAAATAAGACTTCAAGCTGGAAATGTGGATAAAATATGAAAAATAAAATAAAGCTACTCCAATGACGTGTCTTTATTTGACTCCACTGGAAAAAAAAATTACAGTAGCCTGAAAGTTTTTGTTCATTTCAACAGAATGCAGTGGGATTTCAGTGCCTTTGTAATAGGAAGTGTTGTGTTTTGAAGTCAAAGTTATGAGAAAATAAGATAGCTAGAGAACAGGTTAACATGGGCTAGACATATTACGCAACATAATTAAAATAGAAGAACTTCAAGCATTCCAATATGTAACATTGTTCAGGTGCAAACAGCTATAAATCTGTGTAAAAGGAAAAAAAACAAATGTTCATTTTAATGCTGTGAGACAAGCCAAAGAACATGAAAAAGAGATGAGAAAGATAATTCTATTTAATGTATACAGTCAGTTTTAATTGTCTTTTTTTCTTCCTAGAACTACGCTTTTTATTTTTTACTTTTGCATCTCTTGGATTTTGCTGGATGCTAGTCTTTAGTATTTTTAAACATAATTACTTCTGATGTAATACATTTTATTTTATGAATCTTATGTCGTGAGTCAGTACAATTTTCAGAACTATATATAAGAATAAGAATCAGGGCCGATACGTTTGTATGTTTGCTGTGTCATTGAGTCTGTTAGACAAATCTGGTTTTGCAGAGCAGAGGCCATGGGCATGCCTGGCTGAAGCTGGGTAGATCCATTCAGAAGCAATCTTAAGTAGTTTTAAGCTAAAAGTAAAATTGCATTCATATACTGTATCTATACAACTTTAAAAAAAAAAAAAAAAAGGCGGGGGGGGGTGGGTAAGCCAAACAAAGAGACAGAAAAGCTTGTCTTGAGGGCAGCCTAAACTCAGCATACAAGTTATATATGCACTGTGGTGTAGCACTTGCAGTCTGCCTCATTGTAACATTCGATTCAAGTTAAAGGGACTGTGTCAGGGATGAATTTTGAATAGTTCAATTGATAGAACATATTATTCCAGCACACATTTAGATGAACCTATCTCATCACTGTGAGGTTTGTATATGGAGCCCTGTGCTTGTTCTTCATGTCCCATGAACCCTCATGAAAGCACTCCCTTGCTGGCAGACTGTTAAATCACAATCTAGAGGCTAAGTGTGGATTGTCAGCTGTTAGAGCAGTGTCTGGTAAAATTGATACTTTCAGTCTCTATATAGTTTATTTGACTACCTTTTCAATTTACAGAATAATAACTCTTAGCTAATACTGCTGAAGAAATAAAAAGAAAAGTATGAGACTTGTATTGCAGACTTGAAGAGCCAGGATTTCCTGCTCAGAGAAACTTTTCCACCAGAAGCAGAATCTGTAGCTTCTACAAAATTGCAAAAGGCCTGCACAACTTGCATGTTTACACTTTTCTGTCCTTAATGATTTGTTTTAGCTTCCAATTTTCTGAATGTGGTAAACATCATCTAGATTACAGTGATACAGCCATACTTAAGGGAAACTGTTTATATGTAAATGTTTTAAACTTTTTTTTTGGGGGGGGGGGGGGGGGGGGGGATGTTGGGTGAATGTTCTCAGTACTTAAACATTAAAAGCAAATGTAGTTGTATTCTGAAGTGATACCTAAAAAGTGATGTGCTTATACAGCAAACAGAATTGTTGTGCGATGCATGACTTTGATTGTTGAATTATTCTGCCCACTATACAGATGTCACCGCACTGATGTAGATCATATTGCAATCGGTAACAGGACTCCCCCCAATGGCAACAGCAGTTGGATTCTGCTCTCTAAAGTACTCTTCAGACAATGTTTTACTGCTATTTAAAGCAGTTGTAGTGTGACAGAAATTTTTTCCCATTTGTGTTCTCACTGTACTTTATCTACCTCTCTCTTCCACCATGGTTAGCTTCTATTATAGGGCACAACTGGCACATCCATATCCAGCAATGTTGAAAGGCCCACATATGTCCTCCAGTGACTCAGAAGCTGTGTGTTTGATGCCATGTAAGCAAGTAATGTAGAATGTCCAAACTTGTGTGAGAATTGTTTCATGACATCAAGTTTAATGACAGCTTATGGAGTTGCAGAACAGTGAGAAAAAGCTCAAGTAAATGCTTTAACAATGTTCCTCAGAAGAACATGAGAGAATCTGTTTTCACAACTCTTTTTGATGTATGAATTGCACTGATTTTCATGGCCTCTCTATTCTCCTGTAGCTTTGCTGCTCCAGTTTCTTATTTTCACAGGAATAATGTCTTTCCCATCAGAGCTTTCTGAACTAGAGATCTAGTGTCCTCTGTTACAAAACACTGGCCATTTTGAACCATCTGTTCTTTTACCAGCTGTGCAAAAAAGGAAATGGCTGGGGTCTGCAGACTATTATGTCCATGTACCTGATAGTACAGATACCGTGTAAAGATGTACAGATATCAAATTCAGATAAAGGTAGTACAGGTATCGGGTACAGATAAAGATATCAAGCGGATTAACTTCTGTCTTCTCCAAGACTTTATGTCTCAGTTTTCAAGAGAGGTCATGGTCATCTGGCCTGCCATGCTCTCCACTTGAAAGAATTTATAAAAGCCAACCTTACCTTCAGTTCGATGGGACTGAAGAAATTACACTAAGCATGAGGGAGCATTGTGCAATTTTGTTTATGGGAATAGGAAAGTTTAATTATTTGTGTAAGAATTCACTGCCATGACTTGCATCTTTGTCTTTTCACAGAATTGTGTTTATTTTACTACAGTTACTTCTACAAGAAGCCATCCATTCAAGTGCTGTATGTCAGGAAGTTAGTGATTTTGTGAATTGATCTGGGCAGAAGCTATTGCCCACCTGGATGGTTTACTGCTTGAATCAGTAAACAACATAAGCCTAAATGATGTAAGTTAATTTTTGTTACGCTGTGAGGATGAGTATGTGAATGCTGTTAGGAGTAATTTTTTCCCAGCAAATACGTATGTTGTGTTTCAGATTGGTATTGGTAATTACACTTTTGATACTCCTGCACTTCAACAAATCCACACTTCAGAAATTTTTATCTCTTTTTATCTCAAAATTTGCTTTAGAATCATGACACTAAAAACATGCTGTATTCCCTAGGGCAGATGGCTGTCTTTTCCATTTTATAGCAATTTACACAATTTTTATGGGATGATTCCTTCCATGAGATAAGTCAAGTCATATAAGAGGACAGTCATAGAAGGCAGTGCCTAATAGCAGATTACTGTTTCCTGCCAGTATGTTTCAACCATACTTGTCAACCATTCTCTTGTAACAGAAAAATAGTTTTAATTATAGTCCCTGTCTGCATTATCAGATGACACATGTAATTAACACACAGCTACTCTTGAAAGCCTTTGGATATTACAGCTGTTATTAAGAGTAACTGCCTATCCATCCATTTATTAAGTCTGGCTCATTTAATCCCACTGTCCCACATACCTCAATTCTTTTGCTTTTCTCCCTAGACGTTTAAGAGGATAATGTTTATTCATGTAATTTAAGTTCATTTAACTTAACAAACAGCCAACAAAATGACTGTTTAAGACAAGAGTTTTGTTCACCTCTGTTATCACTGAAGGCAAAATTACCTGAAGATAATGTTGGTTTACATTGGAAGAGCTTTGCCAGTAAAAGGTCTACAATTCCGGAATGACTTTGCCCTAATCTTACTACATGAAACTCACTTTTGATGCTTTTCATTTGATGAATGGTAGAATATCCCTTTCATTTTTTGATGTAGAAGTAATACACATTTATGTGGGTTCTGGTGTGCATTACATAAATCATCAAAGACATAGGATATGCTGTTTGTAGTAAATGCTTTTTATGAGGTGCATTTGTTTGGGTATTAAGGTACGTAACATATTTCAGGTAGGTGAAATTTGATAAATAGTGTTCAGTCATTGGTAGCTTTTGCAAGAGCTGAACCATAGGCCTAAAAGATTCTGTATCTCAATGCATTGAACTCTAAGGATATGATAAACCTGTTTTCACTAGCTCTTCCCACTTACAATTAATTTGCAAGAGAAATAGCATTTGTATTGGAAAAAAAAAATCTGGATTTTTTGAAACACAATCATTACAAGTGGGTTGCTCTTCAGTTAGATTAACCCTCCATTTTTTTCCCCAGAGACATTTGAGAGACAGAGACCAGTCTTGGTTCAATACTGAACTGCAGTAAGGCATTGCTATGCATCCTCTAATGTCAGCATTTTACTAGCTGTTGCCTGTGGTTCATGTAAATTAAAAAGCATTTTGCCTTCTTCCTCCTGCCTTGAGAAGACAAAATAATATAGACTATTCTTTGAAAAATTTCCAATTGAGAAGAAATATACAGATACAAGCAAACCTATATCCTGTCTGTCTGGATAAACTGTCTAAAATTAATCATTACTTCATCTATAGGTTGCACTTCATAAATAGGAATTCTACTCTGCTTTATGTATTTTATGATGAACTGCTGCACTTAGACATTTAGTAAGAAATTTATTATCCTCTACTTTCTGTTATTTCATCAATGCATTGAAGCTGACAATATGAATCAAGATGTTAAGGAACATTATCTTTCAATCTGATTCATATTTTGCTTTAGTTCAGGGAGGTTATTTTACTGTTTCTTTAGCTCTGCTTGAGGTACTTTTCAGGTAGCCCAGTATAAGGGCAGAAAAATATCCAACTTCTAAATACTATTTTCATATCCTAGCTGCAAGAAAATATTTTGTGGATATTGGACTAATAAGCGTTAAAGTTCTATTTCACTGTAGAATTAAAGGATTCATTTTCAGTATTTATTGCTTTGTGCCCTTTCTGCAATTTTGCAATAGCTTTCAGTTTAATAATCTCTTCTTCTAAAGGTGAGCAAAGCAGAAGGTATTTTACTCCAAGTAAAGAATGCACTGGATGAGGAAGCTGGCGAGGTGGCACTACAAGGGATGATGATAGAATTCTACCAAGTTACACATCACAAAAGTGAAATAAAGTTTCCAAAAAGCTGTTATCTAGAAAACATGACCTGCGTCAGGTAACTTTTCCAGATTGCTAGTAAGCCCTGATCTGCATATCAGATTTGACATCTACATCAGTTTTGAACTGATGCTGAACTAGATAAACTGACAGGATACTTTGCACAGCTAGTCACAGGCTGTCAGTTTAAAAAAATAATTTATTGGAATCATGAATAGAGTAACACTCGTGGGGGGAATTCAGTGTTTCAAACAGGAAGCCCAGTTGCTGTCCAGATGGTGACAGGAGTTTCCATTGCAACCAGCATTGCAATGGCATCTTCAGCTGGATCAGATGAGAATCACAGAACTGTTGTTATATCCAGGTGACCCTAGGAACTACTCCAACATATATGTACTCAGTTCCTATTGATAATCTTAAACTATATACAAAATACGTCTAAGCTGTTTTAACTATATGCAAAGACTGTTCTGTGTACCCTTTGCGACAGATGCAGATAGAGTTTCTAGAGACTACTTAAAATTACGGATCTATGTGCAGCTTGATGTGTTGCTACATCTACAGCACAAACTGCTTGGGGGAGTTCTCTGGACTGCCTGGATTGTTAGTGCAATAAGTTAGTCGGCACATCTAAACAGATAACATCTTTCAGTTGGTCTAAGCACAGCTGGCCTGACTAGGGGAATCTCCAGGGTTCTTCCACATAGCTCCCCCTCAGCTCCTGTGTTACTTAGTTCCTTCATTTTTAAGCTGGCTAGGAGTTCAGTCAATCAGGAGTTCAGTTACTGTGTTGCAAGTCAGTCCGTTGTCCCATCTTTGCAGAAACTAGCTGGGAAATTCTCAGCCTGCCAAGGGGATTGCAGACAAGGTGTCCTGAGCGCGCACACGGGTGCAGCCCCTGCATGCAGCAGCAAGAGCTGACTGCTCTGTAAGGGCAGGTGGATGGGGCTGGGGGTGAAAGTGAGCAAGGCCAGGGCAGTTACACCACTGACAGCGACTCTAGTCCCACAGTACCCAAATAAGAAGAGCAGAGCAGGTGACAGTGACTGCTGGTGATAGTAGCCAGGGTGAGTCCAGACTGCCTCCTCTTTATGGCTTCTCTGGCAGGTCTGAGGCCAAACCAGGAACTCGAGTCCACCGAATCTGGATCAGAACCAGGGAGGTGGGATGCTGGATGCAGGCACGTTGGCAACATAGCTCAGCCAAGAGACCAAAGGCAAGACCTTAAGCTCACAGGCATCTCTTGAGCAAAGGAGAGGCAGGAATCTGCTGAGTCTTCTCACAGGTGTCAGCTGCACTGTCAAAACTGGCCCTGAGCCCAAGCAGCCAGGCCCTCTGGAGAGGCAAGAGGCAGTCAGAGCTCTGACAGCTACGTCACTCTTGTAACTATAGAGGAAACTCAGATTTCCTTCTTGTATTGCAATTATAATGCAAATTCCATAGATTCTGCCAAATATCCAGAAGTCAGTCTTCTGTAAATTACAAAATACAAAGGGGGAGAAGTAAAGGGAAAGAGGCTCCTTACTATTCTAAAAGAACAAATGTTAATAGTGCCTTTAACCTTGGAATTCTCTTGATAATTAAAACCTTCTGACATTTCTGATATCAAAAAATTACTGTCTCATAAAGCCTTCCCAGGGCTTATTGAGGTGTAACATTACAATCTTTTTGAAGTTAGATGTTCTTCTTTCTCCCAATCTGAGAAAATTACATGGGTACCTTGTGCTGCTGCCCTAGCTGAATAGTGGCCTTGCGGACAAAATAACTCTAGTTATCTTTCAATTGTGTGAAAAAGATGTCATTCTGGGAAGTTATTCAGCAGATTTGCCTATAATTCTATTTAATGTTCTTGACATTGGTTTCTAACTGGCCACCCTATCTTTCTGATTAATAACATTTAAAAATGGGTAAATATGGAGAAATTAAGGAGAAGATGGTTCTAGAAAATGGAATAATCAATGGTTAGATCATTAATACAGGGAAAAATGAAGTGGGCTTCAATTATACATACATAGTCACTCCAGGTTTGTTTTTACTGAGTGAATATGCTGTTAAGCAGCTACGGTCTAAACACACCTAGCAACTACTGGTTACTAAGAGGTTATACCCGAATATATACTGCTTGAGTGTGGAAGGAGCACTGTGCTTGGAACATGCAAACTTGTGTTTGTCTTCAGCGAAGTTCAGTAGTTGACTTTCACTTGACGTTTTGTCTAAAGTTTTAAGTCATTTACAATTAACAGAACAATAGTTTATGTGACTCAGTTCCACCTTACAGTTCTTTGTGACAGAAACAGTTGAGTAAAGTTTTGGGGAATTTGCTGTTACCTGAACCCACAGGACTACAATTTGTGGGTAGCAGTTATCTATGTTAAGGTCTGTATATTAATTCATAAACTAATTGTAAGGACAGGATTTTCCCACAAAACTATGACTCTACTCTTATACAATAGCTAAGCGTAATGATATTGCAAGAATTGGAGCATATTTATTCCCTTTCAGCCTCTGCATTTGCAATCTTAGTTTTTAATCTAAAAACAATTTTAAAAAAAAAACCCTCAGCTGGTTCGGGGTTCATTAAAGGTTCTTAAAAAAAACAACCATCAAGCAAAACAATGCAAAAAAGAAACCCTTCATATAAAAAAGTTCATATAGCAACTTCATAAATTAGGATGTAATATATCTCTAATCCTCAACAAAAGAAACCACACAGTTTGAGTAAAATGTTCGAAATTACAAGAGGCTAGGTCCTATTTACCAATATTATTTTATCATTTAGGAACTCAAAACTTGACTGAAGTTCATTGAATCTTGAAAGCATAAAGGTTTGATTTGTAAACAGGGCTTCATGCTTTTACTTTCCAGGGACTACCTAGTTTCAGTATCTAAATCTAAAATTGTGATCCTTAAGTCCTTTTCTCAGTTGCTTTATAAATCCAGAGGTTCCTCGCTGTGTGACAGTTAGGAATCCTAGAATCCTAAAATTATCTTCTGGATATTTCATAGGGTATCGCTATCTTTACACCATTAAGCAACTCAGTCCTTACTCTGTCATCTGAGGAGGTATATTCCGAGCAGCAGACTGCTTAAGCAGAGGGCAGGTGGTGAGCACACTGTCCTCAACTCAGACCTTTACACAGTAGCTAAGTAGAGCATTCAGCTGGTGAGCATAAAGGTAAGAGGTAGAGGAAGAATCTGAATCTTTTGTGTAATCACAAGAAGGTAAGGACGTGAATCTTGGTGACATCTCTGTATGTAAAATGCATAAATCTTGCTGGAGGTGGAATTGCAACCCAAGTTTTCCTCCTCTCAAGTGTCTTTCTTAATTGGGAGTTACTACCTCCGGATAGCCTGAACTGTGATGCTAAGATGTTTGTAGTTCAGCCAAGACAGCAAGGTCTCTGAGTATTCTCAGTAAAAGAATCTTTAGTATAAGATTGTTGTGGATGAAAGTATTAACATGGTAATGATTAAGCAGCACATCAAGATTTATTAATGACTAGCAGCACTTAATTATTAACCACTTTAAAGATTTAAAAAATAATTCAGTAAAATATGATTAAAATAGTGATTTAACTACAGATTCAAAGATGACAAGATTCACGCTAACTTACTATATGGTACCTTATACATATATACATACATACATGCACATTCACAAACCCAAGACATACAAACACACAGACAGACAAAAGTATTTGGATCCAGTGGAGTAAGTATGTACCCACACTCATGAAAATAACTGTGTATACCCAAACACATCGGTAAGCAGAGAGAGAGTGGGTGAAAGAGAAGCTAGCTCAAAGTTAAAATTTCCCTCCAGTTTAGAGTAAATACTCACGATGCACTGGCATTCCTCAACGGCTGACAATTGAGACTAGAGCAGGTCAACTTCGCCCTGGCCTTCCATTGGCTCTATCAGTGGCCGGACGGTACCTCGAGGAGTTGATGCCTCAGAGGGGTCCCAGTTTAGGGGAGATGCTGGTCACTGGCCCACTGCAGTCCAGGAGAGCTCAAAAGGTCTCACCTGGGGTCACAATTTATAGGGTCCAAGACAATTGACCTTTGTCAGATACTTATCACTCCGGCCTAGGTCTTCTCCCAGTTGCCAAGAACTTGACACTTGTGCAAGTCTGTTATTGCTGTCCCTCCACCACATTCCAGATACAGATATACTGGACTGTTAGGAGGTGATGGGCTGTTATAACGCTTCCCAAGTGATATTGAGGGCGGGGCCAGGCTCCTCAAAGGGCACCTTAACGCTCTGTTTGCTGCCATTAGCAGTACTTACCTCCCCAGGTTGGTATGTGGCCCAGGAGGCAGGGAGGAGGGTTTTTATGTCACATCTTTGAATTTAGATCCCAAAATGTGATATCATTTTATATGACTTTAAGCATGAAAGCACATTTTTGATTTCTCCCAAATGTCTAAATAGGTCTTGAACTTAGTCATTAAGTTTTTGATATCTCTGGTGATTGTTCTCTTATGCTATTTTTTTTAATAATTGTCACCCAAATTGCCAGCAAAAAAAATTAAAGTTGAACATTATGTTGAGATTTAGAATAAGAATTAATCTTTTAGCAGTGTAGTGATCTTAAATGCACTTTCTAAGTCATGAGATCTCAAAGATTATTTCAAATTTCTTGCAGTGACTGTCCAGTGAGAATTTTACAAGTGTATCGGGTTAGCAGAGTAAGTTAAACAGCAGAATTTCTGAGTAGTCTTGGAAACATTCGATCCTTATTCCATGTATCATGTGTGCAACTTCATGGGAATTCTTTCCAGGTAAATATTTACATTCCCTTTTTGTGGCACTGAATCAGGCTTAACTGTATTCTTAAATATATTTAAGACTTTAAAATATTTTTTTTATGAAGTTCTTTTGCATTACATTTAATCTGTTTTTTACTGTTAACATTTATATGAACTTCCATATACTTATGTGGACCTCTGGAAGGAAAATTAATCTTTTGTAATGATAAATTTGATTACTCTCTAGGTAAATTAGACTTGAGATGCAGCTATTTGGATATGATGATGATGAGTGTGGTTTAAATCCAGATGAAAGATGACAAAATGGAGAGAGTAAGAGAGCAATGGCTGTGTGGAAAATTTATTCTGGTTTAGAAATGAATTGCATTGACAATGTCTTCCTTCCACTTATCTACATTATTTCCCCACAACTACTGTATTTGGTATATTTTTAGATTACCCTAATTTTCTGGAATAACAGAATATTTAGTTCTGTGACTAAATACCATGGATTCACTCAGACATGGTAATAATTCTAAAATAATATAACCTCTAGTAACCTGATATATTTAAATCCTCATCATAGCATATATGCAGTGAATACCAGCCACTGAAAATTTGACGATGTTTTAAAAAACGTATCTGATATATAACAACGTCAGAATTAAAATACCTCGAAAGTCATATTAACATCTGTTTTCCTTATACTGCAGATTTTAATTGTAAGTTACAAAACTATTGAACTTATTTAAATATTGTGTCTTTTTACATTCTTTATATAGAAAATGTTTTCTGTGGGCACCAATCAGTATGTCTCATATCAATCATTATGTCTCACAAGCAGTCTAAGGATGGTATCTTTACACTAATAGGTTTGCAAATCAAACATTGGAAAAATTTCCAAGTATCCATTCCCCAGGATTCCACCTTTAAAACTCATACTTTTTTTTTTTTGATACAAAAATTTTGTAGTTTTTCAAATTAAATATGGTGCAGTTGCTAGAAACTGTAGAACTGCTCATCTAATAACCAAAAAATGATTTCGAATGTTTGACAATGAATCTGGAAAATGTATTGTTTTTCTGCTAAATGAAGAAAAGCTAACAGTGTTTATTGGTTATGTAATCAGTGTCTTGGTGATTAATATGACTTTGGGATTTATTTTTTTATTAATAGACTTTCTTTTCTTTGAGTGTCTATGAATGGTTTCTGTAAAGTGTACTTCATTTTAATCCTCTGTGGTTCATAATTGCACAACATGTGTTAGCCCACATGCTATATGCAAAACTATTTTGTACTTCATTCATTGTGTGATCATTTTTTTTCTCTAGAGGACTCCTAATGCCAAAAGTGATTGTTGAAGATCATGACCTAGGAAGGACTGACATTGGGAATCTGGGCAGTGGCAGTTACTTCAGTGATTCTGTTAGGTTTGAGTAACAACAGTATCTCTTTACTTTATCCTTCATGTATTCTTTTTATTTTTTAAATTAAGCTGATATAATGCTTAATACTTTTAAGGTAGTTTAATTGCAAAGTTTATTCCTGTCCATCTGTTCAGAAGTACTTGTGTATCCTTAAATTCCTATGATGTTTACATTAATATAAATTTTAATAAAATGTATATGATCTTTCTTTACATATAGCACTAGTAAATATTCTTCACCCAGTGAAACAGATGGAACCCAGCTCCTGGCAGTTTGTGGTGTGGCACCTGAATCCTGCTTACATTTGAGTGAAAGAGATTATTCATTAAATAATGCATCATCAGGTTATGATAGTGTGCATGGAGTCCATAAAACAGCAGACATCTCCTCAGACTTTGAGGTACTGATCCTGCAGAATCGGGCACTTGAAGTTTTGGATTTATTATACCACTGATACATAACAGAATGAATGTAGCCTGCATTTCAGTTCAGACTAAATCACTAGACAGTAATGCATAAAATCACTTTTGTCTGGCTTGCAGCCTGTAAGTGCACATAAAACTTCTAAGCCTCTAAATTGCTATTTGTAAAGAATTCTTGCAAGAAAATCATGCTTAATTTTAAGATGTAAATGTTGTATTTTGTTATAACTGAATCATCACATAAATATCTGGTCTGTGATATTTAAATTGTTATTTGTAATCAATGCTACTTTGTATGGAGTAAGAAATCACTACCATGGAAGGTTCATTGTTTTGTAAATGAATCCAGCTGATAAAAATCCCTGTCCTTATAGGTTGGTACTCTGAGGCAGGGATGATATCTCTAGTGGCACACTAACAGATAACACTAACAATGGCTGTCTAGATATCCACCAGTTTTTTACTTTTTTTGTTCTTAAATATTTTGAGGAATGATTGTGCTTTACAGAGAATAGGAAATGTAAAGAGTGTAGAGAATACGAAGAAGATAGATGCAAGTGGTGGCAATACAGAGAGGTTAGGGGAGTGAAAATAAAAGCTGTCAGATCCTATTATTTTTCAAAAGTGATGTGTCTTTTCGGTTCACCTCTTAATCAGTTTACATTTTTTTAGATATTATCTACAACTTCGGTTTTATTGTAAATACCTTTCCTTGTTTCTACCAGGATGATTAATTTGTTGTGTATAAAACCTGACAGGTTAAAATTAGATATGTTGTTAAATTTTGTCTTGCTGAAGATCAAATAAAACCATGTCAGCCTGCAATTGGGGTGGAACTGGAGCAAGGTAACAATGAGCCAGTCGTGATGTCATTTACAGCATGAAAGTAAGAAATGTTTTCTGTTTATACATTGACTTGCTTGCAGAGTTTCCTAAATACTTATCAGAACCCTTTTTAGAGTACTTGTATAAAGATAACATAATAAAAAATAATTTGTAGTTTACTTGCAGATGTTACCAAATTAGTGATTACCATGTGACATCTGTGTAGCATCTGTTTAACAGATTTCCGATAGGCATAATTACCAACAGCAGTTGCAACTCCTCCTGTCACAGTGTGTTTCAAGAGAAGCAAAGGAAGCACTTTTGCATAAATCATCAGATGGTCTTTAAATAATTAAAATGCAAGGTTCTAAACAAAGACCTTGTAAGACCTTAAAGAAATACCATGATCCCTCAGATAGACAGCCTACAGCTCAGCAATACAACACAAGTAACTGAGTGTTACTTCTGTGTTCTGAATTGCATAAACATGGGCTGTTAATACAGGATTAGTTTTGATCATCCTTCCCAAATGTATATTTCAAAAATATCTCTTTAATCTTTTGTAAACTCTTTGTTTAGGTTATACATTATCAAATGCAAATCTTTCAAATCCTGTAAAAAGTGGTCTTCAGGACAGATTGGGAAATCCTGCCCCTCTGGAAGGTGTTTATATCAAGGCAAGGATAATCGACTTTGTAGCACAGGTAGAGAGTGCTATTTATTGTCTTTTTCTACAACTCTGCCCCAAAAAATTAATCCGTTTGTTAAATAGTGTTTCAGTCAAAATGCTACTTAGTGTTTAGTTAATTGCAGAAAAAAAGGCAATTCAGTCTCTGAATGAAGGAAAGTCCTGAAACTGAGTGGAAACAGTTTTTATTCTTAGAGATGTATAGTCAAACAAATGCCAAAAGCTCTTTGGCTAGTGAAAGGCTTGGCTTTATTTTTAAGTCTGTTTTATGCCTTTGTGTAATCAAGTCACCATTGTAGAGAAACTTTCTGCAGCAGTGTACACATTCTGCTCCCCTTAAAAGACCGTCTTGGCAATCTGTTTGCATGCTGAATTATAAACCAGTGAGAAATACCTAGGATGATTAAAGGCTTCTGGAAATATATTTGTGTTTTGGTTCTGGCTTTGGTTAGACAACCTAAATTAGCTGTCACAAATAAAATACCAATCAGTACAGAAGAACTTGCTATTCTAACATGAAAATTAGCTAATAAAAGTTACCCAGACAGGCTAAAGTAAAGACCAGCTTGGTTTTTAGTACATATGCCCTAAGAACACATTCTGTGACGTAACGGGTCTTTTCCAGTTCTGGGGCATAATTCCACAATCTTCTCCTCCTTCAACTGCATCCTGCCTGGAGCAGTCTCGATCATGCTAAAGCTGTGGCTTCACCGAGTTCTGTCACATGTGTGTGTCTGCACAAGAAACCATATTCAGGGGTTTTCAGTGCCGAAATAGCTTCATAAAAGCAAGTAATGTTTTTTGTATGTTGTTGCTAAAGCCTTAAAAAAGAAAGCAGGGGAAAACAGGAGAGAAAAGGATTTGAAAGAATTGTTGACAGATAAGTCTGTGCTTACGCTTTTCTGACACTCACAACTGTTCTCTGATCAGTCTGATTCCTTTGAAGAACTGTTCTTCTCATGAGGGATTGTTGTGGGGGGCATGGTTTGGTTTGGGTTTTTGTCTGGTTTCCTATGGAATGTATTAATATCCAGTGATATCTGTTCTGTAACCTGGAAGGAACTAAAGAATTGATGCCTCAAACATTCATTAACACAGAAAACATCAAGGACAAATTGTGGTCTTTGTGATTAGTCTAATGAATGAATTATCTGTCTAGGGAAGCACAGTGTATGGAAGGGTGCACGGCTCTGCTCCCTTGCAGTTTTATAGCCAAATTCCTTAGATAAGCCTCAAAGGGAGGAGATGTAGACTGTGAAACCATGTGTTTGGGTTAATGCCCGCACCTTAATTTACAACTATAGCGTTGAAGAAGAGCTAAAAGACTGATAAAAGAGATAAACAGCCAACACCAGATGGAGCTTATGACTGCCCAAGGAACAAAAAATGAGGGAAAGGTAAAGGTGGTAGAGGGAGATCGTGACCACTGGCTCAATTGGACAAAAGGGTTAATGCACGCCATTCGTCCTCAGGAAGTGCAGAACCCGTGCTCCACCTTCTTCCAGTCTCTCATGCAAATGAGTTCATGGAATACCTGCCTCTCTTTGTGTAGTATGCTAATCAGCTGATAAAATGAACTTAAAAGGCTACAGAAAACTCTTGCTCTGTGTGTAGCCACCACCCAAGATCACCAAACCTGAGACAACACTGGATCCTTGGGTGGTGACCCAGATTTCTTTGACTCTTTCTCTCCTTTCTTTTTGTTTTCTTTCTTTTCTTTCTTATAGATTTATAAGACACCACATTGCTTATTATCCTTTTCCAAGTTTAAGCCATTTCTACCACAAGTAAAACATTTTAACTGGTCATTTGGTGTTGTTTCACCTTAATTTAACCCGAAGGGATTTATGACTCTGGGCTCCCAGTCCAGGTTGTATCCATCAAAGCAGAAAACAGTGTATAAGGCTGAGGTACAGAGCACAACCCAGAAATGATCAGATGACAAGGGACAATAAGAATGGCAGCAGAGGGGAATGAGGAATTGCTAGAGTTTTGTTATGACACACAGGAAGTAAACAGAAGAGTAGATGTGAGAAGAAAGTCAGATGCAATCTGCTACCGCAGAGACAGAAATTCTATCATTAGAAGATGGATACTTTACTTGTAGAAGTAACATAGGCTTTTCCAAACATCCCTTTTAGTACTGCATAAAAATAAACCAATTTTTTGTGGAGGTTTACTCTTCCTTCTTGTTTAGTCCTTACTGGCTTGAAACTATTACAGACATATTGCAGTGGTGACTTGTAGGCAATAGCATGAGAGTTCCAGTTCTGCCAGTATGTCAACCTTTAGAAGGTCATGTTTTACTCTTCTGGAAGAGATTTGATTAATGATTTAGAGATTAAAAATTCTATGGCTCCTTGCATGTTTCTGGAAGTATCTATTTGTCAAGCACTGATGAATGTTATACTTTCATTTCTAAGGTATAAATAGATGTTCCAGTTCTGGCATGCCTATTGACACGTGGTGCAAAGCAGTTCAGTTGTTACACTTATTGATGTTTTAATCACATTTTAACACTACAGTTACACAAAAAATTAGTCATTTCAGGTAGTAATGTTTCAGACCTACACCAATCAAAACAGTAAACCAATTGAAGCTAAATATGTCTTTCCTTCAGATGATAAAGCTGCTGTTTGTGGATTTGAAGCTTTTATCAATGGAAAACATGTCATTGGAGAGGTAAAATGTTATTGTACTTTGCCTTTGATGTAGCTCCTTCAGTCTCAAGATTTGAAAGCACTTAATTAGTAATGAAGATGTGCAATGCTAATTTTGGTTTCTCTCATGTCCTTTGTTATTACCACTTGACTGGATTTCAAGGTAGTCATGTCATTTAAGACAGTATCGGTTAAGTTTTCTATCTACAGAGATGAAAGTACTTATTTTGGAACAATCTTTCATGGGTTAAAGAAAGAAGCATATAAGGAGTATTGGAAAGCTGTCAGTCAGGGTGATGGAGCTTATCTAATGGACCAGGATGCACCAGTATGTAGAATGTTGTGGTTTGGTACTGATACAGAGAAATTATTACTTAAGACTTATTTACTTATAGAAAACTGCTTAGCAACTTATTTACTTATAGCAAGTTATAGTATAACTTATAGTATTTTTTAATATTGCTAAGAATCCTGCTTGCCCAGACTGTTCTGTGGAATTTCACCAAGGACTACTGTGTCCATCAAAACAAAGCAGTTTACTGTGAAAATCTACCAAGAACTGCAGTGTTCAGCAAAATACCATGTTTTTGTCCTTGAGGAACAGGTGTGCTCTAACTAGTTGGGCCTCGGTAATGAGTAACGATAGCCATAAACAGATGGTAGAAGTTTCATTGGTTCCCTTAAATAAGATAGGATGAGTAAACTGGCTGAAAAACTTTTTTGTTGTTCAAGAAATTGGCCAAAAGAATCTGTGCATGCTCCGGGGAAAAAACAAGGTGAGAAAGACTACGAGCCTTCCTCCCAAAGACCCCGAAGACGCCCCCCAGGAGGCAACGCGCAGGTGCAAAGAGAACATAAACTGCTGACACCAGCCTTTTGCACTAACCCAGCCTTGCTCATGCATATGTATGTTTGTGTTATGTGATCCCATGAATATGTATATCCACACTCTGTAAGTTTTTGGTAAAATGTGCTGTTGGTGTGCAAGCTTTGTGGAGAAATCCCCTTGCACCCCGGCTGGAGTAAACATACCTGCTTTATAACTCTATTTCGAGTTGTAAAGTCTTTTTTCTGCGAATCAATTCCTACTTGAAAATTTTGCAGTTGTCCAATTACAGACTCTTTGCTGAATCATGTCTTTCTTGGGAAACACCTTTTTAATAGCACTTATTTGGACCATACATACAATAATTTTTAAAAACAACCATTGTTTTTTTAAACATGTGCTATGGGTTACATAAGACAGATATTTCCCTTTCAGGTGATTTGCTTTTTTATGTAAAAGATTGATTTATTTTGTTACTATTGATCAGTTTTTGCCAGAAATTAAGGAATTATCGAAAGTTTGACATTTCATATCATAGTCCCATTTTTCCTTACATTTCACCAAAAGCAAATAGTCATTTCTGTGTTAGCATTTGGTTTCAATGTGCCTAAACACCAATTAAATTATTGTTTTGGAAAACTTAGGCTTTAATGATGTCACTAAAGCTAGTTTGTGTTTTGTGGTTTTGGGGTTTTTTATGATATTTTTGTAGTAAGTGTTGGAAACTTATCTCCAAATTCTACTGTCATGATCAAAATCACCTATATCACTGAACTGAGTTTTCAGCATGGTTGTATGACCTTTTGTATGTCTGCTTCTGTGTCACCATGGCAACAGGACAAAGCATTAAATGAAAACATGCAGATTTGTTAAAATACAATCTTAGAATAGCATCTTCTTGTTTTGAAGCAAAAGTTCTGTGCCTAGGGGACTGAAAGGGCTCAAACAAATCAATTTCTGACAATCCTTGATTAAGACTAAACTGTGATGCATGAAAGCTTTGCTTGCGTTTTGCTTTGTTTGTTTCCCAAGGACTCCTTAACTGTTTCCCTAGAGCTCTTTGTCTGTTTTAGACAAGAGTAAAATGCTCCCTATGTAAATCACTGATAGCAGACTCAAAGCCTTCAGTGTCCACTTGGGCAACTCCTAGAATGAGCAAACTAAGATAAGGCGAACTCGAACAAAAGGACACAGAGATCCTATCTAGGGAGGATGATTTTGCGGATTTAGGAAGAAGGCACCTGGACTTCACTTCACAGCGCATGCTCTGGAAAGAAGGTCAACTTAGCGAACACTGTGAAGAAGACTACTTACTTCTTCCCTCGACTGCCGAAGACCCTCACTCTATTTTTACTACACTTGCTCAGACTGTGTAAATGAATCCCGTGAACTCATTATCATAAGACACCCCTTTCCAGGAAATCTAATGAATATGTATGATTTGCGTGTATGTAAACTGATGTCCCTTGCTAGTTCTTGGGAGTCCTTATGGTGGAGAATCCCCAGGGTGACCCCAGCGCTGCTAAGAATACCTGCTTAACAGTAAAAAAAACTTTACAGTTCAGTCAATTTCTTTGTTTCAGGACACTTCAGTAAGTTTATAAGTGTCTTTTGTTTAGAAGATAATTGTAACCATTCTTGTCATAAAGCAACATGAACACAAACTTAGGAATGCTGTGATTGGTAGAAAGCCTCTATCTCAGGATATATTTGCTCCTGCAGGACTTAGAAAGTTAACTTGAGTTGGCACATGTTAGATTTCATATTCTGAGATATCTGCTGTTTCTGTGCTGCTGTTCTTCCTTTGGCTTGCAAAGACACTGTATTATCTCCATCATGAAGCAGCAGCTGAGCATCTGCTGAACACTCTGCTATTATCTTTCTCTGCTTCAGGGACAAGGTTGCTCATCCATTTCTTTGGATGCTGGCGATGGCTCTGGAATTCTCCAGGTAGGAGGGGAGGTCAGCTCCTGTTTAAAAGCTGGCAAAGAGCCAGAGATGGTCCACGAGTGTTCTAGTCCCTCTGAGATAGTATTGCTGTATCGTAGGTCTGACTGGTCAACAAGTATGCCTTCTGCTTCAGAGCTCTGTCATACCAAGTTCTGAAGTTCACTGTGTCCTTGGGAGAGAAACATGCCCAAATTCATCGAAATTTTAGCTGCTGTGATGCTCAGATTAAGAAAGCTATGTGATTAAATGAAGAGAGTTCCATGCAATCCCAGCTTAGTGATACAAGAGAAAGGAGCTCCAAGGCAATAAAAGTGTCAGGAATGACATACAAATATTTCATAACTGGTGCAGTTAATTTTTTTTTGCTTTGTAGGATACAATAAAAAAGGCTTCTGTTAAACAAGTAAAACCAAACCACAGAAAAAGTAAGTTGCTTTCATTAGTATTGTTATCTGCTTTATTTTATCAATGCCTTAAATGATTAAGTTAAAACATTTAAATTTCATGTTTTTCTATTTGTATGGAATATTTGATGGTAAGTTGCATTATCAAGATACTAGTTTAATTTCACTTTTCATTCTAATCTGTTGTTATCCTTAGATAGGGGAGTAACTTTCTTCACTAAATACTTCCTTTTGTTTCAGAAACATTTCTGTTACTAAGGATTATATATAAATTCCCAAGTCACAAAACTTAATGAGACCATGATCTTAATTTTTTTCAATATCACTGCACTTAATATTTTAGCCTTATATTTTTATTACATGATATTTTAGACTAATATTTTTAAACAATTAAATGGCATTAGGACAATTGATGTTTTAAAGTGATACTGAGTACGTTGCAGAAAGTACCTTTTCTGTTGTCAAGAAAGCATTTACATAGTAATACCACTTCCCTTTTCTTAGGCCCAAATGGAAAAGAAAAGCTACTGCAGTTGATGTGCTGCTCTTCTTGTGCTACAGTTCATATGCTGCACAAAGGAATTGAAAGAGATAGTTTTCAAAACACTGATGAAACTGTATGATTCATCTAATTCAAGGTGTGTTTTTAAATAAAATCTTATAATTCAATGTAGTAATATAAACCTCAACATACAGAAGATTAATTTCATTATGGAGAGTCAATGACTATACTACAGGATATGGCTGTAGAAAAGGGAATGGAAGGTATTAATCATACTGGTGGCACATGGTTTCTTTTAAGAGGAATTCTTTTAAGAAGCAATACTTTGCAAAGTATGATACAAAAATTGAGAAGTATAGAAAGTAGTAAAATATATTTTATACTTCTTACTAGAATCATTGAATAATTTAGGTTGGATATTACCTCTGGAGGTTATCCCTTCCTTAAAGCAGGGCCAACTCAGATGTTGGGTAAATTCTTCAGGATCTTGCCCAGATGAGTTTTAAATATCTTTAAGGATGGAGATTTGTCACCTTCAACTTTAAGGACAACAGTTTTCAGTGTTTAGTATCACTTATTTTAGAAATTAGGAAAAAAATTCTGTTGGACTTTTCCTTCCTGTAACTTGTGCCTGTTGGCCTACACCCTTTTTTAGAATTATATTTATGGCTTGGTGTTCTTCACAAGCATACACCATAAAATATTCTGGGCAAGACTCTTGAAATTATTAGAGCAGATGATTCTTCACAGCACAACTTCCACCCTTTCCTTTAGCTGTGGGGAATGCTGGCGCTGGCTTATTCTGAACCCTGACCCCCTCACTTCTGTACGTCCCAGTGCTCTGCATCTGGAAAATCTCTTTCTTTGGCGGTGAAGTTAACAATTATCTACTGACAAGTTTTTTGGTATAGAAGAAAGGTCTTAAAAGAAGCATGAAGGAATAGGCCTTCAGTGAATCTGGATTGCCCCAGCCACCAGCAGATTCCTTGTGCCAAAATGGGAAGCTTTAAATACTTCATACTTTACAGGGCATGTAGGAACAGGATAAAGAAGCAGTCAGGAGAGCCCTGGAAATCTCCCTCCCTCTTTTGAAACTCCTTAACAGAGGGAAAAATTGGTCGTATAATTTTGGCTACTCTCATCAGGAATACAATAAAGCTGCATTGACTGCTGGATCAAAGCAATTCTAACATATGTGAATATACAAAGGAGAAGTCAAGTTTGCCTGTATGAAATGCATAGTACTTCACTGCAGTGATTGGAATAGTGCAAATAAGTGCAAGTAATAATTATGAGTCTACATACTTCCCATGTGGAAGATTCTAAAAAGACAGGGTGGCTCAGATGATGATGTTTTCTGCATCATGATATTTTATGCAGGCTCTATCATCGTACTATAGAAAATTTTCTTTCAAATAATTGTTGTCAGAATAAATTATTTTCTTCTTGCTCCTTTGGTGGATTTACAAGATTTTATTATAATAAAACTTCATTTCTATACCCAGTGGTGCCCACTGGGCTTTTGAGTTGATCAGGAAAGCAATAGAGTGGGTAAGAAAAGTTGAGAGGCAATTTCCAGCTATTTGCTATTGACTTGAACTTGGAAAAGACTGGGATTCTGCTACCAAGAAGATATTGGGTATCAGATTTATCTAACATCAATTATCTTTCTACTTAAAATATTTAATCACATAATTGTTTAAGATAATAGCAGAGTTAGCTTTCCTTGCAGTTTTACATTAAATGTTTAAATTGAGGATCTCTGATCTTACATTATTGCTGAATAATAATTCTCATAGTCACAGACTTAAAGGTATGAAAATAAAGGGTCTTATAGTTCGTAAGTCTTGATTTTACATATATGCAGTATTTTACTTACTTGTAACTGTTAAAAATACCTTAATATTTCATTTTTTTATATGAATCTATTTGGTTCATTGCACATTATAAAGTACTTTTATAATATCTTTGTTTTGATTTCTCCTGAAATCTTATGTACTTCTTTAATGTTATGGTAAAGAAAGCATAATGTAGTAATTCAGTTAAATGGCAGAAGATGTTCTGACAGATACAAGAATGTGATAAAGAACTAATAAATATCTTCATAACAGTGTTTTCAATTGGATGGTTTGGTAATTCTTACAGCGTGACACTGAAATTCAAAGAGCGTAAGTTATTTTTCTCCTGCACTGCTTTTCTTGTCAGTCATAAGACAATTATGAATACATAGGTCAGTTTTGTTAGGAGGAATGAGCTCTCTTTTTTAATCCTGTTAGTCTGTATTCTGATTTTATTCTGACAAAAACCTAACAGATTAGTTTTATTTTGTACAGGACCAAATACTGAAGCCTAGTAACAAAAACCAGACTAGAAGTGATTTAATTTAATGGGCTTTTCACGGGTGTTTGAATGAACACATTACCTCTTCTAAATTAAGGAGCTGCACAGAATCGCACTTTGGTACTTTGTGATCCAAGGAAATGTAGTTAAGAGACTTAGTACAAGCTCAAGTGTGTACAGAACGTACTCTACACTTCCTTGTCAACCACCGAAAATACACAGAAGCTTGAGGTTCCACAGCCACCATAGGTGATGTGTTACACTGCCCTAGTAAACAGAGAATGCTCCCTAGCAGCAATAGGGAAGTGTTGTAGGAGGCTACTAAGGAAAACTGTGGAATCTTTTATAGATGTTTCCATGAGGATTTAAGCAAACATCTGCAAAGGATGGAGTAGATACACTTTATCTTGTGGAGGAGGTTGCTAAGAGGGATATCCTGAGGTCCTCCTGTTTCTAAGGTGCTCTGAATTCTTGTTTTCACGTCTGTAAGATACTGGCTCTTTCTAGTAAAAATACAAAGGAAAGATTTGTACTACCCTTTCTATTTGAGACGAGCTAGGATCTGGGTTTCTTAAGAACCAGAAAGACTCCTTAATGTAAACAAGGATAAACTAACTTCTAAACCTGCTGTGAAGTCTTTGTATGGTCAATTGCTGCAACTAGAGCTACCTTAGAAAGTAAGTGCTTGCAAAAATACGATTTTTTTTTCCTTTCGCTACAGTTAATTATTCAAATTGTTTTTTCAGTGTTGTAACAATACATCCCACACAGGTATGTACGGAAAGTATACATTTACGCTAAAGCCTGAGTTTCATTGGTGTGCATTCTTCAAGGAACTGTTTCTGAGATACAATCTATTAACTGTGGCTCTAGCAGACATTTGAATATGCACATAGGGTGTGGTTTATTTGCTTTTTCTTACACGATCGCCTTTTTTTCTCCTGCTTATTACATAAAGAAAGCTGTGGTTGCCTATAGGCGATTATTTTAACATGCAACATACTATGAAAGCTAAAAGGATTCTTTTTCCTAGTGAGAACCCCCATTCCCCAGCAGGCCCTCATCCGGAGATGCCCGTGTACATCTTTCTGGCGCGTTTCCCCAAAACCTCACCCAGCCGAGGGCAAGGAATACCTTTGTACCGGGATCTTCACCACGCTCTGTCTCTGCCAGGCCCACCCGGGCACCGTGTCTCCTGGCAGAAAGGTCAACAGCGTGAACGTGTCCTCGGGTGCCTCCAGCCACCGCTGACCGCCTCCCTTCTCCGGAGAAACCTTACGCGGGGGCTCGGCCACGCTTTCGAGGAAGGAGCCCCCGGGCCAGCGCGCAGGCAGGCAGCTCCAGCCGTCACGCGGCGCTCGCCCCTCGCCCACAGGACCGAGGCCCCCGGCAGCCGTAGTGCCGAGACCCGCGACGGCGGGCGGGCGGAACGGCACCGGGGCTCCCCGCTCCCGCCGCCCGGCTCCGCGGCAGGCATCGGGTTGCAGGAGAGCCCCTTCCGGGGCGAGCGGAGACGCCGCTTTCGCAGGGCAGGGCGGCCCCGCCGGGAGCCCGCGGCCACCGGCGAGAGGCCAGGCCAGGCCGGGCCGGGCCTCCCTGTCTGGACCCCGGCGGGGCCTCCGGCGGCCGCCCCCGCCCATTGGCTGCCGCGGGCCGCCGCGCGGAGGGCACTGAGGCCTCCGGGCTCGGGGCCCCGCCCCTGTGCGTCATGGGCTGGCGGGGCGCCGATTGGCTGCGGCCGCCGCCTCGCGCTCTCCTCGCCCGGCGGTGGATGTCGCAGCCGCTTTTCACCGTTGTCGTTTGAAATTCGGCCCAAAATGGCGGCGGCGGCCGGGAGCGGGGCTGAGGCGGCGGCGGCCAGGCTGGAGGGGGCGGAGGAAGAGGAGGAGACGGCGGCCGCGGCGGAGGACGATGAGGAGGACGGGGAGGAAGGCGGCAACGGGGCTGGCAAGGGGGCGGGCGCGGCGGCAGCCGCCGCCGGCGGCGGGGAGGCCGGCGGCGGCGAGAGTGAGGAGGAGGAGGAGGAGGAGGAGGACGTGGACGTGTTCGAGGTGGAGAAGATCCTTGACGTGAAGACCGAGGGGGTGAGTGCGCGGCGCCGCCGCCTGTCAGCGCGGCGCCCCCGGCCGCTCTCCCGGGGCGGCGGCGGGGCCCCCGCGCGGGGCGGCGGGGGCGGGCCGGGCCGGGAGGCTGGCGCGCTGGGCGGTGGGGCTGGCGGGCAGCCCGGCAGCTCCGGAGCGGGGCCGGCGGCTCCGGGCAGCGGGTTTCTCCCGGCCCCACGGGGAGACGCGCGGGAGCGGGGCGCGGTGGTTCGCCACGCGCCGGCAGCGGGGCGGGCCGCGGTGCGCTGGGCCGGGCCGTGCGCTCCCCTCGCTCTGTGCGCGCAGCCTGCGCGGGCTGCGCAGGCGGAGGCGCCTCTTCGGACAGGTTTTCCTGCACGATTCATTTATACTTGGGCGGGAACCATGCGAAAGCAGTTCCGTTATAGTCATAATTTAAAACACGTTGTGCGTAATGTTGTAAGGAAGCTCTTTGGATCTTACAGCTTTGGCTAAAGAGACTCTATCTGGAGTATCTTGACAAAGTTTTTTTTGTCTGCATTGTTGAACTGCTCTG